>NW_020837990.1:3040846-3137423 GCF_003676395.1 Aethalodelphis obliquidens
ACTTTGCTGTACAGCAGTAATTAACACATCACTGTAATTTAACTATACTTCAATTTAAAAAATTATTTTAAATAGTACTAACATTCACATTATAGGGATCCCATAAGGAGAAGAGGGAGACAAAGGGGTCAAAAATGTATCTGATGAAATTATGGCTGAAAACTTCCTAAACCTAAAGAAGCAAACAGATATTCAGGTACAAGAACCACAGAGTCCCAAAGAAGATGAACCCAAACAGACACACACCAAGACATGCCATATTTAAAATGGCAAAAGTTAAACATAAAGAGAGAATTCTAAATTAATTGGTCCAAGATGGCAGAGTAGAAGGACATGCTCTCACTCCCTCTTGCAAGAGCACCAGAATCACAACTAACTGCTGAACAATCATCGACAGGAAGACGCTGAACACACCAAAAACGATACTCCACATCCAAAGACAAAGGAGAAGCCACAATGAGACGGTAGAAGGGGCGCAATCACAATAAAATCAAATCCCGTAACTGCCAGGTGGGTGACTCACAAACTGGACAATACTTATAACACAGAAGTCCACCCACTGGAGTGAAAATTCTGAGCCCCACATCAGGCTTCCCAACCTGGAGGTCCAGCAATGGGAGGAGGAATTACTAGAGAATCAGACTTTAAAGGCTAGTGGGATTTGATTGCAAGACTTTGACAGGACTGAGGGAAACAGAGACTCCACTCTTGGAGGGCAAAGACAAAGTAGTGTGTGCATCAGGACGCAGGGGAAGGAGCAGTGATGCCATAGGAGACTGAACCAGACCTACCTGCTAGTGTTGGAGGGTCTCCTGCAGAGGCGGGGGGGTTGCTGTGTCTCACCGTGAGGACAAGGACACTGGCAGCAGAAATTCTGGGAAGTACACCTTGGCATGAGCCTTCCCAGAGTCTGCCATTAGCCCCACCATGGAGCCCGGTTAAGCTCCAGTGTTGGGTCGCCTCAGGCAAAACAACCAACAGGGAGGGAACCCAGCCCCACCCATCAGCAGCCAAGTGGATTAAAGTTTTACTGATCTCTGCCCAGCTGAGGAACAGCCAGCTCTACCCACTACCAGTCCCTCCCATCAGGAAACTTGCTCAAGCTTCTTAGATAGCCTCATCCACCAGAGGGCAGACAACAGAAGCAAGAAGAACTACAATCCTGCAGCCTGTGGAACAAAAACCACATTCACAGATAGACAAGATGAAAAGGCAGAGGGCTATGCACCAGACGAAGGAACAAGATAAAACCCCAGAAAAACAACCAAATGAAATGGATATAGGCAACCTTCCAGAAAAATTCAGAATAATGATAGTGAAGATGATCCAGGACCTCAGAAAAAGAATGGAGGCAAAGATTGAGAAGATGCAAGAAATGTTTAACAAAGACCTAGAAGAATTAAAGAACAAAAAGAGATGAACAATATACTAACTGAAATGAAAAATACACTAGAAGGAAACAATAGCAGAATAACTGAGGCAGAAGAAGTGATAAGTGACCTGGAAGACAGAATGGTGGAATTCACTGCTGCAAAACAGAATAAAGAAAAAAGAATGAAAAGAAATGAAGACAGCCTAAGAGACCTCTGGGACAACATTAAACACAACAACATTCGCATTACAGGGCTCCCAGAAGGAGAAAAGAGAGAGAAAGGACCCGAGAAAATATTAGAAGAGATTATACTTGAAAACTTCCCTAACATGGGAAAGGAAATAGCCACCCAAGTCCAGGAAGTGCAGAGAGTCCCATACAGGATAAACCCAAGGAGAAACACACCAAGACACATAGTAATCAAATTGGCAAAAATTAAAGACAAAGAAAAATTGTTGAAAGCAGCAAGAGAAAAATGACAAATAAAATACAAGGGAACTCCCATAAGGTTAACAGCTGATTTCGCAGCAGAAACTCTACAAGCCAAAATGGAGTGGCATGATATATTTAAAGTGATGAAAGGGAAGAACCTACAACCAAGATTACTCTACCCAGCAAGGATCTCATTCAGATTCCATGGAGATATCAAAAGCTTTACAGACTAGCAAAAGCTAAGAGAATTCAGCACCACCAAACAACCTCTACAACAAATGCTAAAGGAACATCACTAAGTGAGAAACACAACAGAAGAAAAGGATGCAAAAACAAACCAAAACAATTAAGAAAATGGTAATAGGAACATACATATCGATAATTACCTTAAATGTGAATGGATTAAATTCTCCAACCAAAAGACACAGGCTCACTGAATGGATACAAAAACAAGACCCATGTATATGCTGTCTACAAGATACACACTTCAGACCTAGAGACACATGCAGACTGAAAGTGAGGGGATGGAAAAAGATATTCCATGCAAATGGAAATCAAAAAAAAGCTGGAGTAGCAATACTCATAGCAGATAAAATAGACTTTAAAATAAAGAACGTCACAAGAGACAAGGAAGGACACTATAGGAAGGATAGGATAGTGATCAAGGGATCAATCCAAGAAGAAATAGCAATTATAAATATATATGCACCCAACATAACAGCACCCTATACATAAGGCAAATGCTAACAGCTATAAAAGAGGAAACTGACAGTAACACAATAATAGTGGGGGAATTTAACACCTCACTTATATCAATGTACAGATCATCTACACAGAAAATTACTAAGGAAACACAAGCTTTAAATGACACAATAGACCACATAGATTTAATTGATATTTATAGGACATTCCACCCCAAAAGAGCAGATTATACTTTCTTCTCAAGTGCACATGGAACATTCTCCAGGATAGATTACATCCTGGGTCACAAATCAAGCCTTGGTAAATTTAAGAAAATTGAAATCATGTCAAGCATCTTTTCCAACCACAATGCTATGAGATTAGAAATAAATTAGAGGGGAAAAAATGTAAAACACACACACACATGGAGGCTAAACAGTACATTACCAAATAACCAAGAGATCACTGAAGAAATCAAAGAGGAAATCAAAAAATACCTAGAGACAAATGACAATGAAAACACGATGATCCAAAACCTATGGGGCACAGCAAAAGCAGTTCTGAGAGGGAAGTTTATAGCAATACAATCTTTCCTCAACAAGCAAGAAAAATCTCAAACAAACAATCTAAACTTACACCTAAAGCAAAGAAAGAAAGAAGAACAAACAAAACCCAAAGTTAGAAGAAAAGAAATCATCAAGATCAGAGCAGAAATAAATGAAATAGAAACAAAGAAAACAATAGCAAAGATCAATAAAACTAAAAGCTGGTTCTTTGAGAAGATAAACAAAATTGATAAAACTTTAGCCAGACTCATCAAGAAAAAGAGGGAGAAGACTCAAATCAATAAAATTAGAAATGAAAAAGGAGAAGTTACAAGAGACACCACAGAAATACAAACCATCTTAAGAGACTACTACAAGCAACTCTATGCCAATAAAGTGAACAACCTGGAAGAAATGGACAAATACTTAGAAAGGTATAACCTTCCAAGACTGATCCAGGAAGAAATAGAAAATATGAACAGACCAATCACAAGTAATGAAATTGAAACTGTGATTAAAAATCTTCCAACAAACAGAAGTCCAGGACCAGTTGGCTTCACAGGTGAATTCTATCAAACATTTAGAGAATAACTAACACCCATCCTTCTCAAACTCTTCCAAAAAATTGCAGAGGAAGGAACACTCCCAAACTCATTCTATGAGGCCACCATCACCCTGATACCAAAACCAGACGAAGATACTACAAAAAAAGAAAATTACATACCAATATCACTGAGGAATATAGATGCAAAAATCCTCAACAAAATACTAGCAAACAGAATTCAACAACACATTAAAAGGATTATACACCATGATCCAGTGGGATTTAACCCAGGGATACAAGGATTCTTCAATATCCACAAATCAATCAGTGTGATACACCACATTTACAAACTAAAGAATAAAAACCATATGATCATCTCAACAGATGCAGAAAAAGCTTTTGACAAAATTCAACACCCATTTATGATAAAAACTCTCCAGAAAGTGGGCATAGAGGGAACCTACCTCAACATAAGGCCATATACAACAAACCCACAGCAAACATCATTCTCAATGGTATAAAACTGAAACCATTTCCCCTAAGATCAGGAACAAGACAAGGATGTCCACTCTCACCATTATTATTCAACATAGTTTTGGACATCCTAGTCATTGCAATCAGAGAAGAAAAAGAAATAAAAGGAATGCAAATTGGAAAAGAAGAAGTAAAACTGTCACTGTTTGCAGATGCCATGATATTATGCATAGAGCATCCTAAAGATGCCACCAGAAAACTTCTAATCAATGAATTTGGTAAAGTAGCAGGATAGAAATTAATGCACAGAAATCTCTTGCATTCCTATACACTAATAATGAAAAATCTGAAAGAGAAATTAAGGAAACACTCCCATTTACCATGCAACAAAAAGCATAAAATACCTAGGAATAAACCTACCTAGGGAGACAAAAGACCTGTATGCAGAAAACTATAAGACACTGATGAAAGAAATTAAAGATGACACAAACAGATGGAGAGATATACCATGTTCTTGGATTGGAAGAGTCAACATTGTGAAAGTGACTATACTACCCAAAGCAATCTACAGATTCAATGCAATCCCTATCAAATTACCAATGCATTTTTTACAGAACTAGGACAAAAAAATCTTAAAATTTGTGTGGAGACACAAAAGACCCCAAATAGCCAAAGCAGTCTTGAGGGAAAAAAATGGAATTGGAGGAATCAGACTTCCTGACTTCAGACTATACTACAAAGCTACAGTGATCAAGACAATATGGTACTGGCACAAAAACAGAGATATAAATCATTGGAACAGGATAGAAAACGCACATATGGTCAACTAATGTATGACAAAGGAGGCAAGGATATAAAGTGGAGAAAAGACAGTCTCTTCAATAAGCGGTGCTGGGAAAACTGGACAGGTACATATAAAAGAATAAATTTAGAACACTCCCTAACACCATACACAAACATAAACTCAAAATGGATTAGAGACCTAAATGTAAGACCAGAGACTATAAAACTCTTAGAGGAAAACATAGGAAGAACCCTCTTTGACATAAATCACAGCAAGATCTTTTATGATCCACCTCCTAGAGTAATGGAAATAAAAACAAAAATAAACAAATGGGACCTAATGAAACTTTAAAACTTCTGCAAAGCAAAGTAAACTACAAACAAGACGAAAAGTCAAGCCTCAGAATGGGAGAAAATATTTGCAAATGAATCAATGGACAAAGGATTAATCTCCAAAATATATAAATAGCTCATGCAGATCAATATCAAAATAAAAACCACCCAATCCAAAAATGGGCAGAAGACCTAAATAGACATTTCTCCAAAGAAGATATACAGATGGCCAAGAAGCACATGAAAAGCTGCTCCACATCACTAATTATTAGAGAAATGCAAGTCAAAACTACAATGAGGTATTACCTCACACCAGTTAGAATGGGCATCATCAGAAAAGCTACAAACAACAAATACTGGAGAAGGTGTGGAGAAAAGGGAACCCTCTTGCACTGTTCGTGGGAATGTAAATTGATACAGCCACTATGGAGAACAGTATGGAGGGTCCTTAAAAAACTAAAAATACAATTACCATATGACGCAGCAATCCCACTACTGGGCATATACCCAGAGAAAACCATAATTCAAAAAGACACATGCACCCCAGTGTTCACTGCAGCACTATTTCCAATAGCCAAGTCATGGAAGCAACCTAAATGCCCATCAACAGACGAATGGATAAAGAAGATGTGGTACACATATACAATGGAATATTACTCAGCCATAAAAAGGAACGAAATTTGGTCATTTGTAGAGACGTGGATGAATCTAGAGACTGTCATACAGAGTGAAGTAAGTCAGAAAGAGAAAAACAAATATTGTATGTTAACGCATATATGTGGAACCTAGAAAAATGGTACAGTTGAACCAGTTCGCAGGGCAGAAATTGAGACACAGATGTAGAGAACAAACTTATGGACACCAAGTGGGGAAAGGAGTGGAGGGCGGTGGTGGTGCTGTGGTGAACTGGGAGATTGGGATTGACATGTATACACTAATATGTATAAAATGGATAACTAATAAGAACGTGCTGTATAAAAAAATAAAATTAAATTTTAAAAAAAGAGATAATTCTAAAAACAAGAGAAAAACAAAGAGTCACATACAAGGGAACCCTCATAAGGCTATCAGCTGATTTTTCTTCGGAAACTTTGTAGGTCAGAAGCGAGTAGAATGATATATTTAAAGTGCTGAAAGGGAAAAACCTATAACCAAGGATTCTCTACCCAGCAAATTTATCATTCAGAATTGAAAGAAAAAGAACTTTTCAGACAAAAAAATAAACAACTAAGAGTTCATCAATTCTAAACTGACCCTAAAAATGTGTTAAAGATGTTCTCTAAGTAGAAGAGAAAAGCCTACAACAAAAAGGAAGAATTTACAGGAAAGGAATAATCACATTAGTAAAGTCAAATACAGTATGTAGTAAAGGCTGTGGATCAACCACTTTAATAAACTAGTACAAAGATTAAAAGACAAAAATTTTGTAAAATCAACTATAACTACAATAAACAGTTCAGGGATAAATATGAAGATGTAAAATATGACATCAAAAATACAAAATGTGGGGGATTTCCCTGGTGGCACAGTGGTTAAGAATCTGCCTGCCAATGCAGGGGACACGGGTTCAAGCCCTGGTCCAAGAAGATCCCACATGCCACGGAGCAACTAAGCTCTAGAGCCCGCGAGCCACAACTACTGAAGCCCGTGTGCCAAGGGCCCATGCTCCGCAACCAAGAGAAGCCACCACAACGAGAAACCCACGCACCGCAACGAAGAGTAGCCCCGGCTCGCTGCAACTAGAGAAAGCCTGCGCACAGCAACGAAGATCCAACACAGCCAAAAATTAATTAATTAATGTAAAAAAAAAATACAAAATGGGGCTTCCCTGGTGGCGCAGTGGTTGCGAGTCCGCCTGCCAATGCAGGGGACACGGGTTGGTGTCCCGGTCCGGAACGATCCCACATGCTGCGGAGCGGCTGGGCCCGTGAGCCATGGCCGCTGAGCCTGTGCGTCCGGAGCCTGTACTCCGCAACGGGAGAGGCCACGACAGTGAGAGGCCCGCGTACCGTTAAAAAAAAAAAAAAAAAAAAAAAAGTGGAGGAGGGGAGTAAAAATACAGTATTTTCCACAGCATTCCTATCACCTGGTCATGTAAACAATGGTTGGGTACTTCAAGAGATGGAGCACTCCAGAGTAGCCCAATCGTTCCATAGATTTTATTAGTAGAAACTTTTTCCTTTGTCCATTAAAATCTAACTCCTATAGCTTTCATCTTACCCTTAAGGACCATAAAGAATTAGCCTTTCAAATACCTAGCAAAAACTGGCAGAACCTTTTCTCTCCTAGCTACGTATTCCCAGATCCTTCCGTTATTCCTTAGATAATATATTGTTTGGTTTCTTCATCCTCATGTCCACCATCTCCCAAACACATTATTTATCTCTTTCCCTTTTGGGGAGGTGGGAGAGTACCCAAAACTAAATGCAAAGATGAGGTTTAACCAGCACAGACAGCAAGCTTATCCCCACTTCTGTTCTAAACACTGTTTCTTTCACCCAATTAACATTGTATGCATTTAGACACACCCAAGATTTAGAAGGTGGAAGCGAGGTGAAGTCCATTTCCCTGAATTCTGCTACTGCCACTGGTTAAGTACAATTGTGGAGACTTTGCTTTTTCCACAGCAGATGAAAGTTTCCTAATCACCGGCTTTATGGGCGATTAAAGACAACTGTGGAGACCTCCGAAGTGGCTTCCCGATTCCTGTTTTGAAGTCAGTGGTTCCGGGGCGGCCTCCCAATACCTCTCCTTGCTGATCCTGGCTGAAGTAGAAGCTCCCCTGGCAGAGCAGTTCCACCGTGTTGTTCTAAGAGGCATTTCTAGAGGTCCAACCTAGAGTCCGCTGCTCCAGCACATGCGCCAACTGTGTAATGACCTCATTCCTTACATTAAAGCTCTTGCTGCTTGAAACGGACAGAGTGCTTTCTGTTCCCTGCAACTGTATGCTAACCATTTTGAACCATGAGTAGGATTTCACAACACAGTAAATTTCTAGCAATTGAAAGTATTGCTTTATATTCACATGTATGTAATATCCGTGGGGCTGGAGTGTGGATGGACAGATAGATGGACTCGTGGATGGATGGATGTGGGAAACACTATCTTCCTGTCTCCATATGTTTAACCCATAGAGTCACAGGGTAGCCACACTGGCTGGCATCAATATTCCTGAGCAAAATATGTAGTTTGGCTACAATTATAAATCCCACTGTATTGATCAGGACTCTTGGTTACAAGGGACAGAAACACACCTCAAAACAATTCAAGCAAAAGAGGGAGATTAATAATAATTGAACAGCAGAAAGGGCAGGAATGGATATGGTCTTAGGGACAGCGAAATCAAGGATCAAATGTTGTTAACAAGTCTCTTTCTTCACCTCTCATCTCTGCATCTCTCTAAATGTTACATATATTCTCCCAAACTAGCTTACCTAACAGAGTGGGGTACATGGCTGCCGGTTATTCCAGATTTATATCCCAAATGCTCCAAAACCATAGAGGAAAATGAAGGCCCTCTTCTCTCAATTGAAATTTGGAAAAATAAAAAATAAATAAAAATTCTGAACATGGTTTGAATCTTATGCCCATCCCTTGGACCAAGCACTATGGCCTGGGAGTGAGGCACTATTGCTAGCCCAGCCTGGACCACAGATCATCCCTGAGCCTGGGGAGTGGAGTCTATTAGCAGGATGAGGCAGAACAGACACTGAGCACACAGAGCAAGACTCACCCCCAAACCTGAAGATGTTCTGAATGATTCACTAATTGTAGCTGTGAGGCTTTTAGATGTTCACTCTTCTCAGAGGATTTAAAACCATCACATGACCCCTACACTGAGAAATCTGCTTCAGTATTATTACTCTGGTGAACATGTTTTGAAAGATTTCATCCGTGGAGGATTACTGTCATAAGGTACTTATGTCAAGGTTAGCTATTTGTCTACATCAACCATTTAGAATCTAGAAATAAGAAAAAGTAGCCTTTGAATAGGTAGAAGGGCATTTTAAAAATCAAATTATAGGGATGGTGAAAAAGTCTGGAAATAAACACTAGTCATGGTTATACAACATTATGAATATACTTAATGCTACTGAATTGTACACTTAAAAATGGTTGAAATATTAAATCTTATGCATATCTTACCACAATAAAAAATTTTCATACAGCTATGCATCTTAGTTATTCATTTATGAATTCATTTATTTTACTTTAATCTCAAAGGAAATCTAGAATGTACAGACATATCCATGGAATAATGAGATCCAAAATGCTAGTGTTGGAAAGATCTCAATGCACTCAGCTCTCCAAGTGGAAATCCATGATGCCATAGAATTCCTGGGCTAAAAGTGTTAGCACAGATCATCTAGTTAATCCTCCACTTGTCACTAAAGAGCATTTCACTCCATCCATCCAAGACACCTAATTCATCCTCGACACAGATGCTCAACTGGTTTAGAAATGCCACTGATGGTAATTGCCCTCCCTAGGCTTCATAAGCAAAACTTAGGTACAGCCCAGACTGGAAAGAAATTCTTATGGGGAGGATGCTGGTACAATGCCCCCACCCACTGCTACGTCATCATGAGCCAGTAGGCGTTTTCCTCCCAACCCACAGAAACATTATTAGAAGAAAAATGAAGCCTTCCATGTTCTTAACCTTAAGGACCTGAGACTGTTCTGTAAGAGGAAAGAGGAGGCATAATGTTTTTCTTCCCTAAATAACAGGGAATGATGAGCTCAGAGAAGGCTAAACTGACCCTGACCTGGTGAAGTTGTCTGTGATCATTTGAGGTTGTAGAAACAGAGAGATTAAAAATTCAATGCTATGGTCCTATTTCCCTCTGTCAGGGCATTAGGCTTTTAGATAACTATTCATGTCTCCAATGAGACAAAGGCTGTTATGGAGAAGCCAGCCTTCCAGAAAGAATTAAGGACATCTACAGAATTGGGTTAAGTCAGACATACTCTCTGGTCAATTGGCCATAATGTATCATCTTTCATGTCCTTCTCATTTTTAGCTCTCCTGGAACCTCTTTTTTTTTTAAAAAAAAAAAAAAAAAAAAAAAAAAATATTTTGTTTTATTATTTATACACAGTACATGACAGAGAACTAAGAAAGTAACTAGGAGAAAAAAAAAGAAAGTAAAAATCCCCATTATGCATTCCTTTGACAGATATTTACTGAAGGCTCACTACATGCCAGGCTGATATAACAGTTACCTATCACTGTAACAAACTACCTCAAAACTTAGTTGCTTAAACAACCATTTAATCTTGCTCATAAATTTTGTGGGTCAAGAATTGGGGAATGACTCAGCTGGATACACCTGGTGTTTATTGGGCTGGTGCGCTGGACAGGTGACTTCCAGGATGTCTAGAACCTCAGTGGTCCTTGGCCATTCTGTCTCTCTGTCTCTCTCTTCCTTTCCCTCCCTCCCTTTCTCCCTCCCCATAATGTCCCATTCTCTGGGCCTCCTCCACTTTTTTTTTTTTTTTTTTTTTTTGCGGTATGCGGGCCTCTCACTGTTGTGGCCCCTCCCGTTGCGGAGCACAGGCTCCGGATGCACAAGCCCAGCCACCATGGCTCACGGGCCCAGCTGCCCCGCAGCATGCGGGATCCTCCCAGACCATGGCACGAACCCGTGTCCCCCGCATCTGTAGGCAGACTCTCAACCACTGCACCACCAGGGAAGGCCTCCTCCACTTTTTTTTAATTTCTCACAGCATGGTTGTCTCACAGTAGTCATACTCCTTAGGTGATGACTAACTTCCCCGCAGGTAGTATTCTAAGAAACCCAAGTGAAAGCCTTAGCACTCTCTGAACCTCGCTTCTGCCACATTTTATTGGTCAACGTGAGTCATTAAGACCAACCCAGATCCAAGGTGAGAGGAGGAACAGACTCTACCTCTCTATGGGGCTGTGGAATGCAGACCCAGGGAGGGGAAGACTTTATAGTGGCCATCTTGGAGAGAGGCTACCACACATGGTGCTGTAAGAACCTAGATATAGTCTCTTCTCACAGAAAAAACAGGCAACGCAAACAAGTCAACAGGTCATCCCAGGGATACAAGAGGTAAGCCGTGGAATAGGAGCACATGGAAGGAGAACCCAACCCAGACTTGAGAGGTCAAGAAAGAATTTCTGGAGTAGAAAATACTGAACATGAGACCTCGGCCAAACTTGAAGGGATTGTGTGACTAGGAGAACAGCAGAGACAGTGTTCTAAAAGTTGGGAACAATATTCTATAAGACCCAGGAGAAAAAGAGAGAGAAGGAGCATTTGCATCCAAAAACCTGAAATAATTCCAATGTCAGAATAGTAGGGTGAAAGGGTATGAATGTTAAGAGATGACATTGAAGAGAAGAGACCAGAACATAAATCCCCACTCTTTTCTATGTAAGGGTAGCTGTGCGTTTAAAAAATATTTTGTGTACAAAAGTGGGTTCATGCCATTCATAAGGTTTTGTGGTCCACATTTCATCACTTTATGTTGTTAACATCTTTTCCTTCTCAATAAATGCACTTCTAAAATATCACTTTAAATAAATGTATAATATTCCTTTATTAGCTCTATGTTACTTTATTTAACCAATCTCTTATTGCAGGACATTTAGAGTATTTCCAGTTTCTTTTTACACTTATCCTCATAGCTAAATCTTAACATTTTTAATGATAACTTCCAAGATACAGAATTTCTGGTTCAACATATATGAATACTTTTTCTTTTTTTTTTTTTTCTGCGATACGCAGCCCTCTCACTGTTGTGGCCTCTCCTGTTGCGGAGCACAGGCTCCGGACGCGCAGGCTCAGCGGCCATGGCTCACGGGCCCAGCCGCTCCGCGGCATGTGGGATCTTCCCGGACCGGGGCACGAACCCGTGTCCCCTGCATCGTCAGGAGGACTCTCAACCACTGCGCCACCAGGGAAGCCTTATATGAATACTTTTTAAAGGTTTTTGATACATGGTGCCAGCTCATTTTCCAGAAATTTATTAATGTTTAAAATCCCACCAGAAATGTAAGAGAGTACCTATTTCCCTATATGCTTTCCATCAATAGGAAAAGTCATTTTGTTTCTATTTTTTTACCAATTTGATAAGTTTCTGTTTACATTTCTGTAATTACTGAGGAAATAGAATTTTTTGTATGTGGGTAGTTCTTTTTTTGTAGGCTTCTTAAGATAATAAACTTATCAAAAATAGATAAGTGGCTAGACTTCAAACTTTAAAATGTTATGAAAAATTTAATCTGCTAGTAAATTTAAACTGTAGTTTGACAACACCTCTGTCTTTCTTTCCTCTCAAGAACTTCTCTGTTTGACCTGTTCTGAAATTGTCCCTGTGACTTTTTGGTATAGAAGGAGGAGAGAAAGTCAAGGGTTGTGACTAATCAGAGACCCAGGCTAAGTTCAATTCCAGTTAAATAGGTGAAGTGGGGTGAGTGGGGGGCCTTATTTCATTCACAATAACTCATTGGCTCCCTCTTTTAATGTATTTAATGATCCTGTGAGCTTAATGACTGGTGCAATTAAAGTCACCCTACTTAAGCATTGTGAATTACATTATGCTCGTTAGAGGCTGCCTTTGATAAAACATAAGAGCAAGTCATCTCTTTTACATCATAACTCATTTTAAATATTGCTTTTCCATATCTGTCCTTGCCCAGTTGATTTATTACCCAGTACTCCCAAGAAGTGTAATAAAAAGAAAGTTAGGATTTGAGTGATTCTTCCAGTGTCTGGATAAGGAGGCAGCTAAGGGGGAGATGGCCTTCTGATTAGTTAGCCTAAAAATGGGGATGGAAGTGAGGGTGGCAAGCAGGAATTAAAGTAGACGAGTTACACAAAAGGAAAATATTAGCTTTTTGTGGCCTCCCTGCCCTTCCTCCCTTTGGATGGAAAATCAACAAAAGCCAGGTCTCCACTAGGAAGACTTGAGAGATTTACTTATCCAGATAAACCAGGGGAATACATCTGAGAGCCAGGACAGGGGACAGGCACGCACACACACACACACACACACACACACACACACACATTTAACTTAGCTTTGAGTTTCTAATTCACCTCAGGAACAAAAAAAATTGGTAATATAGTAACACACTGGACCTAGATTTCCTTTTCCATTTTTAATGTATGCTTGACTTATTCTTCAGTTTCAATATATCAATACTTCCTTACATTACTGTGGTCTGCAGAAGACTATTTCCTTCTTAAATTGCTATAATAGACATCTTAGATATGTCAGCTGCTTAAATCCTATTGTTTCTTGGGAAATAATAATAATAATAACGGGCTTCCCTGGTGGTGCAGTGGTTGAGAGTCCGCCTGCTGATGCTGGGGACGCGGGTTCGTACCCCGGTCCGGGAAGATCCCACATGCCGCGGAGTGGCTGGGCCCATGAGCCACGGCCGCTGAGCCTGCGCGTCCGGAGCCTGTGCTCCGCAACGGGAGAGGCCACAACAGTGAGAGGCCCGCGTACCGCAAAAAAAATAATAATAACAACAACAGCTCACACTTTTATACCACTTGTGGTTTGTGTTATTTAAAATTAATGTCATTCTCATCAGGATTATATTAGTGGCACTAGATCATCCTTACAGAATATAGCACCTATAATTTCATTGCACCAAAACCTCTAGAAATAAGTTACTAACATTAAATAAGTATCTGTGTCAAAATAAGGTTGATCCAAAAACACCTTCTGTAGAAAAAAGTAAAATCAGCCGAACAGTTTAAGTTACAAAATATAGAGTGAAAACAAAGGGCGCTCTAATACTCATTAATGAAAATATATACAATTGGTATAATCATTCTGGAAATAAATTTGGGAACATGCATCCAGAGCCTTAAAAATAGTTGTACCTTAGTGATTCCTCTTCTATTAATATATCCTAAGGAACCATCTGAAATGCAAATAATTTTTTAAATAAAGATCTTCATGTATGAATCCTTTATAATACAGGAAAATTGGATCCAATCTAAATGACCAGTACAAGATAATGGTTTAGTAAATTATGATGTATCCATATGACGGAACCCTTTGTAGTCACTAAAAATATATTTCGTCAGGATTTTTAATGACATGGAAAATGCCTTTGATGTTCCATTAAGTGAAAAATGTCATAAAATTATGTACTAAAATTTAATCTCAAAATTATATACCCAATAAAAATAGAACAAAGTATCTCAATGTTGTAGTATTTTCTTCTTTACATTTTTTGCAGTTTCCAAATTTTCCACAGTGGGCATCTGCTACTTTTCAAATCAGAAAAAAAAATACCCATAGAAATAAAAAACTAAAATTAAAAACAGTTTGTACGGTGAGACCTGGAGGAGCCAAAATGCTCAGAGGGATGACGTGTTTCAGTGGATTTAATGTTGTGACAAATTAATTAGGAAGACTTTCTGGATCTCTTTGCTGAAGATAAAGTCATCAGCCAACAGTTATTGTCCAATATACCAATTACATACTTCTTTCAGGGCCCTACAGGCTATTCTTACTCAGCTCAACCCAGGCACTTGGGGAGATTCCAGACCACTACTATTCAGTGAGTGCAAACATGTATCTGTGCAACGGAGAAACCAGGGGAAATACACCAGGTGCCCTGCCTGGCAGGACTACAATTCTAGAAGAAGAGGTCTATGAAATTTCACTCTGAAATATAGGTGCAAATGGTTAAAAAAGGGGAATGAGTTTCTGAAGAAGAATTGCAGAAGAAGTAACTTTCCCTGGAGAGCTCAAGGAATGACGTCACAGGACAAGAGAAAAGGGAGCCTTGCAGAATGGGCAGGATTCTAACAGAAAGTAAGAGAGCCACCCCCACTCCCTCCCCAGGCTGGAGAGCCAAGACGGACAAAAGCACAGGGGCAGAAAGGAAGTCAGGGCACATCTGGGCTCAAGAAGAGGTCTTCGTAGCAAGAGCAAGGGGTATCTTAGGGAGGGGTGGGGCACGGCTTCTCAAGGGCATTTAATTCACCTTCTAAATAGGTAACTAATGGACACAACTGAGTCTTTGCTCAATTATTATAGATGTTTTGCTGCCTCAAGCATCCATGGGAACATTAAAAACCACAATACACTTCCATAAATGCATATGTCAAAGGCATAAGATACTGTTCTAAATAATAACTGTAATCCCTTACCTTTGTATAGCACCTTTCAATTTACAAAGCTTTTCCCTATGGTTTATCTCATTTGCTCTTCACAGCCACCCAGTGAGACAAGCATTATTATCACCACTTTACCGATAAGGAAACACTCCAAGAGATCTGATGAGTCATCCCCAGTGGGTGACAGAAGGAGTAAGTGACAGTTGGGTGGTTTCAAACCTTCTAACTCCATTACATTGCTTTCCGTACTGCAGCTGCCTCTGCCTCCGTACTGCAGAGACACACCCTAGAAGTCCAGTTCTCTTTTACCTCATTGGGAATTTCACTGTAATCATTGTCATCATCTTCTTTCTTCTTGGATTACAGAGTACAGAGGGTTCTGTTTAGACTGGGTTTGTCGTCTTCAAAGCAATTCTCTACTTTCAAAGTGCTTTCACACCTCATTTATCCTTACAACTTCTCAGGTAATTCAGACAAATTGAAAACTTTAGCCTAAATACACTAACGACAGAATGGGACGCAGAGGGGGTAGGAACGGGGAGGGAGAGGAGGTGCAAGCAGGAAGGAGCAGCCAATCTACTCAACTTTTTGTTTGTTTGGTTGGTTTTTTGCGGTACGCGGGCCTCTCACCAATGTGGCCTCTCCCATTGCGGAGCACAGGATCCGGACGCGCAGGCTCAGCGGCCATGGCTCACGGGCCCAGCCACTCCGCGGCATGTGGGATCTTCCCAGACCAGGGCACGAACCCGCGTCCCCTGCATCGGCAGGCAGACTCTCAACCACTGTGCCACCAGGGACGCCCTACTCAACTTTTGGACTCACTTTGTGCTACACGGACTTGGGCAGAAAAAGGCCTTACCCGCACTGAGGATGTTAAAAAGTACTTGTACTTCTGTCCTTCCCAGGTTGACAGACTCCTGGAAATGTAAGGGGTACAAAATCCCTCTTTACGAGTTCCATTTCTGTTGCACCACTTTCATTACTGAAACCTTTTTCAACGTCTAGCTCCATAAGAAAAACAGTTCTGTCACATGGTTTCAAGTAATCCTCACACTTCTAACATTGAATATGGCCGCCAACTAATGTCACAAGAACTAAATAGATGACATCTGGAAAGGAGGAGTTTCAAACCCACTGTTTCATTACCCCCACCTGTGCCTTTATAGGCAGCGTGCAAAGGAGAGGTGAGGCCGCGAAGGGATTCTCTGAAACTTACTTTGGAGGAGAATATCGGGGAAGGGTACATGTTAAAAATCAGATTTATCATCTGTCCACGTTGTCCTGATTTACCAAATGCATTTCCAACAGGGAGGGTGATGCAGAAGGCTGCCTATTAAGCCAGTGAGTCCAGGATGTCTTTATAGCCAATCATCTCCCCCCAATACAAATCCTATTGCTCAAAACATCAGGCTGTCTGTGGAATTGAGCTGGAATTTAATGAACAGATAAATCAACAATACTTACTAGGCATCTCCAATGGCCCTGCTCTGTGAAAATCATGGTTCAGTGTAACTTTGGGAAAGGCATTTAATATTTCTTACACCAGGTCTCCCCATCTGAGGAATGAGGATACTAATAATACCAGCTCTTCCAAACTGACAGTATTATTGTGAAGCTTAAATAAGGTAATATATGTGGAAGGGATTTATAAGCGCTAATGTGCCAGGGAAATGCAAAGTCACGTGATGATACGATGAAGCATGGGGTCTGAGCCTTGTTCACGAGGAGCTCGCTGCCAATTTGGAGGAACAAAGCATAAACATATCAAATGTAAGTAACAGTGTAAGGATTAAACTATAGAAAAGATAACATGACAAGCAGTTTGGCAAGATAATGTATAATTATTCGCAAGGGAGAGGTACAGACGATGAGATTTATGAATATAAAACAGGTAACAATCTCAGCGAGCTGGAGTGATGTGACAGGCTTTGTTGGGAGAAGCAACTCTGGATCTGACCTTGGAGGGTGGGTAGGTTGAGCAAGAAGCATAGGATACCATCCCCACAGTGAACTTCCCCAGAACCAGGGGGGAAGAACACACTGAGATGGTATTCACAAACCATTCCTGCAAGTGGTCTACTCTCTGAAAGCAATCAAGTAAGGTTCCACCATCATCAAGACCCAGAGTGAGCTTTTAATTTTATTTTATTTTATTTATTTATTTATTTTGCGGTATGTGGGCCTCTCACTGTTGTGGCCTCTCCCGTTGCGGAGCACAGGCTCCGGACGCGCAGGCTCAGCGGCCATGGCTCACGGGCCCAGCCGCTCCACGGCACGCGGGATCCTCCCGGACCGGGGCACGAACCCGTGTCCCCTGCATCGGCAGGCGGACTCTCAACCACTGCGCCACCAGGGAAGCCCCAGAGTGAGCTTTAAAAGAAGACCCTACGAGTTACCATAGAGTTCCAACTTGGAATTACTTGGCTGCCCCATAACCAAAAACCACCCAGACCCCCAAGCTCCTCTTCACTGCCTCCCCTTTTTTTAATGAATACAGCTGTGATTTTTCTTTATTTTTTAAACTTTTTATTTTATATTGGAGTATAGTTGATTAACAATATTGTGTTACTTTCAGGTGTATAACAAAGTGATTCAGTTATACATGTATCTATTCTTTTTCAAATTCTTTTCCCAGTTAGGTTGTCACATAATATTGAGCAATGTTCCCTGTGCTATACAGTAGGTCTTTGTTTGTTATCCATTTTAAATATAGCAGTGTGTACGTGTGAATCCCATCACTGTGCCCTTATTCACACTCACCTCACCCTGTTAAACTGTAGAGTGTCTTTCAGGAAGAGAATATAGTCACCCAGCATGGCATTCCCTACCTGAGGCAATCACAGTGTGTTCCACTGTGGTTAGCAAACTAAATTCCAAGTGGGAAATACAGAAGCAAAGATAAAGAGAGAGAAAACAAAAGATGTGTCTCCTTTCAAAACCATTCCCTGGGCTTCCCTGGTGGCGCAGTGGTTGAGAGTCCGCCTGCCGATGCAGGGGACACGGGTTCGTGCCCTGGTCCGGGAAGATCCCACATGCCGCGGAGCGGCTGGGCCCGTGAGCCATGGCCGCTGAGCCTGCGCGTCTGGAGCCTGTGCTCCGCAACGGGAGAGGCCACAACAGTGAGAGGCCCGCGTACCGCAAAAAAAATAAAATAAAATAAAATCATTCACTCAGCGACGGCCGTGTTAGAAAAGCCTTCGTATTTATGAAGAGAGGTACTAGGTCACAGGCTACAGTGAGGAGGCTGGGGCGTGCCCCTGAGTTGCCGGGCAAGGTGCTAATGGACTGAGTTCAGAGGCTCGATCTCCTGCCCATTCATTTCACAGACCAAAAAGCAGTTAACTGTCACCGTTTGCTGGACACCATCAGTAGAATCCCATCCAACCATCCCACTGGTGCAAAGTGTGGGTCATGACATAGTTCAGAACAAGGTGCAAATGGCTTCATCCAACACGTGGCCGTGCCTAGATGCCTGGAAAGCAAGTCGGACGGCGTCCAGGACACGATTCGATCCCTCCTTCCTCCCTCCCAAATGCTTTTTACCACTGGTCTAGTCACTCTCACCCAATATGTCAAAGATGTATCCACTCCACATCTTCGCTCAAGCTCTGCCCGCCACCCTTTTGGCCTTGCATCTCTCACACAGAGCATTGGTTCAAACATGCTCCTTTCTTCAGGACTTGAATAGTAACTCCAGACTCCTCTGCAGGGCTGCCCCAACGCCCCAGTCCCCATGGTGTCCCACTATCTGAACTCTTGACACACCCACGCTGCCTTTCCTTTGCGCCCTGGGGTTACTCCCTTGAGTTTGCACAGTGCTTTGTACACAGTAAGCTCTTTTTAAAAGTTTAAGAAATAAATCCCGATTACAAATGGTAGCAAAAGGGGGTGGGCTAGAAAGAGCAGAATACAACTTTGTTTTGAGCTTATCTGTTTGGGGTATAACTGCCTTACCGCCCCAAATAGTACATCAGTAGCAGCATGAGTAATAGTAGTGGTAGTGGTAACAGTAGGAGGTGGCAGAGTAATAGCATGTTCGCCCTTGGTTTCTTAATAATACTAGATGGGAGGAAAACATCTGGCTCTACCAGTACAGAGAAGGAGAACTAGCTATGGAATTGAAGCCCTCACCTAAGAAATTTGAGTAAACAAATTGGACAGGAAAACATAGATCTTCGAGGCATAAAAATGAAAGAATCATCATTTCCTCGCATATTTTTTTGCTCTTCTCCAGATCCAGTTAGTCACAGGTCTTGTGGATTCCCCCTTTAAAATGTCTCCCACATCTATCCCCAATCTTAGATCATCCTCAGCCCTTACTCTACCTTCTCTGGACTGTTCCAGAAACTCTTGCCTGGTCTCCACCCCTCTAGCTTTCCCTCTTGCTTAATACACGTCATTTCAAGGCTGACGATGACTTTATAACTCTCCTGTCTGAGCACATCACTCTGGGCTTCTAAACCATGAATGCCTCCCCTCCCAATCCCCTAAGGATAAAGGCTGTACTCCTTAACACGGCTTCCTAACTTGGCCCCAAACCACATTTCTAGTTTTATTTCTCCCAGTGGCCCCTCACATCCTACTTTCTAGACATATCCAACTGGTCCCCAATTCCCAAACATAGGGTTTGTTTTTGTTTTGTTTTTTTTACATTCCCTTGTCTTTATATATGGTACTTTCTCTGCTTTGCTACCTCCCAACAAACTCCCAGTCATCCAGTGAAGATCAGCTTAAAAGTTACTTCTACTGGGATGCTTCTCCGACCAGGGCTCCACCCTGCCCCGACTCCTTCCTCAGCTTCCTCACAGAAGACAGTCACAGTTGTCTGCTCATATGACTATGCAATCCCACCAGACTGAGTTCCTGCAGAGGTGGGGTTGGGTTTTATTTCTCTCACACATCCTGAGTGCCTGGTACACAGAAGGTGCTCAACAAAATGTTTGTTGTGTATTGAATGAATTAACCCAGGCGGGCTGTCCACTCCCATCAAATCCATATCCTTCTCTGCTTTGTCCCTGCAACTATATTCTTTGCCTTCCCCATATTTCACTGTGATGCATTAATAAAGAATGAGAAATGAATGAAAGTTAGACAGTGGGTATGAACAGAGAGTACCAGGTCATTAGCAATCATTTTTTGCAAATCAAAGCATTTCTAGATCAAATCTATGTGTTCTGATTCACTGTCCTTTTTCCTCTTTTACAAAATCCAGTAAGTCCCAGATCTTATTGGTTCTCCCTCTAAAATGTCTCCCACATTTTAGGTCACTCTCAAGCCCCAGCCATATCTTATTTGAGACAAACCAGGAGAATTCTTTTAGCCTGAAACTCTTGGAAATGTTTTCTGATTCATAGTCTTCCATTATTTTAGAAACAGTACCTGGAATACTTTCTTGCCTCTTAGGTCTTTTTTAATGTCCCCACAGTATCTTCAAGGCAACAGGATAAGAGAGAAGGACACCGATTACCCGTCCAGACAAAGCACTTTTACGTTCCGCCTCATCTGCTAATTCACTGTGAGACTTTGGTCAACACGTTTTCCCTCTCTGGGCCTCAGTTTCCTTTTCTAGTGTCTTCTTGAAAAAAAACCCTCCAAACTAAGCAACCTTGGAGCTGGTCTTCTACCGGAAGGCGCTCTCTGAGGAGTTTTCTAGCTCGAACACTCAGGCTCCCGAGTTCCGTCCCTCTCCCTTTCCTGCTTGCTTGCTTCCCCTGCCCCGCACTTGCCAGTACCAAGTCTGACCAAAGCCTCAACATTTTATTAGAATTTATTTCCATGATTACCTTTGTGTCAAGACCTCCTACCAGAAATAGGAAGGGTGAATATAAAAGACCTATTTCCTTCCCATTGTGTTTCCTCCTCCCCTCTGTAGTGAAAATGACCTATGTGGACAAGCCAAAACGCTTTTGAATTGAATTCACCCAAGTAATATACACAAGGTTTTAATTTACAGTTTGGGGTCTCCAGGCCCCTGCATATGAGTTCTATAAATGAGACATGTTGCTACAATAAGTCCCATTGGGAGAGGCTGGCCTTAGAATGAGAACAGCTGTAGAGCTATAATCCAACAAAGTCAGCTTCTGAATCAGATATGAATTATTGGTTCAGTCACAAAGCTATGGGTACACTTTCCCTCACAAGCATTCACATGTGGCCTTTGGCAGAAATGAAAATATCCTTCCCTCCATTACTGGGTTTGGTTAATAATGAACCTTTATTCTGAATACTTTCTTTTGCCTTAACTTCCTTTCTCTTTGTTCTCATTCTAATTTCCTCTAAGACCTCCAATAACCAGCTACACAAGGTGAGGCTAAGAGCTCCTGGGAACATTTGAGAGCTAAGGGAAGCCAAGGCAGCTGAGAGGATCGTTCTCAGCCTTGTTTGTACACCGGGAACACATAAGGATCTTTCAAAAATCCCAGCACTAAAGTGATTCCAGTATGTAGTCAACATTGAAACCACTATTTTTTATTTTTATTTTTTTTTTTTGCGGTACACGGGCCTCTCACTGTTGTGGCCTCTCCCGTTGCGGAGCAACAGGCTCCGGACGCGCAGGCTCAGCGGCCATGGCTCACGGGCGCAGCCGCTCCGCGGCATGTGGGATCTTCCCGGACCGGGGCACGAACCCGTGTCCCCTGCATCGGCAGGTGGACTCTCAACCACTGCGCCACCAGGGAAGCCCGAAACCACTATTTTAAAGTTAATTACGTCTAAAACCACCAGAGCCTTTCTCCCCATCCCCAAACAATATGTAGGAAATATGGGTACGAAAGACTTCCTTCTTGAAGCTGACACGTCTGAAAGCTTCAGGTCCGAAGACAAAGGCATGTCTTCTAAACCAACTAAGCCACTCATAAACATTGGGAAAAAGAAAACCTCCTGTACTTAAGGGATTAAAGAATTTTCAGATGTGGGAGCTACAAAGATAGTAGGCTCTCACCACATACCCAACACTGCAAAAAAATTTACCCAACTACCGTCACTTCTGGAGTGTCAGCTTTCTGATCCTTGAAGCATTTGGTTGTGAAGTCCCAAGGCTAACGGAACAATAAAAAATGTAAAAGAGCGAAAAAGGTTAGGAACGGGAACCTGTGTTTCTAATACGACTGCTACGGAAAGGTGTGCTTCGGAAGAGATGTCTGAGGACAGGCAAGGGAGGGGGTACCCACTTAGCCAGCCAGTCAGTGTATGCAGGGCGGGGAAAACCACATCTCCTTTCCGTCACTGTCCAGACGTCTGTCACGTCTTCCCTGGACAACTGCAGCAGCCTCCTAATTGGCCCATTGTCCACTACCACCCCCTGTCCTTCCTGAACAAATGATGTACGTGAAGCACCGTCCTTGGTGCCAGGACTCAGAGATAAATCACCCTGGTCCTCCCTTCAAGGAACTCTGAATCTAGCAGATGAGACACAAGTAAGGACACCATTGCCACAGCCAGGTAAGTTTTTAGCTAAGGTATCAAAGAGGAGAGTGCGGCAGCTTCTGGCTAGGAAAATCAGAGAAGGTTCCAGAGCAGAGGTGATGTCTGAGTTGAGAGACATTCCAGAAAAAAGGCACAGCATGTGCAAAGACCCAAAGGTAGGAAAGATTCCGATTTATTATTGAAATCGAAAGGACCTCAGTGCAGATAACAAAGTAGCCGGCAGGCAGATAAAAGCCTGTCAGGACCAAGGGCTGAAAAATGAGGCAGGAACCTAATCGTGAAAAGCTACAGATCCATGGTGCAGTGAGGAATTTGGATTTCGTCCCATAGTCGATGAAGTACCATTGGAGGAATTTGAGCAGGGAACTCACGTGATTATCCCTTAGTTTCAGAAGGCTCTCTTTGATAGCAGGCTGGAGGATGCCCTGAAAGAGACCAACCTTGGAGGCAGGTGGAGTTGATAAGAGAATGTTGCCAAAGTCCAAGTGAGAAGATGAGGCCCCAATTCAGGTGGTAACAGTGGGACTAGAGAGGAAGGAAACTTTAAATGATTTGAATATTTATCCTGATTTCCTCCTGGACTTTGAATCTTGGTTTTTGCTTGTTTGGTTAGCTGTTAGGTTGGGTTTTATTTCTTAAACATGAATTGAGTACTCCCATGCTTTCGCGTGTATCAAGCCTCACCACACCCCCTGAAATATAGGTATCAGTATCTCACTTTTACCAAAGAGGAAACTGACTCAGAGAGGCTAGGTAACTTGCCCAAAGCCACACAGCTAAAGGCAGCAGCTAGCCTGGTGCCCAGATTTTCTGACTCCAAGTCAAGTGCTCTTCCAACTGCACCTCCACTAAGTAGCCCCAGATTCATTCTTGTTCTATTTCTTTCCTATGTCAGACTGAAGGCTGGCAGACAGACAATCTGTCTGGGCGTAACTTCAGTGGCTCAGAGGGCAGCTGAGGTAGAGCCTGGCTTTGTAGTCTGAGCAACCTGGGTCTGATTCCCAGCCCTGAACAAGAACACTGGAGCCTCAGTCTCCCCATCGGTCACAGCATCATCCTGCAGGGTTGCTATAAGATTGTTGTAAATAAGATCAGAGCCGCCAGTACTATGCCTAGTACATAGTCTGTTCTCAAGAAATGGTACCAATTTTTCCCCAGAATAGTCAGGAAAGAGTCAAGTCATCACCAGAAAAGATGTCATATATTTGACTTAGGAATATGGTAGTAAGGGCAGGAAAGAGACATAAACTAGGTTATGAAAAAATTTTTTTTTGCGTGGTTTTACGATCTCTCCTGTCACCTCTAAGGCAATTCTTTCCCCTTCCATTTGTGTCACTGAGGTAGCTGGTGAAAACACCCCCTAACCCCCTCCCCAAGCAAGCATCCTAGCAAGCCCAGGAGATCCTTGTGCTAAGCTACTTTACAGGGGTTTTCTGTTCTCTTTTTTTCCTCTCTCCTTTCACGCTAGAATTAAGAAACCTGTAACTTGCTGCTTATCTCATTATCTCCTGCCTTGCATTTTAATGTGTCGCTTCTAAAAAGACCTCATTGATATTCCAGTTATGCATGTGTTTGTTTGTGTCTCTTGGGAAAATTTGCTACCCATCTTCCAAGTTGAGCACCAGTGTGCTCACAGCTCAAAGGTGGAGCTCTCTTTTGTAAAAGAATAAATAAATAGATAAATAAATAAAATGGAGACCGTTTGACGATTTTGCATCTACAAGAGGCTGCAAATAGAGCAGCTCAAGAGTCTCAATCCAAAATCATGCACAAAAAGGCAGGTGAAGAATTGGGTGTCTTCCCGGGATGCTGGGTTATGTTGATGAATAATTCAAGCCTACAGGCTCTTGAAAGGACACAGTTACCTGGTTTTCCAGATAATTAGAGACCACCCCCCCCCCCCCCCGACAAAAAGGTTTTAACCTAATTTAACCAGATAATTAACCAGATCATCCAGAAAAGAGCAAGCTTTTCATCCTGCCTAAATTATCCTGAGTTTCATCGTTATTAGGTAACCGACAACCTTCTCCACTTGGGGCTATGCTGAGTCTACCCTGCGGACGGAGGTAAATCAAGCCTCGAGTTAGCAGGTGACACGAACAGGATAATAAGAGATCATCTTACACAATCTAGTTGCCCTTTTCAAGCATTACAGGTGCCGGCTACCTCCACACAAATTACAATGGGAGGCTTAGGGAATTATCTGTAACAAAACAAAAAAATCCTGCCATGAGGACAACCTAGACGGGGTTGAGACCTGGTTACGTTGACTTTTTGCACAGATCGAATTACTTAAGTAATAGCTTGCTTCGTATTACTTTGCTCTGTATTAACATTAGGAGATAGAAGTCGATGTAGCATTTTTGTGATGTTACTGCAGCTGATGAAATTTTCTCCTTTTATTCATCAGCTGCTTCTTCCCCAGAACGATGCATTGAGATCTTCAAGGAGTTGGCCACTGCTGATACTAATGCCATATTGACTGAATACCAAACATGCGCATTTATTATTATTTAAACATGGAAAAGGCCCTTCAAGGTAGGTTAAGCTTCCCCCACCTTTCAGGGCAGTGATATATATGGAAATTCTGACTGTCATTTCTTAGGTTCAACCATTTGCCGCTGGTTCCCTTGTGCCGGTTGAATCGATAGCAAGAGACAAAAAATTTTTTCTACGTAACCACGGATTCTAGCCACCCATGGGGTTGAGACAGGATATTCACAAGGGAACTTACTTTGCCTTGACAAGAAATCATGGAACAGAGCCAGATGTCCCATTAAAAGTCCTTTCGAACCTAAATGAGTTTGTGACGATGTGTGTTTAGACGTGTGAGGAGAAAACATACTGTGAGCATCCCTCCTCCTAGTGTATAAGCTGTTATCTGAGAATGGGGCTCTTCAGGAGACTAACTGAGCACTGGAGGCTGTCTACACAGGCAGAGCAGAGGGCAGATCTGGAACCCTCCCCATTCCCCACCCCACACACACACATAAGCAAAACCCTGATAAATTATCCAGGAAAGCCAATTTCATCGGATAATGCATCCACATCAACTTCATTCTGCCTCTATAAGACAAAATATTTTTACATTTTGGGGAGCCTGGGCTTCCAGATGCCCAGATACATCTTAGCTTATTCTGTGAAATGGTCCTCACGGTGCTTCTGAGCATACCTCTGGCTCTGCCTGGTCTGCTAAGACAGACTCAGCCACGGTGCTCCAGCACTGATTTTCAAGCTTTCCTGTGCTGGCCGCAGCCATTTTGTCATTTAATAACAAGCATTTAAAAGAAAAACTAAAGGTGAAAAAGAATCACGTTGAAAGCCGACTCCGTATTTTATAGAAAGATGTTATTTTTTTAATGGTTCCTTAAGATCGTTGGCCTTTTCAGATTATGACGCCGTTTTTGTGAGTCGCAGAAGCAATCTGTCCCCCAGAATCACACAGAAGGCCACCCAGGCTCCGTGTTTCCTGTTATCCAGCTGTAAATCAGTGTAACTTGCGGGGAAGCATGCCACAACACACCGATGGCTGGCCCGTCCTCTGTCACCATCAATGCCGTGCCCACCACTCCCCTCTTCTCGCTCCCCAAAGGGTCCTGAAAGAGGATTTGTCCAGGACCGCCGCAGCCCCGCAGCCTGCTGACTTTATAAAGAGACGAGGTGAAGTAACACTTTTCTTTTTAATACCCCGCGGTGTGGAACTGAAATTGCAGTCTGCTTCTATTTTCCGAGGCCTCCTTGGTAAGAGAATGTTTTTATCTGGAGATACAATGACCGTGGCCCATACTCTGCCGTTCCCATGAAGGCCTTGCCAAAGTCCATGAATGCTCGCTTTATGAATTGGTCTTGCAGGTGTTCAGGGGGGGATGTAATCACGAATGAATGGTCGGAAAACACAGCAAGTCTCGGCAGCCTCTGGCACCGAGAGCTGCGGGGCTTTATAATTCTGTGAGAAAACACACATGCGTCGAGAGCATTCCCCGGGCTGCACTGTTGCCTCAGGCCAAATATTCGTCACAGTCCATCCCTGGGCTGGTGGTACATTCCAGAAGAGAAGGGATCTGTAAGTCGCCCTGTGGACCAAGAAGCTGGTAGCTCTTCACACGATTTTCCTGCCCTGACTTGCTACAGGCATGATGTGGGCCGAGGTCCTATTTTTCTGCACACATGTAACCCAGCAGGCTAGAGCGTCTGGAGATTTTATGAAGACCTCATGGATGCCGGCGCAGGTGGGCTAGTTGCCCAGGCAAAGAAGGCATCAGGAGGTCGAGACAATGCCCTCGGATAACCTGCACATATCCTCGGGCAGGGTCAGGACTAGAACTGTGGCAGGCTGCATAAGGGGGAGGGGACTGGGCAAGCCAGTCCTGCTGTTGGAGGTCCAGAGAGCCCTGAGGCCTTCATTCTAAATTGGATCTATTGTATCCCCTCCACCCAAGAAAAGCTACCTGAGAATCAGTGATGATGGAAAGAGGGTCGCTATTAGCTAAGCTAGCTTGTCCTTCCCAGCCTCAGCCCCAGGGAGATAGCAAAGATGTGGAAGAAAATATTTGTCCTTTTTCTCACTCTCCCCACCTGCCCTTCCTCTCCACCCTGGGCTCCCTGAGAGCTGGTAAGTGGAAAAAAATCCCTGAGGGGGAACTCCATCAGCTCTCCAGCACTCTGGAAGGATGCAAAAGACGCAAGGGCTTTGCTGAGAGATTTCCAACTTTTTACCAGTACAGACTCAGGGCCATTGAGAAAGACAGGAGCCTAGCCTGGGAAAAACAGAACATTGGGTGGTAACAGGTGATACCTCCCAGAGGCCTCCATGGGCAGAAGTAGCCCAAACCCCTGGCACCAAGTGCCTGCAGAGGCGCTGGTGATGCTGAGAAAGAAAGTGGGAGCTGACAGCATGACAAGGTGCTAGCCCGGAGAGGGAGGCCTCTATTGTTCCAGCACCTGGAACTGAGACCGCTCTCATATCCAGAGCTGACAGGAGTGGCCCCAGAGCAGAGCTAGAATTGGAGTTCAGAAGCTGAGCTGTCAAGGCCACTCATAAACATTGGGAAAAAGAAAACCTCCTGTACTTAAGGGATTAAAGAATTTTCAGATGTGGGAGCTACAAAGACAGTAGGCTCTCACCAAATACCCACCTTCCCTGGCTTCTCATACCTCTCCTAATTCATGTTACACCAGCATTTCCTGTCACCCACACTGACACCCAAGATGCCAAAACTATCCCATAGGTTAGCCGACTAGTTATAGTTAAGTGGAAGAGGAAGTCTTTGAATTAGTTAAATTTCAGAGGCACAAATGAAAACATTCTATTTCCAAAAATATTCCCAACTTGGCTCCCTGACACCAGAAATTCCACAATATGAAATGTATTCCTTTGGTTTAATCCAACGTTAAGCTACCATAAACATTAATTTATTCAGTAAATATCTATTGAATACCTTCTTCATTGCCATGCCCTTTACTGGGCATTAGATAAATGGGGGAAATAACATAGACAAAGTTTCTGCTCTCATGGCACTTAATCTCCATCAGTCATTTAAGAATGAGTTTATCTAATCATTTCCTAAAAGCACATTTCAATAGAAGAAGGTGACTAAGTGAGACCACCTAGAGGAGAGCAAGATGGAGATGGGCTACCCCTGAACAGAAAGGCAAAAGGATGAAAAAGTGGTGGAACAAGAGCCACTGAGAATAAATTTCATTCATTCATTCATTCATCCATTCCACAAATACATTTTAAGCATCTCCTTAGAGCCAGATACTGAGGGTAGACAACTGAACAAGAAGGACACAGCCCCTGCCCTCAGGGAGCTTATATCGGGTGTAGTCAGACACACATCTGAGTGGTGCTAGTCAGGATGGGCACAGGGCACTAAAAGGGCACACATTCGGGGCACATAAAGCAGACTTGGAGAAAGGGGTGGATCAGGGAAAGCTTCTTGAAGGGGGTGAAATCCCAGGAGTGAGGGTAGGGCTTCAGTATTCCTGAGAAAGGGAATTGCTTATGCAAAGTCCCTAGAGAGAACCACTGTGCTCCCTGCTCCACTGCTGAAAGATGGAACATCAAAGTATAGGTGAGGTGAGAGTGCAGGTCACCTGCGGGTCTAAGCCAGAAGTTGGCTATGTTTCCTGTAAAGGGCCAGATAGTAAATATTGCAGGCTCTGTGGCCCATGTGGTCTGTTGCAACTACTCAACTCTGCCATTGGAACAGGAATTCGCCACAGGCGATATGCAAAAAAACGAATAGAACTGTGTTTCAATGATTATTTATAAGATGAGGCATTCTTATAAGTTTGGTCCATGAGCCATAGTCTTTCAACCCCTGGTTTAACCAGGACGTGGAGCCAAACAGAAGCAGCTAAGGGAGCTTCACCCACTGGGGTGGGCCTCCCTGCAGAGGGTAAAATTTGTGGCAAAAGAGTAACCAGGCAGGGAGCTGGGACATCTGAACTTGGGTCTTGGTCAGCGCACAAACTCTAGGATAATGTCTTCCTCATCTGTAAAATGAAAGAGTAGAATAAGGTGGTATTTAGGGCCTCTTCTCTGAAAGTACTTAACCTGGGGCACAGGGATACCCCAAGGAGTCTATGGATAATACTGAACAATCCATGAACTTAGATAAAAAATTAAAAAACCCACATTTTTAGTTTCATTATTTTTCAACTGAAATGTAGTGTTTGTTTCAATGACAAGTGTAGTCAACCAACCACAGTCGTACTAGCAGTACCTATGATTTTGTGTCCAAGAGGAATCACAGCGATTTTCCTATCATGCTACGGTTGTAGCATATATATTGAAATGTCATCTGTATTCATCACTTCTTTGAACCTATGGTAGCTACTGGATCTGCAACTAAACTTTGTTATTTAAAATGTGAGTAGATATACATATAATATCTATGGGGTTTTTTGATATTTAAAAACTATATTTCAATATAATTAGTTTTCTTTGTAATCCTACGTAATGTATTTTGCCCTTCAAAAAACAGTGTTCTGAGGAGTACATCTCCCCCAAAATAGTTAACAACTCCTAGTCTAGAGTTAATGAATTATATTAATTTATATCCATCCTGCTGGCAACATATTCTTTCTAAAAAAGCACCCTTTTCAGGGGAAGATGTGGCAAAGGAGTACTTTCTCACGTAGTTGAAAAAAAATGAGAATTGTAACAGCCTTTTTAGAAAGTAATGTGGCAATATTTCTTTAAAATTTCAAAATGTGTATATACGCTGTAATCTCACTCCTGGGAATTTAGCTAATACAAATAAAAACACCCATACAAAAAAAAGTAGATTGGCAAGTATTGTTCAAAAGGCCAAAAATGAACAAACAAACCTGGAAACAAAGTGAATGCCTATTGCTAAGGGGAAAGTTAGGAAGTAATGATCTAGCCACACTCTGGAATATTATATAGTCGTTCAAAAGAATGATTCAGAGCTCTAAGAGCTGCCCTGGTGGGATTTCCTGGAAGAATCATCGAATGAGGGAAGTGGTACAATTTTATTTCATTTAAGTAAAATCCACCCTGACAAAGGAATGTTGTATGTGTATGATGTGTGTGTGATTACATGAGCATGGAGAAAAGTGAGGAAAGAAAGATAGTAGGGTATTCACGTGAGTTACGTGGGAGAAGGTGATATGAATGGAGGCAGGGTGGGGAGGAAGGAGCTAAGAAAAATGGAAAAGAAAGACCACACAACAAAGTGTATTATAATTGCATTTTGTGTTTATATAAAATTATGTTTGTAGGGTTAAAAGAGAGATCATTCCATCCACCCCTCTGAAAAATCTATGATATCAGATAAATGTAGGCTGAGTTCAGCCTCTCTGGTTAACTGTCAATATACTGAGCATCTTTTGAATCCTGCTTTGCTCTCAGCCGATGCTTGACATCTTCTGGCCGTGTACTCGGGGGTTGAAAAGATAAATCACAACAGCCTACATGGTTTTATTTCACAAAGGAATATGTCTATTTTGATACAAACAACTCATTCATTCACTCGTTCATTCACTTACAGAGAACCATTAAGCGCCAGGGACGATGCTACACTCTGAGAATAAAAGCGATGGAAAGGACAGGAAGGGAGGAGTCTTTGATATTCTTTTCTGTTTCTAGTTTGTTTCTTTATTGCTGCTGTTCACTAAGGTCAAACATGTATTTTTTTCTCATTTCCTCTCCTTATGCCTTTGCTGGCTCACCAAACTCTCATAAAGATATAAGATTGATGCCCACGATATCACCGATACCAGCAGAGGCTCGCAGAGCAATGAATGCAAGTCCACTTGTGGCTCCTTTCAAGGTCAGGAGGGCGTGGCGTTGGCTCCGGCCAGTCGCCATGCTGCCCAGTGACCTACAAGCTCAGGAATCTGATCAGGCCACTTTGCAGAGGCCGTCCACGCCACGGACTGCCCATCAGTTTCTGTTCTGACGGCCAAGAGGGAGAACAAAAGAAGTGAAATGCCAGCAGCTTTCAGTCTCCTCACTCAATTCGATGGCCTTTTTGTTTTTTTACCTCCCCAGATCTATTCTGGGAACTGTTAACCGAAAGATAGACTGACTCTCTCAAACTGCCTCTCCTTAACTCTTAGGAAGACAAAGCCTCTCACCATTTTCTCCTTGCACAGAGTGGAGGATGAGAAATAACTCGAGACATCCTGGGTCCTCTAGTACAGGTGGCAGGCACTACTGCCTAACAATCATTACAATTCCTTAAGGCCAGGGCCACACATTTCAAAGTGTTTCCAGCTGCACATAAAATTTCATAAGAGACAGGAAACACAGGCAGTATAATTGGCAGGAGGCAAAGACGCTGAATCTAGGTATAGATAAGCAACTTTCAGGAGATGATTAACTAGGAATACTGGAATTAGGAGTCCAACCCAGGTGTTTCAAATAGCAACACAGGAGCGATCACCACTTTCCAGAAATTGGTGTAGATCAGCACTGCCAGCAGGAATAGAATGTGAGGCACATGTGTAAGTTACACATTTTCCAGTAGCCACATAACAAACTAAAAAGAAACAGGTGAAATTAATTTTAATGTTTATATGTAACCCAGTATCCTTTAAATATTGTCATTTCATCATGCAATCAATATAAAAATTTTGATGAGCTAGTCTAACCTTTTTCTGTACTAAGTCTTAGAAATCTAGTGTATATTTTATACTTAGAAGACATCTGAATTCGGACTAGCCCCATTTCAAGTATGTAATAACCACATGTGTCTGATGTCTACCATATAGGACACATGGCTCGTAGACATAGAAAAAGGGAGAAAAAGGGAGAAGATGATAGGTTGTACTGCAAATCCAGTAGAATTCCCTTCAAAATGGAAATGTTTCACCAGAAAATGTGCTGAGGGGAGCCAGCACCAGTCCCAAACGTGGAACCCGGCATCACGGGTCACCCAGGGAAACAGTATTAGCCCTCGGTAATAGAATGAAGGCCTGGAAAGGCTAGGGAGAAGCTGTTCCCTCCAGGATGGACGCAGGAGTAGACATACTGGGGTTTATAAACCCCTGTCAATAAGAAACAAAGCTCCACAATAATTTTAAACCACAGTGAGTCCTGACAGGAAACTGACCTAGTAAACTAGACAAATTACCGCGGCAGCCCTCCCTGCCTACGTTCCACTCCAACCCACCCCCCTCACCCCCATGAAACTCGAGCTGTTTGGAAGCTTCTGCTCAGCTCTCGGTAGAGTAAGAGAGGGAAGACACACAGAGAGGCCGTGAGATCTCCGACAGCCCAAGCCACAAGCCCTAGGTCACCTGTCTGAGAGCAAGTACCGGCGCGTGCACTCGGCAGCAGGGGTTAATCCTGATTTGCTGCGTGTCTCTGAGCTGATTGGTTCCCCTCTCTGACCTCTTAGTTGCCCAATCAGAAAATGGCCATCATAACGCCTGGTCACCTGGGACCACAGCCGTTCAGGTGGCGATTTCCTCAGGTAGCGGAAGTCCATTCATTGCCATAATATGTAAACTACCTTTGGATAAAGTGGCCTGTGGTGGTCACACTGGAATCCTTGGGACTTGATTCCTGGCAAGGAGGCCAGAGGGACTCAGGAAGAACTACTGGGAAATGAAAATCATAAAAGTCTAAAGCTTGGGCTCTTCTGGGAAAATAGATTTGGGAGGCATCAGCAAGCCAAGTGGGTGAGAAATAGCCTCTGGGGCTGGAATTTACTCCACCTCCATCTTCTGTGTAGACAGGAAGCCTGTGCTCCTGCTTGAGGATTATAAACAACAAACCGTAAACTCAGACAAAAGTGGTGTCAAATCAGTCTTGAAATAGGGCACTTGGAATTATTGAAACAGCATGAACCTGCTTAGCTTGGAGCGGTCCCAGCACCTCTCTGAGCCCGTTACGTATCTACAACACAAGTCAAGACGCCTTCAGCCTCCAGTGTCATCTGCATCTTTTTCTGAGCCCTCTGTACATTCTGCCTGTGCCACACGCTCTTAAACACGCACTGAAAGGATAAGTCAGTGCATTCCATGCAGGACGATAAGGGGGCTCTGTTATCACTTTGTCCTTATGCTCGCTCAAAATGCCAAGGTGCTAGAGATCCATCCTATGGGAAGGACCCGGAAGGCAGGTGCATGTTGGGGCAGCGCAGAGCGGGAGAGAAGGAGCCCCATCATTTAGGAAGCTCCCGAGCCTTTGCCAACCCAGGTATGTCTCCCCCGCTTTGACCTGCACCTGTGTCCTAAGCGCCAGCGCTGGGCTCCTTCCACTCAATTTTTGTCCCCTCAGTCTGCAGAATTTCTCAAATGCTCCAGATTTTCTGGCTGGTGTAACAGCCTTATGGAGGGGTTAAAATCTCAAATTTAAACTGTCAAAGCTGTTTAAGGTCAAACAAAGCCTCCGTCATCTAACTGAATCCAGGTTCCTCTCAAAGATGCAACTGAACGCCATCATCATTTGGTTTTGGCAAATTCCCCCTTTTCTATTGATGTTAAGAAACCTCGACATCATCCTAGAAGACAACTCAACATACAATGAAAATAAAGGCAATTTCTTAGCAATACCTTACGCTCTAATTCGTATCAGTCAGGGAAACAGTGATTTTTAAAGAGAGTGGCTCTAACATAAACTGCTGGCACCAGGATGGGAGAGGCTGTCAAGACACCCACATTTCTCTTGTGTCTTCACCCTGATTTCTGATATAAAACTGAGCAGTTTTCTTGAATCTTGGAGCCTCAGTTTCACTACCTGTAAAATGGAGATAGCCACTTATTTTCTACCTAGCAACATGTATCAATAATGTAATATTGGAAAAACTTGAATTGAGAGGAAAAAAACAGCAGAATAAAAAGGACTGTTATACATATATATGTTCTTTTTAATATTCTTTTCTATTATGGTTTATCACAGGATATTGAATATAGTTCCCTGTGTTGTACAGTAGGATCTTGTTTATCCATCCTCTATAGTGTAGTTTGTACCTGCTAATCCCAACTCCCAATCTTCGCTGTACAGCAGAAATTAAACACTACGTTGTAAATGAACCCTACTTCACTAATATTTTAAATAAATAAATAAAAATAATAAGAAGGACTGCGATAGGATTATAGATGGATTTTTTTCTATCCCTTATTTTCCAACAGTTTTGAAATTTGATTACGTTAAAGAAAAATTTTAATTTATTGTAACATTTCACATACAGTAACTTGAAATTGATGAACTCCATGTGAGGGCAAATCGATGTCAATTCTTAATTATCCATGTGCCACTGAAATCACAAAGTATTTTGTCTACACTCATTTTTTAAAACCCAAATGGGACGCCCCTGGTCACTAAGAACCCCTCTGTGGCTACCTCGATCAATCCATCCATCAAAAAATGTAAATGTACGTGTTTATTTGGAACTGTGAATTCAGCATTGTGGAAAACGCTTGGGTGATATGAAGGGCTCCGGTCCTGCCCTGTCACAATGATGTTAGAAAAACAAGACCAACATGTGACAAAATACAAGTGACAAAACTGTGGCTATGACTAAAGGGCCAAACTGCAGGGAACAAACTCTAGAGATGAATGAATACCCAGGGTGACCAGTGACAATGTTATAGCAAATTGGGACTAAGTGAAACCTTGAAAAATGGATAACATCTATCTGTGTGATAGAAGGGAGAAGGGAGAGCCCTGCAGGAGCAGAAACAACAAAGCAGGAAAGAGAAACTAATATTTCCTGACACCTACTATTCAACGGGGAATTGTTGTAGGTACTTCACTAAGTAATCTTCTGGACTCCTTACAGCCAGCATGGGAGGGAGTCATTCTTAGTAACCCCATTGCGCAGACAAGCAAACTGAGCCTCCACTATTGTGCTATGTTCACGGGATAATACAGGAACCTGCCTGATTATAGGTGGCAGGAGTGCCTGGCGACATAATGAAGCATGACCTAGAATAAAGAGGGACCAGATGATAGGGTTATGCCTTTCAATATGGCAGCCACAAGCCAATATGCCTATTGATGACTGGAGACCTATCTGCTGTGACTAAGGAATTGAAACAGGGTGAAACATTTTTCTGTTAAACAAAACTTTACTGTCTGGTACGACTACATTTTACTTTAACCACTGAAAACGTAGCTTCCAAATTGAGATGTGTAATAAGTATAAAATACGTGCTGAATTTCAAACACTTCATGTGAAAAAGGAATGTAAAATAATTCATGAATAATTTTTAAGATAGATTAAATGTTAAAATGTTTTGTATATATTTAGGTAAAGTAATATATGGTAATAAAAATATTGCATTTATTTCTTTTCATGTTTTTAATGTGGCTGCTAGAAAATTTTAAGTTACAAATGGGGCTCATTATATGTCACTGGGCAGTATGGATAGAGAGCTTTGAAACTCTGGGCATCAACAAAATATAAGTTAGATGCCACGAGACATTCTTTTTTAGTGTTAGCCTGAGCTAATATGCCCTTGGATTATAAATTAAAATATATTCCCAGTGATTTTAATTGCCTGATGATTAGGATCATGTGTAATCTTTTTCATACATTACACTTTGCAAAGCACTTTCACATATATTATGTGAACCCCTACATCTCTGTGATGAGACAGAGTGAGTGTGATTACCCCATTTTACAGAGGACACCGAGGCCAGTTAATTCAATTGCTAGTGAGGGGCAGAGAGGGTTTCAGCCAGTTTTTCAGCTCCAGTTTCTCATCCTTCCTTGGCCAGAGCCTGCCTCAGTTTACCCTTGTCCCTGTCACTCTTGCCTGCACATCCCTGGGAGGCCTCCCCATGCAGCAATATTGCTCAACAAAGGAGTCCAGATGGATCTCTAGGACGTCTTCCATCGACACACAACCATAGCACTATATCAACTCTTGGTACACAAGAATAGCGTTACAGCCTCTGTGCCTCAGGTGCAGGCCTTCTGGACGCTCGTATGTGGATATATATCCAGCTGCACTCCCATCCCCTTTTCCAGCAGGTGTTGGGAACTGGCTGTATGGCTCCAACAGGCTGTTCAAGCAAGTATCTCCAGACAGCAAGAAACCACCAGCAAAACATGTCTCTGCTCTTGCGCTAAGTAAATTGGCTACTTAGCCAAGGCCCACTCGGATATGTGCACCAGCTTCCTGAGTACGGAAGCGCTGCTTGCTTGCTCAGCTCTCTGCCTTGACAGCACCCTATCAGTAATTCCTGGCACAAGGGACGGGCTTAATAAAGGTCCACCTTGACAAGTAGACAGAGTCAGCAGCTTCTTTCTAATGGTAACCCAGAGAAGGTTAAGCGTGGCCATGTTGCCTGGAGCTAAGTGTGTGTGTTCTGAAGCTAGACAGAGGCTTGAGTCAAGGTTCTGATTCAGCTGCTTGGTGCGTATGTGACCTTGGGCAGGTTGCATAACCTTTCTGAGCTTCATTTCCCCATTTTTAAAATGGGGATGATGGTAATGGTGGGAGTTGGTACCTATGGCTGAGGAGGTGAGGTGGGGCTCCAGTCTAGCTCATACTCTTACCACCAGGCCACAAAACATGGTTTGAGGCAGTGCGTGCCAGAAAAGAGGCTCACCATTCTCGAAACCGCACAGAGATGCTATCTACCCACCAAGCCTGTGCCCGCAAAGCCAAGTCTGTCCAGATAGGAGGTCTTTTTTTGTTGTAAAGGTTCATTGTGCTAGGTAACGCATGGAGTACTCAGTCAGAAATGACGGTCTTCCAGCATGCCATCGTTCAGGACCTGACGAAGCATTTTCTATCTTCATGGAACTTTCCGTACTTGATGTCATGGAAAGAGGACAGCGCGGGCTCATAGCCTGGTTCACCCCTTTCATTTGTGTCTGCTGAGCCTCCATTTCTCATTTGTAAAACCAGAACAAGAATAACAGGACTTTTGTGAGAAATCAAGGAAAGGGTACATGGCACAGTGGTGGGCATATGGCAGTCTCATGATAATTTTGAATGACCTTCACACTTGCTGAGAGAGAGGGAGAGAGAAGGCTCATAGGGAGAGGGGCCTGAACACCACACTGATTTCCCTGACTTTGTCTCCTTTACTGATTCTCAGTTCCTACCCTACACCCCAGCTTTGGACAGTGGAGAGGCCTACCACCTTGTATCTGTCTATCAGAGAATTCATCCACTAGCAGGGCTTCAATCTCCACATCTTTTCACATGACACCCAACTTTTTCCTTGACTGTAACCACCCAAGTTGTAATCACATTGCTCTGCCTGCTAGGTATTTTCATCTGTGAGACCAATCAGTTCATTAAATTCAACTCAGGCAGAAACAAACTGACCATCTTCCTTCCAAAATCTCCAACATCTCCTCCCCTCTTCTCTATCCACTGGTGACCTTGCTCCTTATTTCACCGAGGTAGCAGCGATCAGAAGAGAACTTCTACAAGGCCCACCACCAAGTCTAATAACCTAGTTGTACCTGTATTCACATCACTGCCTTGACAGCAGTTCCCCCCTTATCTGCAGGGTACACATTCCAAGACCCACAGTGGATGCCTGAAACCATGAATTCTACCAAATCCTATATATACTATGTTTTTTCCTATATATACATACCAATGATAAAATTTAATTTACAAATTAGGCACAGTAAGAGATGAACAACAATAACTAATAATAAAATAGAAAACGTATAACAATATACTGTAATAAAAGTTATGTGAATGTAGTCTCTCTCTCTCTCTCATAATATCTTACTAGACTGTACTCACCCTTTCTGTGATGATGTGAGACGATGAAATGCCTATGTGATGAGATGAAGTGAGGTGAATGATGTAGGTGTTGTGAAGTAGCATTAGGCTGCTCCTGACCTGAGGATACATCAGAAGAAGGACCATCTCCTTGGATCATCAGCCATGACAATGCTGAGTTTGGATGTCAAGAGCAGACCATGTCAATGGTGGGGGATCCCAGGCGGGATGGAGTGGGACAACATGAGATTCCATCATACTACTCAGAACAGTGTGCAACTTAACACTTATGCATTGTTTATTTCTGGAATTTTTCCATTGAATATGTCCAGACCATGGTTGACTGGGGATAACTAAAACCATGAAAAGCAAAACCACAGATAAGGGGGGGCTCCGGTATCCCTATTACCATAGTGAACTGCCTCTGCTCCTGTCTCCCAGGCCAACCCCTTCAGTTCTCATGCTCACTTAATCAATCCTGTCCTCTCTCTCCTTAATATTTCCTTCTCAAATGGACTATTCTCATCCCATCAACCTACGAACTTACCAACAAATCCCCTTCCCATTAAAAAATTCCCTTGACACCCACATCACCCCCATTCCTCTGCTTACTTTCCTAACAGACATCCTCAGAATAATCATGATACTTGTTGTCTCTAGTCTTCTCTCATTTTTCCCAGGATCAACTTCTGTTAGGCTTTTCAGTCACTATCAGCCAAAGGAAATATTCTTGTCACCAGAGACCTCCAGGTTGTCAAATCTAGTAGCTACTTCTGATTCTCATATTAATCAATTTAAGATCAGCATTTGACGTAGTTCATTGCTCTTTCTTGAAACACTTTTTTCATCTGGCTTCTATCATGGTCCTCTTCCTTGGATCTCTCCCCAGCTATTGCCTATTCTTACTCAATCTCCTTTGCTGGTTCTTTATCATCTTCTCAACCTCTAAACCTTGGAATGTATGGTCCTTTTTCTCTTCTCACTCCAGTGGTGTTCTCACCCAGTCTCATGGATTTAAAGGATATCCAGACACTGAAAACTCCAAAAACTACATCTTCAGGCAAGAGTGCTTCTCTAAACTTCACAGATCCATATATACAACTGCCTACTTGATATTTCTTCTTACAAGTCTCAAATTTAATATGTCCATTTTAGCCACAACTTCCAACACACACACATACACCAGCCTGCTTTTCCCTGAAATATCTCCATTTCACTTTCTCAGGCCAAAAATCTTAGAGACAACTGTGACATCTCTCTATCTCTTATACTTCAAATGCAAATCATCAGGTCTACCTTCAAAAAAGGTAATTCAGAAGGTAATTTGCACCACTTCTTCCATTATCACCGTAATCTAAGCCACTATCCTGTCTTCCTGTCTGCACATTAGTGTAGTAACTTCCAATAAGATCCCCTGCTTCTCCCACTAAAGTTTATCCTCTACACAGTGGGCAGAGTGATACTGTCAAAATAAGCCAGCTTATAACACTTTTCCATTCAAACGTTCCAATGGCTTCCCATCTCAGAGCAAAACTGAAGGTCCTTTCCATAACTTACAGGCTCCCACCTGATCTCCAGAAAAGTCCCTGCCCCACCTCTCTGATCTCATTGCCATAACTATTCCCTTGCCCACTCTACAACTTCCTTGCCACATATATGATATCCTTGCTGTTCTAAAAATTTTCCATACCCACTCCTACCTCAAATCCATCCTATTTGCAGTTCTCACTCCCTGTATGGTCCCCAGAAAGTTGTATGGCCTGTCCCCTCCCTGATTTCTCTTCTCAAATGCCAACTTGTCAGAGTAGTCCCCCTTGATTACTTTATACAAATAACACCATCTCACCATCACTCTTTTATGCCTTACTGAGCTTTATTCTCCATCATACACCCACCACCATTTGACATGTTATATATGCATGTGTTTATTGTCAGTCAGTCTTCTCCTACTAGAATATAAGCTCCATGAGAGTAGAGGCTTTGTTTCTGTTCACTGCTGTATCCTCACACCTATTAACTAACTAATTAGTAATTAATTAAGAATTGTAGGGACTTCCCTGGTGGCACAGTGGTTAAGAATCTGCCTGTCGAGAAATCGTTTCTGGGGTTCAAGATGGCAGTAGAAGGACATGTGCTCACTCCCTCTTCTGAGAGCACTGGAATCACAACTAACTGCTGAACAGTCATCAACAGGAAGACACTGGAACTCACCAAAAAAGATACCCAACATCCAAAGACAAAGGAGAAGCCACAATGAGACAGCAGGAGGTGTACAATCACAATAACATCAAATCCCATAAGTACTGGGTAGGTGGCTCACAAACTGGAGAACACTTATACCACAGAAGCCCACCCACCGGAGTGAAGATTCTGAGCCCCACGTCAGGCTTCCCAACCTGGGGGTCAGGCAACGGGAGAAGGAATTCCCAGAGAATCAGATTATGAAGGCTAGTGTTATTTGACTGCAGGACTTCAACAGGACTGGGGGAAACAGAGACTCCTCTCTTGGAGGGCACACACAGGTAGTGTGTGCATCATGACCCAGGGGAAAGGAGTAGTACTCCATAGGAGACTGAACCAGACGTAACTGCTACTGTTGGAGGGTCTTCTGTAGAGGTGGGGGATGCCTGTGGCTCACCATGGGGACAAGGACACTGGCAGCAGAAGTTCTGGGAAGCACTCCTTGGCATGAGGTCTCCTGGAGTCTGCCATTAGCCCCACCAAAGAGCCTGTAGCCTCCAGTGCTGCATGGCCTCAGCCTAAACAACCAGCAGGGAGGGAACTCAGCCCCACCCATCAGCAGACAGGCAGATGTTTTACTGAGCTCTACTCACCAGAGCAACACCCAGCTCTACCCACCAGCCATCCATCCCATCAGGCAGCTTCCACAAGCCTCTTAGATAGCCTCATCCACCAGAGGGCAGACAGCAGAAGAAGAACTACAATCTTGCAGCCTGTGGAACAAAAACCACATTCACAGAAAGATAGACAAAATGAAAAGGCAGAGGGCTATGTACGAGATGAAGGAACAAGATAAAACCCCAGAAAAACAATTAAATGAAGTGGAGATACGCAACCTTCCAGAAAAAAGAATTCAGAATAATGATAGTGAAGATGATCCAGGACCTCAGAAAAAGAATAGCGGCAAAGATCGAGACGATGCAAGGAATGTTTAACAAAGACCTAGAAGAATTAAAGAACAAAACACCTAGAAGAATTAAAGAACAAACAAACAGAGATGAACAATACAATAACAGAAATGAAAAATACACTATAAAGAATCAATAGCAGAATAACTGAGGCAGAAAAACAGAGAAGTGACCCAGAAAACAGAATGGTGAAATTCACTGCCATGGAACTGAATAAACAAAAAAGAAAGAAAAGAAAGGAAGACAGCCTAAGAGACCTCTGGGACAACATTAAATGCAACAACATTCACATTATACAGATCCCAGAAGGAGAAGAGAGAGAAAGGACCCAAGAAAATATTTGAAGAGATTATACTCAAAAACTTCCCTAACATGGGAAATGAAATAGCCACCAAAGTCCAGAAAGCACAGAGAGTCCCAGGCAGGATAAACCCAAGGAGAAACACACCAGGACACAAAGTAATCAAATTGACAAAAATTAAAGGCAAAGAAAAATTATTAAAACAACAAGGGAAAAATGACAAACTACATATAAGGGAACTCCCATAACGTTAACAGCTGATTTCTCAGCAGAAACTCTACAAGCCAAAATGGAGTGGCATGATATATTTAAAGTGATGAAAGGGAAGAACCTACAACCAAGATTACTCTACCCAGCAAGGATCTCATTCAGATTCCATGGAGATATCAAAAGCTTTACAGACAAGCAAAAGCTAAGAGAATTCAGCACCACAAAACCAGCTCTACAACAAATGCTAAAGGAACTTCTCTAAGGGGGAAACACATGAGAATAAAAGGACCTACAAAAACAAACCCAAAACAATTAAGAAAATGGTAATAGGAACATACATATCGATAATTACCTTAAATGTGAATGGATTAAATGCTCCAACCAAAAGACACAGGCTCACTGAATGGATACAAAAACAAGACCCATGCATATGCTGTCTACAAGATACCCACTTCAGACCTAGAGACACATGCAGACTGAAAGTGAGGGGATGGAGAAAGATATTCCATGCAAATGGAAATCAAAAGAAAGCTGGAGTAGCAATACTCATAGCAGATAAAATAGACTTTAAAATAAAGAATGTCACAAGAGACAAGGAAGGACACTATAGGAAGGATAGGATAGTGATCAAGGGATCAATCCAAGAAGAAATAGCAATTATAAATATATATGCACCCAACATAACAGCACCCTATACATAAGGCAAATGCTAACAGCTATAAAAGAGGAAACTGATAGTAACACAATAATAGTGGGGGAATTTAACACCTCATTTACACCAATGGACAGATAATCCACACAGAAGATTACTAAGGAAACACAAGCTTTAAATGACACAATAGACCACATAGATTTAACTGATATTTATAGGACATTCCACCCAAAAAGAGCAGATTATACTTTCTTCTCAAGTGCACATGGAACATTCTCCATGATAGATTACACCTTGGGTCACAAATCAAGCCTCAGTAAATTTAAGAAAATTGAAATCATATCAAGCATCTTTTCCAATCACAATGGTATGAGATGAGAAATAAATTAGAGGGGGAAAAAAATGTAAAACACACACACACATGGAGGCTAAACAGTACACTACCAAATAACCAAGAGATCACTGAAGAAATCAAAGAGGAAATCAAAAAATAACTAGAGACAAATGACAATGAAAACACGATGACCCAAAACCTATGGGGCACAGCAAAAGCAGTTCTCAGAGGGAAGTTTATAGCAATACAATCTTTCCTCAACAAGCAAGAAAAATCTCAAATAAACAATCTAAACTTACACCTAAAGCAAAGAAAGAAAGAACAACAAACAAAACCCAAAGTTAGTAGAAGGAAAATCATCAAGATCAGAGCAGAAATAAATGAAATAGAAACAAAGAAAACAATAGCAAAGATCAATAAAACTAAAAGCTGGTTCTTTGAGAAGATAAACAAAATTGATAAACCATTAGCCAGACTCATCAAAAGAGAGAGAGGACTCAAATCAGTAAAATTAGAAATGAAAAAGGAGAAGTTACAATCGACGCAGCAGAAATACAAAGCATCATAAGAGACTACCACAAGCAACTCTATGCCAATAAAGTGGACAACCTGGAAGAAATGGACAAATTCTTAGAAAGGTATAAGCTTCCAAGACTGAACCAGGAAGAAATAGAAAATATGAACAGACCAATCACAAGTAATGAAATTGAAACTGTGATTAAAAATCCCCCCAGAAACAAAAGTCCAGGACCAGATGACTTCTCAGGTGAATTCTATCAAACATTTAGAGAAGAGCTAACACCCATCCTTCTCAAACTCTTGCAAAAAATTGCAGAGGAAGGAACACTCCCACACTCATTCTACAAGGTCACCATCACCTTGATGCCAAAACCAGACCAAGATACTACAACAAAAGAAAATTACCACCAATACCACTGAAAAAAAATGGATGCAGAAATCCTCAACAAAATACTAGCAAACAGAATCCAACAACACATTAAAAGGATCATACACCATGATCAAGTGGGATTTATCCCAGGGATACAAGGATTCTTCAATATCCACAAATCAATCAGTGTGATACACCACATTAACAAACTAAAGAATAAAAACCATATGATCATCTCAACAGATGCAGAAAAAGCTTTTGACAAAATTCAACACCGATTTATGATAAAAACTCTCCAGAAAGTGGGCATAGAGGGAACCTACCTCAACATAATAAAGGTCATATATGAGAAACCCACAGCAAACATCATTCTCAATGGTGAAAAACTGAAAGCATTTCCTCTAAGATCAGGAACAAGACAAAGATGTCCACTCTCACCATTATTATTCAACATAGTTTTGGAAGTCCTAGCCACAGCAATCAGAGGAGAAAGAGAAATAAAAAGAATACAAACTGGAAAAGAAGTAAAACTGTCACTGTTTGCAGATGACATGATGCTATACATAGATAATCCTAAACATGCCACCAGAAAACTACTAGAGTTCTTCAATGAATTTGGGTAAAGTTGCAGGATACAAAATTAATACAAAGAAATATCTTGCATTCCTATACACTAATGATGAAAAATCTGAAAGAAAAATTAAGGAAACACTCCCATTTACCATTGCAAAAAAAGAATAAAATAGCTAGGAATAAACCCACCTAAGGAGGTAAAAGACATGTACTTGGAAAACTATAAGACACTGATGAAAGAAATCAAAGATGACACAAACAGATGGAGAGATATACCATGTTCTTGGATTGGAAGAATCTATATTGTGAAAATGACTATACTACCCAAAGCAATCTACACATTCACTGCAATCCCTATCAAATTACCAATGGCATTTTTGACAGAACTAGAACAAAAAAATCTTAAAATTTGTATGTAGACACAAAAGACCCTGAATGGCCAAAGCAGTCTTGAGGGGAAAAAACGGAGCTGGAGGAATCAGACTCCCTGACTTCAGACTATACTACAAAGCTACAGTAATCAGGACAATATGGTATTGACACAAAAACAGAAATATAGGTTAATGTAACAGGATAGAAAGCCCAGAGATAAACCCATGCACCTATGGTCAACTAGACTATGACAAAGGAGGCAAGGATATACAATGGAGAAAAGACAGTCTCTTCAATAAGTGGTGCTGGGAAAACTGGACAGCTACATGTAAAAGAATGAAATTAGGGCTTCCCTGGTGACACAGTGGTTAAGAATCTGCCTGCCAATGCAGGGTACATGGGCTCAAGCCCTGGTCCGGGAAGATCTCACGTGCTGCAGAGCAACTAAGCCTGTACGCCACAACTACTGAGCCTGCACTCTAGAGCCCGCCAGCCACAACTACTGATGCCCATGTACCTAGAGCCTGTGCTCCGCAACAAAAGAAGCCACTGCGATGAGAAGCCCACACACTGCAGTGAAGAGTAGCCCCCCTGGCTGCAACTAGAGAAAGCCTGCATGCAGCAACAAAGACACAACACAGCCAAAAATAAAGTAATAAATACATGTATTAAAAAAAAAAGAATGAAATTAAAACACTCCCTAACACCAAACATAAACTTAAAATGTGTTAAAGACCCAAATGTAAGACCGGACACTCTAAACCTCTTAGAGGAAAATATAGGAAGAACACTCTATGACATAAATTACAGCAAGATCTTTTTTGATCCACCTCCTAGAGTAATGGAAATAAAAATAAACAAATGGGACCTAATGAAACTTAAAAGCTTTTCCACAGCAAAGGAAACTATAAACATGATGAAAAGACAACCCTCAGAATGGGAGAAAATATTTGCAAATGAATCAATGGACAAAGGATTAATCTCCAAAATATATAAACAGCACATGCAGCTCAGTATTAAAAAAACTAACAACCTAATCAAAAAATAGGCAGAAGACCTAAATAGACATTTCTCCAAAGAAGACACACAAATGGCCAAGAGGCACATGAAAAGCTGCTCAACATCACTAATTATTAGAGAAATGCAAATCAAAACTACAATGAGGGGGCTTCCCTGGTGGCGCAGTGGTTGAGAGTCCTCCTGCCAATGCAGGGGACACGGGTTCGTGCCCCGGTCCAGGAAGATCCCACATGCCGCAGAACGGCTGAGCCAGTGAGCCATGGCCACTGAGCCTGTGCGTCCGGATCCTGTGCTCCGCAATGGGAGAGGCCACAACAGTGAGAGGCCCACGTACCACAAAAAAAACAAAAACAAAAACAAAAAACTACAATGAGGTATCACCTCACACCAGTTAGAATGGGCATCAATCAGAAAATCCACAAACAACAAATGCTGGAGAGGGTGTGGAGAAAAGGGAACCCTCTTGCACTGTTGGTGGGAATGTAAATTGATACATCCACTATGGAGAACAGTATGGAGGGTCCTTAAAAAACTAAAAATACAATTACCACATGACCCAGCAATCCCACTACTGGGCATATACCCTGAAAAAACCATAATTCAAAAAGACATATGAACCCCAATGTTCATTGCAGCACTATTTACAATAGCCAGGTCATGGAAGCAACCTAAATGCCCATTGACAGACGAATGGATAAAGAAGATGTGGTATGTATACACAATGGAATATTACTCAGGCATAAAAAGGAACAAAATTGGGTCATTTGTAGAGATGTCGATGGACCCAGAGACTGTCATACAGAGTGAAGTAAGTCAGAAAGAGAAAAACAAATATCGTGTATTAACGCATATACGTGGAACCTAGAAAAATGGTACGGATGATCTGGTTTGCAAGGCAGAAATAGAGACACAGATGTAGAGTATGGACACCAAGGAGTGAAAAAGCGGGGGTGGTGGTGGTGGGATGAATTGGGAGATTGGGATTGACATATATACACTAATATGTACAAACTAGATAACTAGTAAGAATCTGCTATATTAAAAAAAATAAAATAAAATTCAAAAAAAATTGTTTCGAATTTTGCCTTTATCACCAATGGTCACATAAACTTGTTTTGTAATCATGTCAGGATGATGTAAAGATTAATCTGTTTTTGATGATAATAAAAGTGAAGTAGAACTTTTAAAAAAAAAAAGAATCTGCCTATCAATGCAGGGGACACAGGTTCAATCCCTGGTCCAGGAAGATCCCACATGCTGTGGAGCAACTAAGCCTGTGTGCCTCAACTACTGAGCTCACACTCTAGAGCCCATGAGTCACAACTACTGAGACCACGTGCCACAACTACTGAAGCCTGCACGCTCTGGGGACCACGTGCCACAACGAGAAGTCACCACAATGAGAAGCCCGCATACCTCAACAAAGAGTAGCTCCCACTCACCACAAATAGAGAGAGCCTGCACACAGCAATGGAGACCCGGCACAGCCATAAATAAATTAATAAATAAAATTTTTTAGTATTTTAAAAAATAAATAAAAGTACAAGTTGCGTCTTTAAAAAAAATTGTAAGAAATCTTTTTTGATGTGTCAAATCATTTATAACTTACCCTAATCCATGAATGCTAAGGTTGCTTTTATCCTTGCCCATAACCCTTTAAGGATCCCCCACAAACTACAGGACAAAGTCCAAGCTCAGCTAGGCATTCATGCCCCACCATCATCTGGTGATTCCTACCTCATGGTCGCCCCCTTCTCTACATGCATCCCTCCCTAAGAATATGCCTTTCTCCTGCTTGCTTCTGCTTATACTGTTCTTCACCCTCCTGTGATACCTTCTCTCATCTATTTACCAAACTCTACCCACCCTTCAAAATCTGGATCAAGACCCACTTCTCCTTCAAGGACTCTCCTAATCATGCCACCCAAAAATGAACATCCTCTGCTCTGTCTTCCCATAGGTCTCACTGTTGGCGTTAGTCATTTGGCGTGTAGCACACCCTGATATTTATTGATCATTGATTCATTCATTCAACAGATATTTATCTCATCAGGCCTCTATCATATATTAGCAATATTCTCTTTCCATACTTACACTTGATCTATTTGATCTATTTGTTTATGTTATAAATTCTTTGGGGGAGAAAACTAAGATTTTAACCTTATTTGAATGGTCTATGAAAAGAATATATATAACAATCAAAGAAAATGTGGCCTGTTTCATGCCTCTGTATTGTTAAACATATTGTCCCATTAGCCTGGAACGCCCTCTCCCCAGCTCTTATTATTCCCGTCTGTCAGGCAAATTCTTCCTACTCTTTAAATAGAAGACTTAGGCTGATCTGTCCTTCCCCTGGGTCTCCTCTACCTCTAACATATTGCTCTTATCTGGCTCTCATGGTTTTCTTGTTTGTCTTTTTTGGTGAATGATTTCCCCTCCTAAAACCACTAACAATGATATCCTATGGTATATTTAAGTACTTTACATTCTTCACAAGAAAAGCACTAATTAAATTCATGCAGGTGTTGTAGTCATTGTTTTGCCCAATATATCTATGAACTTTAAATGCACATTCTCATGATTAGTTCCTTATGTATCTAAAATGTGTTTCTTCCTTTTTTTACCCTCACAACATCCCTGTGAAGTTGCTATGAAACAACCCCATATTGCATTTGAATTAACGAGTCCCACAGTTTTGTGTCTCTATTTTGTTTTACATATTGTTCCACTTGCCCACAATGCCCTAAGAGTAGAAAGAGATGAAGTGAATTAATCAGTAGAACATACTCAATACACACTGAAGGTCCCTATATTATTGCTCATATCTGCCATTCCTTGGTTATCGCAAGTGATATTTAGAAACAAAGAGGAATTAAGAAGCTTGATTATAATACCAATTCTGAGAAATCTTGAAGATTGAGAAAGGTGATGTTAAGAATAGATAGCCTACAGTGGTTAAACTGGCATTTTCTAAGCAAACTACCTTGATTCAAACTCCAGCTCCACCTTTTTCTAGTTGAGTGTCCTTAGGTGTTATTTTATAACTTTTATTCTCAATTCCTTTGTCTATCTAGTGAAGATAATAGAAGAAACTAACTGATAGTATTGTGATGAGTCAAAAAGAAACATACATAAAATAATTAGCATGCTGCCTGGCACAAAGTAAGCATTCTATAAGTAAATAGATGCTATTTATAAATATTATTGTGTCAAAAGACCAGAAATAGACATATGTCTTCATACTTAAAAAGAAAAATAAATTCTGGAAAAAGCTTAATAGTGAAAATGATATAGACAGAATCCTAGAAAATATTATTAAACAATGACTTATGAAGAGAAAGAAGTGATCCCTTTAGGTTAGTATGTGTTCATTATGACTAAGTCAAATCCACCAATCTTATTTCCTATTTGAAAATGATTATTAGAGTGATTATACTTAATGAAGGTAGTGTATCTTCATTTTTTGTAATGTTTTATACTCTTTGGTAATTTCTTTAGAAGAATATATACAAAATGAGAATTCTGTTAGGCAAGCTGGTTAAAAATATATCACTGGCCATGATATCAGGTTTGTCCTCCTACGGTAAATAACTAGGAAACTAGACAAAAGCAGTGAAACTATCATTTTCAGACATTAGAAAACAGGCAGTGCTTGATTGTGATCCCTAAGAGATGCAAACTAGATGAGCCCTGTGGTAGGTGAGGCATTCTGTCTGAAAGCATTTCCAAGGCCATGGTACAGAGAGAAGCAGCCCAACTAAAGCATAGTGGTCTTGCTGAATTGAGGAGGTAGAGATCAGTGTTTGAGTATGCTGAGGCAGCTGGAATTTGTGGAATAGAGTACCACAGAAAAGGAATCTACACAAGAAAAGAGATCCAGAAATTTGCATAGTGATCCTCTTGAGTCTTTCATTAAGTACTAAGCTTCACATGCTCAAGAAGAAGTGCTATGAGGCCAGGCAAAGAACAAATACTGAGGAGACGTAAACTCAACATTTCTAGAGCTCACATGAGGCTGGGAGACAGTCAAGTTCCAACCAGCCCCCCATGGAGAGAATCTGTTGATCCTTGGGGCATTCAATAGAGACTGAGAAGGGTCACACCTTAGAAATATGGTAAAGCTATCCCATGGGTAAATTTATTTTAAAATAAATAAACCTACTTTTTAAAATTATTGAAACAAGTCCCAAAAGGATCAGGCTGTTCCACAAGTAACCTAACAGCTTGCCACAAGAACATTCATCACTCCTTAAAAGAAGACAACACAATCTAAACTGTTACAATCACAATCACAATCACAATCTCCAACACCAATTGGACACCCAACATGAAGAAGTTGCTTGATATGTAACCCATAACCAGTAGAACATTTTAAAATAATAATACAAGAAAAACAACAACGGAACAGATAGAAACAATGAAGGTAGCAGACGAAGACTTTTAAATGGCTAATATAAATATGTTTGAAGATTTAAAGGAAAACATAAAAGTAATGAAATAAATTAAAGAGATGAAAAAGAAGTATAATGAAACTTCCAGAGCTGAAAAATATTATATCTGAAATTTAAAATTTACTAAATGTACTTACTTGATAGCAGATTAAGCACTGCAGGGAAAAAAACAAACAAACAAAAGAAAACAGTGAGCTTTTAGGCAAGCAACAGAAAGAGAAAAAGAAATGCTCAACTCTTAAGACAATATAAATCAGTCTAATATGTGTGTAAGTGGAGCACCAGAAAGGGAAGCATAAAAGAATATTTAAATGAATAAGTCAAAAATTTATCCAACTTAGTAAAAATTATAAACCCACAGATTGAAAACACCCAACAGAGAGCAAGTAGAAAGAAAAAAATTAGAATCATCATAGTGAAACTGCTATAAATCATAGGTAAAGAGAAAACTGTAAAAGTATCCAGAGGAAAAAGACATATCCAAAGAAGTAAAGTAAAAATGACTGCAGACTTCCCCCCAGAAATAATGCAACCTAGAAGGGAATTGAATGACACCTTTAAAGAAAATCAGTCAACCCAAAATTCTATATTTATTGAGAATATTCCTCAAAAATAGAAGCAAAATAAAGACATTTAAAAAAAAAAGCTGAAAGAATGTGTCACCAGCATATCTGCACTCCAAAAACAAAAAAAAAATGTTAATGAAATTCAGGCTGAAGAAAAATGACACCAGATGGGAACTCAGATCTACATGAAGAAATGAAGAACGCCGAAATAGTAAATGTATGAGTAAATACAAAATATATTTAAATATATTGAATTTGTAAATTAAAACATTCCTCCAAATAAACTCCAACCTCAGATGATTTCACTGGTGAGTTCTAACAAACCTATAAGGAAGAAATAATATCCATCTCACAAAAACTTTTTCAGAAAACAGAAAAATGCCAACTCATTTCACAGGATAGCAATATTATGATACAAAACCAAATAATGAAATTACAAGAAAAGAAAATTTCAAACCAATATCCTTCAAAAATATAGACACAAAAATCTTAAACTATTAGCAAATTAAATTCAGCAATGTATAAAAATAACAGTGCATCATTACTAGATGAGGTGTATACCAAGAATGCAATATTGGTTTAACATTTTAAATTCAACCACTGAAATTTACCTTAGTAACAAAGTAAAGGAGAAAATTTTATAATTATCTACATTTCTTACAGAATTTGACAAGCAGATTCTAAAATTTATATGGAAATGCCAAGAGTCTTTAATATCAGTAGTGTAATTTTAGATAAAGAACAAAATTGGAAGATTTATACTATCTGATTTCAGATTCACTATAAAGCTACACTAACAATGCAGTGTGGGATTGGTGTGAGGGTAGCTATACAAATCAGTGGACAGTACAGAGGGTCCAGAAAAAGACCCACACATTATTTGGTCAGTTGGTTGTTCAACCTTTTGGTCAGTTAACTCAAACAGTTGAATTACCAAGGTAATTCAATGGAGGAAACAGACTTTTCAAAAAAATGCTGTTAGAATAACTGGAATTTGTGGGGGAAGCCATGAATCTTGACTTTTACTTTACATCACACACAAAAAGTAACTCAAAATCAATCATCAAACTGAACATAAATTTACAACTACAAAACTTCTAGGAGAAAACACGGGGGAAAAATCCTATCAACCTTTGGGCAGCAAAAATTTCTTAGGGCAAATAAAGCATTAACCATAAAAGAAAAAATGATAAATTAAACCCATCAATATTTAAAACTTCTGTTCTGTTCTTTGAAAGACACTGTTAAGAAAATAAAAAGGAAAGCCACAGACTGGGAGGAAGGAAGGGAGAGAGGGAGGGAGGAATAGATTTCTCTTTCTCTCTCTCTCTCTCTCTTACAATTTGATAATGAGAAGATGAATACAAACAACCCAATTTAGAAATGGAGAGAAGTCAGGTCAAGCCACATGTGACAAAGCAAAGCAGAAACTATGGCAGAGGGAAGAGGGGATGGGTCTTTTTTCTTTTGGGGTTCTGCTCTACAACATCAGTGATAGAGAAAACCTTTTTAAAATAAAAATGGACACAAAAGATTTGAACAGCCACTTCACAAATGATGATATATAAATGGCCAGTAAGCTTATGAAAGAAAGCTCAAAATTATTAGTCATCATCAAAATAAAAATCCATTGCACAATGAGACACCACTACACACAATAACAGGTGTTGGTAAGTATGCAGAGCAACTAGAACTCTCATACGTCGCTGGTGGAAGGACAAAATTGGACAACTCTTGGAAAACTGACAGTTTCAAAGTTAGCACATATTTAACTTATACCCTAACAATTCCACTCTTAGGCATTTACCCAAGAGAAGGGCAAGATAATGTTCGTACAAAGACTTGTACACAAATGTCTGAGACTGATTTAACCACAATACCCAAATGCGGTAATGAGATAACCCAAATGTCCATCAACAGATGAATGAATGAAGAAATTGTGATAGATTCATATAATGGAATACTCAACAATAAAAAGAACAAACTACCAAACTACTAATATAGACTCTGCCACACGAACGAATCTCAAATATGTAACACTGAGTAAAAATAGCCAGACACAAACAGTACACACTGGATGATTCCACTTGTATGAAACCCTAGAACAGGCAACACTGTACTTATCCATAGTGACAGAAAACAGGGTTGTGGTTGCCTGGGTCCAAGAGCAGCGAAGATTGCCTGCAAAGAGACATGTTAGGTAATGAAAATGTTCTAGATCTTGATCGTGGTGGTGCTTACATGGGTCCATACATATGTCAAAACTCATAAAAGTGTCCACTTAAAATGAGTTCATTTTAATGTATGTAATGTATATGTAAGTTATACCTCAATAATGTTGATTTTAAGTAATAAGATTATATAAATTGGATTTAAAGTATTGGGTTTCGTCCTCAACCTTGCCTGCATCTATACTCTTATAGAGCAAGATGTCATGTTTTGTTTTGTTTTCTCCAAATTTTTATTGTGAAAAAATTTAAATACACTGGAAAGTTGACAAAAAACCAGTACAGTGAGTACCAGTATAACACCTAGTTTATGTATTGTCCTTTTTTTTTTCCTTTGGATAGAACACTTGAAAGTAAGTTGTAGACATTTTTTCACTTCACCCCTAAAGGCTTCAGCATGCATCTCTTAGCAATAAAGATTCTCTCCTACGTAAGCACAATGCCAATAAAGAAATCATGTTTACCAGATGGATTGGTGACACATAGTTGGGGGAATGTCTTATTTGTTTATTCAGCAAATATTCTTTAAGCACCTACTGTGTGCTAAGTATTTAAGGCTATAATGGTGAAGGAAAAAGGTGAGGTCTCTATTCTCATGGCATCATCGTCTTATGGGTGAGGCAGATATTAATCAAACAAGTGGAAAGCACAATTCTAAGGTGAAGGAAACCAAACAGCTCCGTGAGATAGATCATATAAAAAGGAATCCAACTGGGTGCGTAACGATGAGTGGGTAGGATTTATCTAATGGAGGGGTGCATTTTGCATTAGGAAGTCTGGGTTGGGGTGGGAAGCATTCTGAAGAGGCTAAAGGAATATCTGAGTTCGGAGCTCTAAGAACAAGGCAGAGAGTGCAACAAGATGAAGCATGAAAGATGGGAAGCTGTGTCCAAGTACATCCTGAGAGCAATGAGAGCCTCCAGAGGGGTCCTGGGCAGGAGCAATGAGGTCAGACCCTCTGGTGGTGGTCCAGCGCTGATACAACCGTCCAGGTGAGAAGATTGGCTGCTTATACTAGACCAGTGGCCATGGGGAGGCAGAAAAGCGGATGTATTTGCTAAATAGGAGGTAAAACAGGTAGTTGTTGGTGAAGGTTGGACACGGGGGATGAGGGAGAAGGTGGAATCCAGGATTCCAGCCAGGTTTCTGCCTGGGACACCTCCATGGGTGCAGCATTCTTCACTGAGATAACTACACAAAGGTGTAAAAGCAAACTGAGAGGAGGGTGGAGAAGACGGGAGATGTATGGAATCTAAAGTGCCTGGAGGACCCTGATACGGGAAGTCCCAATTACTAGCACCACCTGAAGTCTGGGAGAGCTGGGCTGGAGCTCTACTACAGCCACCATCAGGACAGAACAAATGATCAAAAGCTCTGGGGGTAACACGTATACACGGAATCTAAAAAAAAAAAAAAAAAAAAAAAAAACAGGTTCTGAAGAACCTAGGGGCAGGACAGGAATAAAGATGCTGATGTAGAGAACGGACTTGAGGACACAGGGAGGGGGAAGGGTAAGCTGGGACGAAGTGAGAGAGTGGCATGGACATATATACACTACTAAATGTAAAATAGATAGCAAGTGGGAAGCAGCCGCATAGCACGGGGAGATCAGCTGGGTGCTCTGTGACCACCTAGAGGGGTGGGATAGGGAGGGTGGGAGGGAGGGAGACGCAAGAGGGAGGAGATATGGGGATATATGTATATGTATAGCTGATTCACTTTGTTATAAAGCAGCAACTAACACGACACTGTAAAGCAATTATACTCCAATAAGAATGTTAAAAAAAAAAACCTCTGGGAGGATGAGATCACAAAAGCACAGTTGTGCAGGGAGTAGGGCCCAGGACAGAGCCCAGAGGAGAACCGGTAGATAAGGCCCCGCCAGAGGAAGCAGGTTCCACAAAGAACAGTGATAGAAGGAGAGCCCAAGAGGTGGGAGAACAGGCAAATGTTATACCACAGGGGCCAAGGGAGGGAAGAGAGCATTTCAAAGAGGATACAATTGCAGACGGCACCCCTTCTAACTCAAGGTTCCAGACCCACGCAGGAGGCCAGTGGGAGGGTCGTGATAACATCTCACCCGATCGAGTACTTACTGTACGTTCTAGACACTGTTCTAAGCACCTTCCGAGAATCCTCTGATTTGATCTCTGAAACAGCCGCAGTGGGTAAGAACAGAAACAGCACTGCTCTAGCTCTCCTGCCAGAGCGGGAACTAATACAGGACTCCTGGCTCCCATTCCGGTTCTCCTTCCCCTACGCCTTTTCCTTGGCCCAGACCATCTAGCCATCGACTTCTCCAAACTGCTCCCCTCCCCCACCCATTCTCTGCACCACGGAACGTGGTGTTCACCAAGATATCTGAGACTTTGGACCTCTGGGTCTCCGTCCTGGCCCACCCTGGAGCCAGCTCGCTCTCAGGCCAGAAGAAGAGGCAGCTGTCGAGTAGCTTCCAGGGCAAGAGCATCTATTCCTGCAGACACCGGCGCAGCGCCCCTCCCTGCCCCACCTCCATGATGCAGTTATTATTCCACAGCTGGGGGCAGAACTTCTGCAGGAGTTATTATCTCTGCAACCTGAGGCGGGGGGTGGGGGGGTGGGGGGAGGGATGGACAAGGGGGAACAGCTCTAGCTGCGTCCCCTGCACTTCTTCCTCTCCCTCGCCATCCCATCCCTCAGATTGGCATCCTTCTCCTTCCTTCCCGGGCCTTATATAGTCATGCGCTTTCACAAGTCCCAAGGCAGACTGTCTGCCAACCCCTCTAGCCACTCCGCTGCCAAGGCGATGGCAGAGGCGAGTTGCAAACTCCGCGTCGGAGCCAGACACCGAATATATCTATTTTCTGCTTCTCCAGCAAGGCACCCGAGACGGCCTGGGGACCCTGGGTCCCTTCCCAGCTCGCGCCACAGGCACTCCACAGATGCTTACAGGGACACCAGGATGTCGGGGGGTGGGGGGTGAGGGGTGGGCAGGGGCCTCGGTGCCCAGGACTGAGGGAGTCGGGGGCGGGCTGGCCGGTGCACTGGGACGCAGGCAGGTGCGAACCACCGCCCGGCTCCCTCTCGCCGCAGTGCGCGCAGGGCTGCGGCTCTTTGTGTCTGCGGCTCGGCTCGCAGTCAGCGCTAGACTGGGTGGGGTGGGGAAGCCGGAAGCGGCAAATCAGCATCTGGGTCTTGAAAAACGCCTAGAAGTGTGGACATTTTCATTAGAAACCCTCGCACATTTGGGGAGAACAAGTCTGCCTGGCCAGCGGCCTTCCCCTCCGGCCCCCTCCCTCCCCCACGCCCACTCCCTATCGCCCAGCCTCCCCCATCCCCGGTCATCTGGATCTCGTTGTTCTTGCATTTCCCCAGCTGCCCTTCTGCATTTGCAGCCCTGCACGTGCACAGACACACCCGTGCTCATGGCACCCACCCTGCGGCCCCCTTTACCGCGACCACCTCACGCTGCCACTCACAGATCCGTAAGGCAAGGATTCCTTCCCTGGCTCCAATCCCCTTAACAGAATGAGCCCTTTATTCCAAAGGAGGAAGAGAAAGGGCCTTGGGTGTAGTTAACAGGAGCAAGAGAAGCTACCAGGAAGGCTTTTTGTATGGGAGAGTGCGTGGGCCGTTGCCGTGGTTTGGGATGTTTTCATCATTTCTCCCCAAAATATACTATATGAGCAATCTAGTTCTCCACTTTGGGGGCTTCCCTGAAAGAAGACTGTTAAAAGAAAAGTTCAGAGAACACAATTAACAGTATGTTTTCCCCTCACTTCACCTAAAGGCCTTTTGCTACATTCAGTTACTGTTCATTTTCTATTTTATAAATGTTAACCGATGTGCTGAAAAACAGAGGCAAAAAATCTAGGACATTGTTGCTTTAAGAATCTAGACTAAAACACCTTAAATGAACTCTGCAGCAGACAGATGAAAAAAAAAGGGCCCTTCTCTGGCCCTTGCTGCTTTTGCCATTATTCATGATGTAATTTTTCAGGTGTTAGTTTGGCAGAGAAAGATTGGAACAGGGCTTGTTGCTAGGACATGAATGAAGGAGAGGAATCCCATTGGTTCTCTGGGACTTCACGGGAGCCAATGGGAATGAAGGGGATGTAGGTGGAGGGGGCGGGGAGTCAAAAAAGACTCTCCGGCTGGACTGTTCTTGTATTTGCTATGCTAAAGTGGGGTACTGTAAATTGATGGGGTTTTTTTTTTTAGGTCTATGTGTAAGGTGTGGGTGGGTAGTGTTGTCCGAGGGACTAATGCTGAAGAGTGAGCAATTAAGAGGCAGCTTTGTTCACACGGTCCTGCGTTTCACTAATAGCTCACTGTCACCAGCAGTCTGGAGCAGTCTGCAAACGAGGTTGGGCACATTTCACACCCTTACCCTGCAGAGCCACACACCGCTCGGGGGATGCAATTATGCTAGAGCTGAGTTGGGAGGTGGGAGCGTGGGTGGAGCGGGGCTGGAAGATTTCTCTGGTCTTAATCACCATACGTGAACCCCGAACAACCTTTGGCAACGTAAGTGAAACAGTTTTGTGTAACGTAAACCGGGGGCTCATCACGTTCCCCGCCCAAGGCTTCGGAACCGCCTCCCGACTCGCTTCCCGCGGCCTCTCAAGGGGTCACGGCAAAATCTGGCCCAGCAAAAGCTCCAGTTCTGATAACAACCACGTGTAGGCACCGTTGGGCCGAGAATGTCACCCGGCTGCCAGACCCGGGCTATAAAACATTCACCCACCTTAGCCGTTTGAGGCTCAGTCTCCTGGCTAGCAAAGTAAGTAGTTTTGTGTGCCGGTCAAACTCAGCGGCTCGATTCTAGGCAGTTCCTTGCAAACCTAGGCAGGAAGAGAAGCTCTGATCCCTGCAGGGCCCCTGCTTTCCCTCCATTGATTGCATACACTTGACAAGCTCCCTTGCCATATTCCATTGTCTGGGCTCCGGCTGTAACCCACACCTTCTCTTTCATAAACCTGCAGTGTGTGTGCGCTGGGTGACTTGAAACACGCATGCCATAAATTCACTTCTTATTGGGTTATAGACCTAGCCAGTTTATTTACACCCTGGAGGGGGCCCTACCTCTGCCAGATTCCTAACTTCAGAGATCCTGTGGCTGGAATCCAGCAATATAAAAGGATTTCTCCTTGTAACCGGAGCACTTCCTAAGACCACAGGCAGTTTCAACCAATTAACATCTCTGATTGCAACAGAACATTTTAGGAGACTCAGAAGGACCAGGAGGGTTTTCAACCATAAGCCTTTATTGGATCCATGGCAGGAACTGATCTGATTATTGATTTCTTTCTTGTGGATTTCTATGACTTCTCAAGATTTGGGGGGAAAGAGGGTGGGACATGAGCAGTAAATGGGAGGAGACAAAAGCAAAAAGGGAGATTTTTAGATAGGTCTTTCTTTTTCTGTCCGTTGCACAAATCCCAGGCTCTGCTCACATCCACCCCTCCACACTGATAGAGAACACGGCTCCAAGTGCAGACCCTAATTGCAGTCCTTCAGGTGACAGGTAGCTTGTGTGCTTCAGTTCAAAGCCAAAGTGGAGGTTGAGTAAATCTGATTTCAGACAGTCAGCATTTCAAAATAAAAGCATTCAACCTTAAGCCCCAAACAGGAGGCCTCCTTGCAGCCTTTTACCAGGAATCCTGCGAGATGTACTTCAGTCAAGGTCTCCACTCAAACCTCACTTTGTTCTCAGTCCTCGTAAAACCTCAGACTGCTTACAAAGCTGCCCTGCCTGCACCGAGCAGCGGCTCCAGAGACTAGTGCCAGGGAGTGTGAAATGCATGGGAACGACGTTGCAGCCAGCCCACGCTGAGGGGTGGGGGGCCGGCCGCCTCCGAGGGGGACAAAAGGGTCCCAGAAAAGAACAAGGAAGGTTCCATGGTGTCTTCCTTCCCTGTATCTCAATGCACTCATTAATCAGGGGCCCTTTTATATATATGAGGGAAATGGGTAAAAATCATAAGATCTGAGCTCTCCCTTTCATGGAAAAAAGGGAGAGAAAAAAATACGGGTCCAGTTAAACAATCAATATTAGAGCTCTCTCATTTAAGTAATACAGATTGTATGCAAGGCCGGAATCTAACTTCACGCCTCTACATAACCAGTTTATGTATTATTAACTCTGTATAAAAGCACTGTCATTCCTTGGTGCAAAGAACTAACAAAGGCCCCCAAAAGTTGAGAGATCTGCTTGGTGATCCCCAGTCTGCCTGGGACAGGAGCCAGGAGGGGACACCTCCACTCTGAGCAGGAAAGGACCCTCCACCCACAAACTTCAGAAAGGAACACATTTTCATTGTCACTGTGTGAACTGTAAGCTAATTATGTTTTCCTGCAAGGGAAGCAAATTATATTGATTGTACAATAAAAGCTATTGTCATTCTCAGTATATTCATCATGACTCAGAAAGATGCAAAAATATTGACTTGCTCTAAATAGCATTTTACTTTTCTCTCCAGACAGCAGTTTTTAAGACACAGAATGACCAGAGATAGTTTTGTTAACCAGTCACAGGGAGGGAATGTGTCAGCAGAGATGAGTTATGGGTATAACCTAAGCCACCACTTGTGAATGACAGAGCGCCCTCGGGGGAAGGATACACGTCTCAGACTTCACGAAAGAGTTAACCTGGACTATGCCATATATATTTTTTAAATTCCTTAAAACTCCCAATAGTACCTACAGTAACAAGAAATTAACAAGGCCCACTGACATGTCTGAAAGGAAGGTGATTAATTAAAGTAATTAGGCTGCACTGAATTATTAAAATATGAAATCTTCTGTAGGGATGACCAAAAAAGGCAGAACATTTTTGCAGTTCAAAAATTAAAACCATACTCCGATTCATTAGCTGAGATGGGAACTCACACGTTTTAGCCTACAGTGTTATTCACAGATGTGTAAATGACGAATATTGCATACCTTTGTAATGGTCCTTGTAAAAAGGAAAAAAAGGAAAGAAAAGTAAAAGAAAAAAAACAACAACCAGACTTCAATTATTTGGTTGCTTGTAGGACAGAGGAGATCTTTTGAAAGAATGACAACCAGCCTTTCGGGTTTACTTTGAAAATGCCCCCAGGCTTTGAAATGCCAGGTGTGTTGGGGCTTGTGACAAAAGTCAGGCTGGGGACAGTGAAGGGCAGAGAAGCACCTCTTGACACATTCCTCAGCTGTGTCTTCAAAGCAGTCGATGTCTCCTTCCTTCATACTAAATCAAATCGAACTCCTTGGCTTGACGTCGAAATCCCTAACTGTGATGCTCTGCCCCATCTGTCCTGACCCTAGGAGACCAGCTCCAGGTCAGTCAGGCAAATCCCACTACCTTCTTCCAAACCATACTCACTTCTCCTTCTACATCCCCAGGCAGCTTGTCCCCTGCCTGGAATATCCTTTCATTCTCTCTGATCCACCCTAGTCGCCCTACCTCTCAGAACCCAGCTTCAGATGCCCACAAAGCCTTCTGCTTTCCTCTCCCAGATCTTCACACGCAGGACCTAAGCTGTCTATGATTTAATTGAAATCTGATCATGTCTCTCCCCTGCTTGAAAACCTTCCACGGCACCCTCTGCCTTCAGAATAGATGCTCAGACAAATCCGTTCCTCTGGAATCTGGCCCTAGCCTATTCCCCCAACCAGTGGGTAGTGGTGGAAAACCCACTTTGGAGCCAGACCGCCTGGGTGAGGACCCAGCTTTGCCACACCCGGGTACGACCTTGGGCGATTACTTCACGTCCTTGAGCCTCAGTTTTGACAAAGGATTATTGAGATGGTTACAGAGTTAATATATGTGAAGCACTTAGAATGGTGCCTGGCCTATTCTTGGCGCTGGATGCGTATTTCTTATTACCGTTATCATTAATATTATTTCTCCACGTCACAATCCTGCCCTCCAGCAAACAATTCACTATTCTATTTGGCGTTTCCACCAACATCCATTGTTTAAAGTCCATCAAAACCTCCTAATCCCCAGGCCCCACTCTAATACCACATTCTCCACAATTCTGTCCTGGATTCAGCCCCACTCATCTACCCAGGGCTAGACTTCCTTAGCACACGATCTGTTTCTCTGATGAGGCTTAGTATCACCTGCTTTATAACACAGCTTTGCACAGTAATGGAGGGTAGGGGCTGTATCTATCTTTATATCCACTCTCCATTTGTAGCAGAAACTTAGTGCTCAAACATTCCAGGTGTTCTATATGTTCCAGCCTCTCTTGCATGACTTTGGGGGTCATATGACTAGTTTAGGTCAACAGACTGCAAGCAGAAGTGGTAGATGTCACTTCTGGGCTGCAGGTTGAAAGCCAACGTGCCTCATCCATCCTTCTCTTCCCTTCTTTGGAAACCTTAGAGGTCACATGTCTCCCCAGAGTGCGACTGGAAGATGGCAAGCTGCCATCCGTGTGGATCCCTGAATGACCGCGTGGGGCTGATACTCCTGATGACCCTTGTTGGATGTGTTACCTGAGCTAGAAATAAACTTTTGTTGTGTTAAAGCTCTGAAGTGTATGCACTATTGTTACTTCAGCATAGCCTAGCTCATCCTATTATACCCCACCCACCACTTTCCAACACTCAGGGAACTTAGTACATAGGGAGTATTAAATATTCAAATGCTGAATGAATTATGTACAAAATGACTCTTTTTTAAAACTATGTCTTTTAGTTTAATGTTGCTCCATCCAACTTCAAGCATTTTATTTTGACTCCTTACTTAGAATGCATATCCTTTGTGGGTTTTCTCTGTTGGCCAAAGGACCTACCATAGCACTGAACATGTGCTTAGTAAGACCTGGTGATTCATGAAGGGTCAGCTTCTGTTCACCAGCTCACGAGAATCCACTCCATCTGAGACCAGGGTTTGGTAGTAAGAGCTGATTCCTCCAGAGCTACTTCTGACTCTATGCCCTACCAGGGTTTAGTGAGATGATGACTGAGCCGTGCAGTGACTGCCCAGCTCCAGAGACCACAGTTCTTCAGTCAAGAGGACAAAAGAGATAAAACTGTTTTTCAACACTTTTTAACCCATACCTCATTAAGTCAAGATTTTATTAGCGCTTTTGCTAAGCAGTTTATAGTATAAACATTCACTTTCTAAACATGAAAGTATAATGAATATATTTCTGAAGAGTACCCCTTTTTTCCCTCCTTCGTCTGCTCTAAAGATTCTGATACACACTGGATATGTAGAGATGTAGCTCAGCCCCAGTAACAGTGCAGTTTTCTACCATCTTCATCCCAGAAGGATGAACCAGGAATCACATGTGATTACCCCACCCTCAAAGAGCCTCTGACTTTGGTGGAATCTAAAGAACCAGGTTCAAGTCCCAGATCCACCTAGTGGGTAACTCATCGCTTCTATGTCTCAGTTACCATCTGTAAAAAGGGAGGGGGGGAAAAAGGGTCCTCTTTCCTTCCCTCCCCCTTAGGATAGCAAGGGATGCAATGAGAAAATGTGCTTTCCTGTTGGTTTCTTAGTAAAAGCCCCTATTCCCTGGAACATTCATGTAAATATACGGGACAAAATCTACCTTTTAGGGCTGCCGCGTATATCTGGAGTGTATGTTTTAGCTGTCGGTGAGAATACAACACTCAGAAATCTAGGCATCAAGCTCCTCTTTACTGTCAGGGTCATGGGAAGTTTTCCCACACAAGGAAAGACTAAAATAAAATAGAACAGAGGCAACTCAATTCAGAAGAAGAAGGGTAAACTTTGGGGTTTCTCTATTGACTGGGGTTTAAGAAAAAGCATTAGTTAAGAGGAGGAATATTTGGTCAACTCAGCTGGGGAAAGCTTTCCACTCTGGGGTCATGCCATAAAACTAAGATGCCATAAACGCAAAGCCATCTCTTCCACTTGAAAAAGAAAAAAAAAATCTGAAATTCTTTAGAGGGAGGATAATTCAAGAATAGACATCATCTGTGGTGAGATAACTCACCTAAACCTGGCTCCATTCCAGAATATCAGAAGCTTATACAGAGCGTCCAGGATTCAGGTAATTACCATCATCCTGACTTGGCCAGTCCACCAATGGTAGATGACGCCACGGGGCCCGGGCACCTCTCAACTATCCTCTTAATTGGTTTTCTCCTGTTCCAGCTGCTCAGAGCCAGTTTGTCCTGTGGGGCATTGCCCCCGAGTGGACAGAGCTAAGCTTAGAGTTGCCAAGGCCACCAGGATGTCCAACTGCTCTAAACCCCTAAATGTGCAAGTTCAGGACATCTCAGAGCGGAAGGGCTGGCTGAAGGTAAGTCCTCTCAGCCAGGAGAGATGGGCTCATCAGGTCACTGCTTAAAATGTAACAGGGAAGCAAAGCTGGTCTCTTGAGCCAGGTGGGAGCCAAGGCTGGTAATTAAGAGGTAAGTGACACTGGAGCCAGTGGGCTGGGAATTAACCAAGCAGATGGTGGAGGTGGAAGTGCAGTTGCTCCCCAGCCGAGTGCCCTTGTGCACAAATGACATTGCTGGTTAAGTGTCCTGCCAAGCCTCCAGCTCTTCGACATGGCAATGCCACTGTCCTGCCTCCTGCTGCATGGAGACAAGTCAGAGCCACTCCCCCGTCTCCCCCAGAGCATGTCAGAAGCAGTGCCTATCTCAGCCATAGAGGTCTCTGCTTGGGGGACCTCTTACTCTCCTGCTTGATCTTTGAGATTTCTTTCCCATTCATTAGACAATGAGCAAGTACCGATCGTGTGTCTGGCTTTGTGCTATACCCTGGGGACTCTAAAATAAATAAGACATGATTCCTACATTCAAGACATTCAGACTAGTAAACTGCATCATGCAGGCGATGCAGTCTCCAGGAGAGAAGCCTGGCATGTTGATAACTGATTTCCTCTGAACACTGTCTTCTCTGGCTCTGAGGGTCCCACACCCACCTGGTTTTACTCCTTAATCAGTGGTTTCTCCATTTCAGTTTCCTTTGCTGAATCCTCATCCTCCATTTCTCTACATTTTAGAAAGTCCCAGGGCTTCTTTCCTGGACCTCTCCTCCCCTGGGTGATGTCTGACCTGGTGGCTTTAAGTACCATCTACTGACAATTCCCAAATTTCTATCTCCGGCCCAGACTTCTCCCCTGAGCTCTATTTCATGCCTGCAATTGCTCCCTGGCATCTGTGCTTGGCCACCTAATAGACATCTCAAGCTATCTTATTATTTACCTATTGATTTCCCTCTTCCCCAAATCTGCTCCCACCTCCACCACCAAACAGTCGCTCCCTCAGTACATGGCAAGACTCAAGTTGCTCAAATAGAAAACCCCAAAGTTCTCTCTGCTTCTGCCACTACTCTCATGTTCTTTCTCCAGTCCATCAATAAATCCAGAATAAAATCTAGACCTGCTGCTTCTCACCACCTCTTCTGCTCTTGTTCTCATAGTGGTTGTGGATCCTATCCCCAGAATATGCATGTATGCAACCTTTTCCATATAATTTCAGTGATTTCATAGGGGGAGGGGTTTAATCAATAGATACCAGGTTAGGAACCCAGGTCATCGGCCACTATAAATGAGTGTTTCCATCGGTTTAACAGTTTTAGATGTTAAGCTACTTAGGGACAGGAATCCTTCATGTAATTATCTCAGTAGGGCACCTGGCACAGTGCTTCATACAGCTAATTCCTTAATTAAGTCTTTTTGAATATAATATGGGGAAGAAAATTAAGCATTCATCCAATAAATATTTATTGAACACATACCATGTGCAGGGCCTGTGCTGGTTGTCATGGGGTTCACAAAGATTCAGACAAAACATAGGAAGTAAGTGAGTCAACAACACAAGAGTGGCATGGACAGAAAGGAGACGTCAGTTCTAGCTTCAGGGTCCAGCATTAGCAAAGATGCAGGGGTGAATAGGACAAGATAGGTTTGTTGAAAAGTAAGGCAACCCAACCTGGCTAAAACAAAGGGATCATACAGGGACTCAGTGGGGCCAAAGTTGAGAGGTAAAGAGCAGTGGAAATAACTCTCAAGCAAAACCTTCCTGTGGCTGAGCTGGCAGGAAGAATCATTTGTCACTATTCAAAAACCATCAAATCACTGAAAGGTGTGGAGCAGCCTTCTTTACCGCCCGATTTTCATTTGGAAGAAGGAATATGGTTTAGGTCAAACCACTTAGAGGGTAGTGGGGCATTGGGGTCCTTACAGAGGGCACTGGGGTACTGATGTGCTTAGACACGTACTCTGTGTCATAGGTGTGTGCCACGGCCTTCTGGCATGACCGTAAGCTCTTTGAGGGCGACTATAATAATAAGCTCTCATCATGGCAGTAGTTAAGAGCTTACAAAACACTTGAACATGCATTATCTTTTCTTAATCTTTAAAACCTCCCACTGAAAGAGCCGTTATTCTATCCACATTTTGCAATAAAGAAATTCAGATTTAAAGAAAGGGAGAAGGAATTCATGTTATTGAATATCTACCAAGTACCAGTTTGTCAAAAATATTTCATTTATTCCTCACTGAAATGCCACAAAATAGTGTGAATATTCCTAATTTACCGGCGCAGAAACCGAGGTTCAGAAGGGTTGAGTAACTTGCCGATACACAACAAGGAAGTAATACAACCGGTCTATGAGAACGGGGCTGGCCCCCTTACCACGAGCAGTGAGTACAGTGCCAGACATGTGGCAGATGTTTAATAAATACAACTTGAACTGGTGGATTAATGGACGGCAGGATGGATAGTGGGACAAAGTGGCTAGTGGGGAGCCCCTTCATTATGACACAGAACACAGAACCTTCTAGAGTCACAGTAACTCAAGAAAAGGTCCCTGCAGGAAAAAATCTGGGAAATTTGAGCAAAATTAACTTCAAACTTATCACTCTCTTTCATCTAGGGGGACTGGAGCTCCCATACACAAAGCTTACCTAGCAGTTCTTTTAGCCACTTTGAGAATCCTGCTTGTCTGTCTTTTAATGGGTCTTTACCCTGTGCCCACAGTTCCAACCCTCTGTTCCTGATGACGGTGGACCCATGGCATCCAAGCCAGGGGAAGAGAAATGTCCCCAAATAATGAAAGGAGACCATTTATAGCTTTCTTATCACCAGACCTCTAAGCGGCAGGCAGAAGGATGGCTGTTTCTGAAACCAGAGAATTTACAGATAATATTTCTAAGGTCTTGGTAAATCGAATTTACAACCAGACTCTTCTTTTGCATGGCACCTTTCCTTTAAGATATTCAGCTGATTATGATCACTCTCACTCCACCCATACTCCTATTTCCTGGGATCTCCTTCTCTATACCAATTTATCTGATAGCATCTGAGGATGAAATCAGTTCTGTGGTCCTACAAGAAGTGGGAGCAGAGATGAGATCTAGATCTAGAGAGCCTCGAGGAGCAGGGTCAATGTATAATGTATAATTTTGTGCTCCCACAGAGCCTGGTACAGTGTCTCATGAGAGTTGCTCAATAAATTATCACTGAATTGCACTGAAGTGAACCAAAATGGTTCTATGAATAGTGTTCAGAAGAGGGTATGGTATGTGAATCTTTGCTCAGAGACTGAGTCCCTTGTAGGGGGAGGACTCTTGTGCTTCTAGTTTAGGATGGAGGATAAAGAGATGAGAAGCTCTCTCTATCACAAGGTGATGTCCCTAAGCCCAATCAAGTTGCCAGGTGTCCATTCTTGGCCAATGGAATGAGTCACCAAAGCCACCTCATGTTGTCCTACATGGGAGTTAAGCTGCTATTTGATTCAGCATGAGACTTATTTTCTACGAGAATCCCACAGACATGGTCAGCTTAGTCCTGAATTCAGAAAGTACTGGAGACTCATTTCCTACCCTACAGAGATAGAGCCTAGGAGTGGGGGGCAGGGACAGAGGATACTTTGAAGAGAGTAATCAAGGAAACATTGTCCAGACAAAACATATAAGCCAACATAATTACCCACCATCTGTTATATGGACTAAGGATGGTTATTTAGTGATCAGAACAGACCCCATGTTTCCTGGCCTAGGCTCTTCACGGAAACTGCTTTGTGTTCTGAAGTTGGTTCTTTTGACTCTCTGCACACAATTGACTGGCATGGGAAAGAGCGGTGAAATGGCGATGCCTCTGTAGATGTGATGACAGTGCATTTCCCACATAGCCTGGACAGGAATACAACTCTAGCAATCTTTTGATTTTAATTAGTATTTGCTGCATATTTGGTGGATCTGCTAGTGCAAAGGGCCACATGTAAGAGCAAAGTCTGATTACTATGGTTTATGACTCAACTCCTTTCCCAAGCTCTGTGTTGACACAATTTAAAATCCCACTGCAATTTCAAAGGCAGAGTTGATCTCTTTTACATGTATCGGGAAAGCAGCTTCCCAGAGGAACACAACTGGAGATTCTCACCATCTTAGGAGCCATACTTGAAACTCACACTAATACAAATAAACCCAGAGATGGAGCTTCAGTAAAGTAGACTCTCTGTGACCTGTTTATGGCTGGCGGTTCCTACACAAGTAGTCAGTTCTCAATTATGCACTCAAATAAGGGACTAATAGTGCAGAAATCTAAAGGGATGTCAATGAAAAGATATTCCTCTTTGTCCACTGCTTTATCCACTCACTCTTTCAATAAGCATTTAAGGACCTACTAAGTACCAGGCAATGTGCTAAGTCCTGGAGATTCCAAGCTGACTAAGACATGGTACTTGCCCTTTAGGAACTCATGATCTAGTAGGGGAAATGGACAAAGAAAATAATCACAGCACAGTATGATAAATACTATATACAGTAAAGGTACACAGATTTGCTGAGAACATGAAAGAGAAATGCTCTCATCTTCTGCCCTGGTGACGGCCCACTGAGCCTAATCCAGCTGAGGTGGGTCCCTGGCATGAGCTGGGCAGCAGCCAGGCCACTGTCCTACAGCCATGATCCATGGAGCCAGCAAACCAAGCTAATTTGAGGAAACCAATGAACCTGAGAACACTGACTGATTACTGTAGCAAGCAGAGCTTGAGGCAAGGATTGAGAAGTGAATTGTGGAGCCTAAGGACTGAAACTCCAAAAAGGAGGCGAATAAGGAGCAGTGGGATAATTCTAGAGAAAGGTGTAACTGGCTGTTGTCAAGAGCGGCCTTCCATGCTCCTCACTACATGGATGGAGAGCACAGGTGAGTGTCAGGAACAGGAATGGAAAAGGAAAGAGTGACTGATTCTGTCTGCAGAGGTTGGAGAAAACTTTAGAGTTGAGTCACGTATGCTGGTTTTGAAGCATCAGTACAAGTTTGCCATAGAAAATTTACTAATTAGATAACAGTGTTGACGCTTATACGGCAAAGAGTTGTGGATGTAAGATGAAGAATACATTTGGTTGATCTTTTCTTAAGGTCAGATTTTGAAAATTTTTCCTACGGCATTCAAGGCCACGCATCATCTGACATCAATCAATATTTAAGTCCCAAGGCATCCCTTCACATACCTATTATCTTCCAGATACACTGGACAACTTCCGGCTCTGTAACTTTGCTTCTACTGTCCCCTCAGCCTAAAATCCCCTGCCTTGCCATTTTCCTACTGAAATTGTACACATCTTTCTATACCTAACTCAAATATTGCCCCATCTAGGGAGACTTCCCTCACTACCACCACCAACCCCCCACCCCCAGGCCCCAGGGAAAATGAGCCATTCTTTATTCTGGGCTTCCAAAACTTACTACTTATACCTCCGCTGGCCATCCATTCTATTCTGTCTCAGATTCGACATAGTGATTCACATGGCTTTTTGCCCTTGATAAAGAATAAATGGTAAAAGTAAATAGTAAAATCCTTGAAGACACAGGCACTTCTTTTTCATCTTGCTTTTTTATTTTGAAAATTTTTCATCTACAGGAAAATTGAATAACTAGTCAGTGAACATCCAATACACTCCAGCCTTGCTTTACCAATTGCTAACATTCTGGCACATTTGCCTTTTTTTCCCTGAATCATTGGAAGATAAGTTGCCAACATCATGGCATTCATCCTGAAATGCCTCTAAGGATGAGGAGTGTCTCCTATACAAACGTAATACTATTATCACATCCAAAAAATTAGCAATAATCCCATTATGCAGTCTACACTCAGGCTTCCCTGACTCAAAAATGTCTTTTACAAGCTTTCCCCCTTGGATCTAGGATCTAGTCAAGGTCCACACATTGCATTTCGTTATAATGCTTCTTTGGTCTCTTTTAATCTGGAAGAGTTGCTCCTGGGTATAAGCTTTTCTTACCCATTTTTTTTTTTAATGTAGTAGGTATTTAATAAATGTTTAATGATGGAAGAAACAGGTGGATGGACAAATGAACCCCAGTGATGCAAGATCCCTTGGCAGTTCCTCCAAGAAGGGACAGAATTCTACTGAAGGGACTTACAAGTGTCCTTTGTGAAACCACCAGGCACCGGGTAGGGGACTAAGTCATCGTCTGCCCATAGCTGCTTCTTGTCAGATTTCCACTTTAATTGTCATGAACTAGCCCTTAGGCCACTGGGGAAATGGCTCTAGAGTAATTGATTGAAGGAAAGAAAAGAATTTGGTCCCTCACATCTGACCAAAGATGGGGAGGTCCCAGAGAGCAGGGACTCATTGCGGAATGTCAGAGTGAGAAGAGGCCTCAGAGGTCATGTCCAGGAGAGAGAACTCAGGCCCAGAGAAGTACAAGGGCTCCTTCAAGGCCACACAGGGAACCTTTGCCCCTGACTCCTGCCCAGCTTCCTTTCTACTTGACCTGGTCACCACGATGATATCCAGGATCTTTGCCTCTCTTGTTCCCAGTGACTTATGGTCATTCACTCAACCTATAAGCATCACAGATCTATTCCCTGAAACCCTACCTCAAGGGATGAGCCAGTGACTATTCCTTGCCCACGCAGGATGGAGTTATTTCAGAGGGTGCTTGTTGCCCCCAGTGGGGAAAGACTGAGAAGCAAACAGCATCTTAAACAGTCACAGGGAAGGCTGGCAAGAACCAAGCCCATGGTCTCACCAGCCTGAGAGAGGGGATGGCTCCGCGTTCACTTGGTTCACTGTCATCTACTTAATCCTAAACATGATGCTGAAATTTTCTAGGGCCCTCTTGCCTCCCCCATAAAAACAGATCACTGCAGAGCTGTTATGACACAATGGCCTTGTGCAGGCGTGAATCCCATTTGGAAACAGAAGTGATAAATGAGGGACATCAGGGTGCAGGGTGATTCTCATTTCTGAGTGTATGCATTTATTTAAACGAGCAAAACGGAAAATTCCTCAGGAAGTATTTGCTCTTTCCAACACAGGTTTGTGGTCATTGGAGAGTTTCACTGAACGGGGAAAAGTGATAGTAGAAGAGGTGATTGGCTCAGTGATTGGAGGAGGAGTTTCGACCATCACTGAGGAGCTAGTGCTCTTATACAGAAATTCCAGGCTTGGACTCGAACTTGAGTGGCTTTGGCGAAACCCCTTAACTTTTAGGAACCTCATCTAGTTGGGATAGAACCTCATCAAGCTGGGATAGAACCACAGTGATTTTTTTTTTTAACTTTCGGGTGTACATTAAAATCATCTGGGGGCAGGGGGACTGCGGATTAAAATTACGATGCCTGTCTCCCACCCTATTTCCATTCTGATCTCAGCATCTCTGGGGGAGCATCCAGGTGATTCTTAAGTAGCCAGGGTTGAACAGCCTGGATTATAGAATCTCTAAAAGCTGATTCTCAGAAGGGAATAAAGTTATTGTGGCAGTGGAGAGGAATACTGGAATTTCTCAGCTATTCTTGGTGTACAAAGACTGTGGTAAGTATCGTGCTCACCTGTCTGCTGACTGGATAATTTCCCCAAGCTGAGCATCTGCTAGGATGGAGGTGCAGCTCTTACCACTGACCATCAGCATCTCCCCAGCAACGTGTAGGGACACATGCATTTTCCAAACTGAGAGGAAAACAGTCTGCAGCTTGGACCCCTAAACATTATGGAGGTGTTCAGCTAGCCGTGTGGAGGTCCCATCACCCTTCCTATGTCTAATCCAGGCAGCGGGGTGGCCGCTGGAGCAGGGAGGGGCGAGTGCGAGGTCCCAACCACATCTGACAAGATGGCCGATCAGCCTGCTTGTCTGCCTGATGCCGGCACCAGCCACCAGCTCCTGACACGCAGGACACGAAGCATCTGCCAGACCGGTGCCGGCTTTTGATCAGGAGCATGTTGAGCCAGAGACCTGCAGGGAAACAGCCAGGCTCCCCGCAGTCGGCTAGCAGGAATCTCTGCAACCTCGAGAGAGGTGCTTGCAGAATCTGAGCACAGATGGAAAAGTGGGGTGCAGGCAGGAGGAGGGGGGCCTCATGACGGAGGCTGTCTCCTAATGCCAGGCTACTCCACCTCCGCTAAGGGAAGCAAGACACCCTTTCCTGTCTGACGATCGGAGCAGGATTCCTGGGCTGCCTGAGCACATGTGCTACTCTTCCCCGGAGCTCGGTGAATCTCTTAGCCTCAGCTGACACGTCTGTAAAACCCGAGACCACCAGAGTGGGTGCCCGGTTTCCGGGGTGTCAAGCACCAGGGTGCGGCAGTGACCGGCTGCAGCAGGGCTGTTTACAAGACACTGGAGGCCTCCAGCAGGTCCCCTGGCCAGACGCCTTCACGATGTCCTGCGTTTTCTAACTGGGTCCTCCAGGGCCTTCTGCTGGTGTGCTTAGGAAACCCAGTCTGTGTCCCTAGCTGGAGACTAGGGGTACCCCTCACAGCTGTGTTAAAATACTGGCCCCTCCTCCCTGGCCCCCTTCCTGAGCTGCCAGGCCAAGTGTGAGCAGAGGCCCATCCGCAGGCAGATAGCATTCTGTGTCTCACAATAGCAGCTACATGACTTGAAGGGCTCTTCTCTTAGAAAACCAAATGCTCACCGGTTCTACTTATTTGCTCTAACCTTCAAAGAGCCCAGAGGTCCCTTCCTAGTTCAACAAATAAATCCAGTTCCATTCTAGCAGACTTCGATCCACAAAGTTCTATTGTTACGCCTTCCCTGAATTTCCCCCTGTTCTGTCCCTCTCGGGCACCTCAGCCCCAGGCGGCTCACCCTTCTTTCGTTTGGGGGATAAATCAACCTCTGGGTTTTTGTGCGCATTTTTTTTTTTTTTTTAATTCTTTCAAAGGGTAAGGAATGTTGACACCCCCTGAAACATGCCTCTGATGTCTGGTTAGACTTCAGACGGCTGTATTTGAACATGTGCTGACGCAATCGGGCAGATTGGGTTAAACCAAATATTACAATTGCAAGAACTCATCTGGAACTAATAATTTTGAGGCCACCAAAAGTAAAAGGGCCCGGCTTTGGGCCTGGCCATTGGCAGAGGCCAGGCCGGGCCGACGCTGCCACCTGCCGGGAGCGTGGGGAACAGGGCGCGCCGTCCTGGCCTTCCTGTTTTGTTGGGGACGCACTGGCTCCCACGCACACACGGTCCCCAGCCTGCCAGACCAGGGCTATTTTAAAAAGCTAGCGCCTCTCCCCAGCCCTCGGTGTAAAGATAGCTAGTCTGGCCGCCCTGGCTTTACTCTGGGGAAGAAAAAAAAAAAAAGCCTCCCAATTATAGAGCCAGGGCTGGCTACAAAGGCAGTTTGCACTTGGCTCCCGATGAGACATGTGCCCTTGGATTAAACAGATCACGCGTCAGTGGCTCACTTAGGAGGAAGGCTCGTTCAAGTAAGGATTTTTATTTTGCGGGGGATGAAGCGAACGCACATCTCTGGGTTCTGTTGGCACACTGCTGAACTGCAAGTCACATGCCGGATCCAGAAATGATGAAAACATCTGTTTTCGCTTTAGACCAGCGAGGCTCCGGCTGCGGTGCGGAGGGGCGGGGCAGGGAAGGGAAGGGCTTTGCTCACCAGCGCCATCTGCTGAGCCTGGTGTAGAAGCGCGTGCGTCCCAAGCACACTGCGGCTTGACGTTCACCCCGGGAAGGGGGAGATCAACAGGTGCGGGGGGAAGGGGAGGGTCTGTGCCCCGGCGATCACTCTCCTTGGAGGACAGCCCTGATTTTGCCCTGGAGAATGTCCAAGTCCGTATTGCCTCGGAGTGTTCACAACAAAGAGCTTTGTCCCTGGGGACTGCTCTGGGGCAGAGGAAGAGGAGGAGGAGGGAGAAGCGGCAAATGAATTCCCAGGTCGGGAGGGAAGGAGGTAAAGGGGGAGGGGAGTAGCTGGTTGGTGGTTTGCAGACACTAAAATTTGCTGTTCCTTCTGGCTGAAATCTACCAGAACAAAGGAACCGCACCTCGTCTCTAGGAAAACTCCCAGCTGCACTTCCCCCAGCCGTCCCTCTTTCCTGCCATGGTGGCTTTTACTCTAAATGTTCCAGTATTCACAGAGACTATTCTGGTGAGGCAGGGCTTGATCAACCCTTGGACGTAAAATCCACCCAGCCCGGTGTGAATGGAGCGCTGGGGATGGGTTCTGAATAGGAACCATACTGACAGCCAAGCCACCGCATTTTTCCAACGTTCAGCAAATATTTACCGCCTGCCTGCTAGGTGCCCAGCACTCACTCAGCACAACTATCTGTCATACAGTTTTTAAAACAATACAAATATGTCAGAGGAAAATGTATGTTTAATGTCAAGTCAGTGTCCATGACAAATGACAGCTGTGAGTTCAGAGGCAGGGAGGGGATTCCAGACCCTCAGTCGACCTTTTCTCAGTGTTTGGGGGCAATTCTGAGAAGTTTCATTCTCCCAATCATCCCTTGTGTTGTCTAATCCCCTAAATAACTGATTTCAGTCAACCCGTGTCAGCCTTGACCTCCATTCCTCCAGCTTTAAAGTCCAATCCTTCTCTCTAGTTCCTGGGGAGCTCATTGCCAGAGGACAACCCTGCTAGGGGACCATTCAAACTGCATCCTATCACGCAAAATCAGAATTGGGTGGGTCCTAGACTTGACTCCCAGGTACCATCCTTGGGAGAAGCAAAATTCCAAGATACAGCTATGTGAACAGAACTCCCCAACAAGACACAGGCTGTGAAGGGTTAATCGACAGGGGAAAGAACTGTGGTCGAATGTAAAGGTCCAGGCTCACAGATCTCACTCAGTCCCTTTACCTCCCTTGACACGCATCTGCTGAACACACCCTCAGTTCTCTGCTGCCTACCTTTGACGTTCCCAGAAGAGGAAAGTCTGCTAATACGGACTGGAGTCAATCTGTCTGCTCATCTTTTCCCACCTTACCTATAAACTCCCCAGTTCAAAGGGAAACTGAGGTTCTCTACTGAGGCTCAGTCCTTCCCATTCTTCCATTTCACCCCTAAATAAATACAGAAAGAGATGTCCTCTGCATGGGTCTTTTGAGCATGAGCCCTTCTCCTTGCTTGGTGCCCTGCAAACACACACTGTACTTTCCTTCACCACAATGTGTCAGTAAATTGGCTTTGCTGCATGGCAGGCGAGTGGACCTCAGTTCAGTTCAGTAACACCACCATCTAAGGGATGAGTCAGAAAGAGTTTCATTTCCTCTTTCTGAGGAACTGAGAACCAGCTCAGTCTTCACAGATCTTGCCCTACTCTAGCTGTATCTCCAGTGGCCTTATCTGTTTCCATAGAACCAAGTTCTTCAATGGCTGGGGCCCAAATTCATCCTCAAAGCGGTTTACAAGTCAAGCCTGCCCTGCTCTGGTGGTGGAAAATTACTAGTTCAGGGGAACCATGCAAATCAATACAATCAACTTCAGTTTTTGTTGCAGGCCTTAAGCGATTAGAACATGAGACTTTGTTTTAGTCTGGTTTGATATTGATCTGCCCTGGAGAGTTCTGACGAATTTTCTTTGTTTTGTAAACTGAGGAAACCTGGTCACCGGCCTATATTTCTTTGCTGGACTCTTCCCTTGACTTTTTCTCATTTGCAACAGGTGCATGTTTTGATCCATGGGGGGGCTGGATCTGGAATTTTTCATGCCACAGGGACATCTTTGAGCACAGAAGTTAGGGTGTTTTGGCAACATTCAGCAAAATAACATCTCTGAACTAGACTCAAAGAATAAAGTAGAAAACTGCAGGTGAAAAGATGTGGCATGAAAATAAACAGCAGTCATTTTGTGCTTTACCAGGTGTCCTATCTCAACTCTCTTTTCCTCCTTATAAAAATAAATTCTATGGCCCTACTTCGCTCCATACACCTTGGTGTGATTCCCTTCACACAGAGAAATAACCTTTGTTCAAAGCTCCGCTTTTCTAAGCTGTGCTGACTTCTGCCTCATCACTCTCCACACATAAGATTAGCACCTCCTTTCCAGCTCCAAATAGACTGTAATCCAAAAGCTGCTCTTTTAAATAGAGGTTTCTCTTATGCTTAAATTCCTAAATAAAAGAAACATCAATGCTACTGCTACTCTCCCCAGTTAAATCCGATTTGCAAGACGTGCTGCCTGCTCAAAAATCTGGGTGTGAGCTGGAGCCTGGGCTCAGGAACACGTTGGGGATTCTCCAGTCATCCTCTATCTGGAGGGCCCTCCAGTGGCCAAAATAATACCTGATATAAACAAAGACCACCAAAGTGAGTGGTTACAACAAAGGCGGGGGATGGACATTTGCCTGCGTTGAAAATGCTGCCTGTAAGCCCCACATTCTGCCCCACAGAGGTGTGTGTCATTTAAAGAAAGTCAAGACAGAATCACAGCTCAAGAAGAGCAGACATTTGCATTACAAAAGGACCCTTCATTTGATAGAGAGGCAGCTTTGAACTCCATGAAATGACAGCTCCCTCTAATTTCTTTAAGATTCTATTGAATTCACGGAAAACAGATTGACACATTCCAGAATGCATCTGGGGTATAAAACATGGTAGGTTTGAACTCGATCTGCACTACTCAACCCACCTCACCCACACTTCCGTCTCTGAAAACCTCATAAGCACCCTGACCATGAGACACAGGAGAAAGTGGAAGTCAGGTCACCTGGTAAGATCTGAATGCTCAGTGCAAGTCCAAGGTCCTCTGAGCCCAGAGCTGCCTTTCTGGAACACTGTGAGAAAAACAGGAGGTTGCTCCAATATGCTTCCCTCTGGACTTAGAGGATACTGCTGGTATCCCAGAAGAAGACTCCAGAAGGTTTTCCAGAAGAAGCTCTGCCACGAATTACAATGTCATCGAAACCGAGCACCCTCCCGGGTACAAAAGCCCCTCCATGCTACACACACACACACACACCTGTTTCTTGTTTGTAGGAAAAAAACGCTTTAGTCTCCTAAGCCTTCCCTGAGTTCCAAAGCGCAGATTCAAACAATTACGAATTAGGGAAGTGAAGGAATGTAGAAACAAAGGGAAAGCAGCCAGGAGACAGTTAAGTCAGCCATAAAGCAGAGTCCTAGTTCCTCCTCAAGGGATACACACAACAATCTGCTGCAAGTCTTCGAGGTGCTCTGCAGGAACTGAGGCCCCCCTCCACCCCACCCAGGTGGAGGATGCTGACCACACTACACGCTGACCGCAAGCACGCAGACTCCAGACTGTTTGGCACCAGAGGGCTGATTAAGATTCCTGGAACACCGCCCTGTTACCTCACCACCAGCCAATCAGAAGAAAGTCATGCCCCCTGCAGCTCTCACCCCAAATGTTGTCTTTAAAAACCCTTCCCTGAAAGCCACCAGGGAGTCTGGGTCTTTTGAGCACGAGTTGCCTGTTCCCCTTGTTTGGTGTCCTGCCATAAACCATCCTCTGCTGCAAACGCCAGGGTTTCAGATAGGCCCTGCTCTGCTGTGAGCACACGGACTCCGGTTCGGCCACGTGCCCCTCACCCGGAACCGCCCCCAGCACGGCCCACAGCAGCTGCACCCAACTGACTTCCCTCCACAGACCACAGTCTTCACACACCTGCCCTCACCCCACCCCCCATGGGACAAACTCCTACTCATTCCGCAAGGCCTCGGTCAAGTGCCAACTCCACGCTAGCACCTTCCCCAACGTCGCCGAATGTACGGCTGTTCCCTCCCCTTCAGCCTCCACAGCATCGCATCCCTGCCTCTGTCAGGGCGCTTGGCAGGGCTGGGCCCTCCAGCCTGCGGATGGCAGGTAGCCTGGCTCCTCCTTTGTCTTTGCATCCCAAGTGCTTAGCGTGGGGACTGCTGAGTGGACGTGGAGTAAGGGGGCTGAGGCTGGGGCCAGCATCCCCCCTCCCAGACCACCACATGCCACTGCCAGGTGCTGAGGGAGGTGGAGAGGGGGGCTCCCTCCCCCCAGTGCAGTGTGCTGGAGGGGGCATTCTCCCCTCTCCATCCCCTCCCTCCAGGTCAGGCACCCACCATCAACCAGTCCCCCTCTGCATCCCAGTGACCTGGGTTCTCTCTTTGCACTTTCAGCAGCAGCAGCAAACATGGAGAAGCAAGTGTTACCAAATCTAACTTGAGTCCACTCACCTGCCATGCCGTGAAGCCCGTCTGCTGATGCCCGGTTGTGGTGAAATGAAGTGCAGCACTTATCGCAGCCACCAAGCAAGAAGAACGTATGACTCACGCTCCGAAGAGCTGAACGCCAAGGAAGGGTTTTTTAAAGGCAAAATTTGGGGGTGGGGCTGCAGGGAGCATGACTTCTGATTGGTTAGTGGTGAGGTAACAGCGTGGTACACGGAATCTTAATCATTAACCTCCTGGTTTCAGTCTGGGGTCTCGTGCTTTTGGTCAGCATGTAGTCACCATCCTCACCTGGGTGGGCGTCTTAAGTGCCTGTTAACTCAAAGATCTGCATCAGATTGTATATTCCTTCAGGAGGAATTAGAACTCTCATTGCCGAACTACTACCTTACTTTTCTTGCGTAACTGCTTTTCCTTTGTTTCTGCATTACCTCACTTCCCTAATTAGTAACTGCTTGAATCTGCTCTTTGGAACTCAGGGAGGCCTAGGAGACTAAAGCCTTTTTCTACAAACAAGAAGTAGGGGACACGGAGGGCCCTGCAGGTTCCTGCGCAGTTTCGATCCCCCCTTTTTTGATACCCCTCAATGGAACAGAGGTGGGACAAGAAAGGGAATAAAGTTTTGTGCAGAGAGGTTAATCATAAACTCGGCAGGGGAACTTGGTTTGGGAGGGACTCAGTTTCACGAGTATCTGTCTGGATGCTGTGCTAGTCTGGGTCCAGCTCGCACTAGGTCTCTCTCTGGAAAGTAGAGAAAGAGGAGCCTGAAGACGGCTCCTCCACACCGTCCACGCCCTGCTCATCCTACGCTAAGCTAGTGTCCACACCTCATGCCCCAAAAGCCCTCTTGTGAGGACACCACTGGTCTCATCTAAAATCAGGGTCCAGGGCTTCCCTGGTGGCGCAGTGGTTGAGAGTCCGCCTGCCGATGCAGGGGACGCGGGTTCGTGCCCCAGTCTGGGAGGATCCCGCGTGCCGCGGAGCGGCTGGGCCCGTGAGCCATGGCCGCTGAGCCTGCGCGTCTGGAGCCTGTGCTCCGCAACGGGAGAGGCCACAGCAGTGAGAAGCCCGCGTACCGCAAAAATAAATAAATAAATAAAATCAGGGTCCGCCTCGCAGGGCTGTGGGGAGGACAAGAGTCACTCTCCTAGACAGCGTTCAGAGCTGTGGCATTTCATAGGCGTTACCTAACGTATCTAATCTGATTTCCCCCTCGCAGCAACCCTATGAGGTAGGTGCTAAAGGATCATTATTTACAGGTGAGGAAACAGCAGGGCAAAAAGGGGCAAGACACCGAGAGTCACCAGTTCCCCAGGCAGGGTTCCAACTCAGGCCATCTGAGCCCAGACCCTTGACCACATGCAACTCTGCATGAAGGGCTGCCAGGCACAGAGGAAGTGCCCCGCAGACGCTGGTCGCGGTTCCTTGAGGCATTTGCCAGGACTGAATACTCCCTCCTCCGAGGGCACCTGAGGGCTTGGCCCAGGTTCCTCGGCTTTGGGTGTTACTTTGAGATCTCTTTTCACTCCCAACATCTCTCTCTCTCTCTCTCTCCAGGCTTTTATCTCCACCGACCCCTCTAACTCTGACCATTCTAGATGTACCTCTGCAGCAAGATCTCCAGCCCAGCTCAGTCTCTGAGCTCCAAAAACCGCCTAATCCTACAGCACCTTCCAGCTTCAAAGCTCTTGCACATGTTTCGTTAGACCTCCCAACACCCTGTGGTGTCAGCTTTGGTATCACTCCATTTGATGGACAAGAAAACTACGGCACTAGGGAGACTTGACAAGTGGTCTCTGTAGTCACATGGCAAGAACTGCAGCACTAGGATGCGACCTCAGCCCGCGCTCTCTCCTGGAGTTGGACCTATCGAAGTGGGCTAGTAGTCTTCCATTCGTCCTGCCTTCCATTGAGGAAGTCTACATATAAAAAGCAATAGCTCAAAGGAAACAAGGTATGACATTATTAATTAAAATGTGGATACGCAGCCAACGATGCACTCTTCTCCTCGAAGTAGGGTTTCAGTGTTTCTCTTAGAAGCTGAACTGGAGCCTCCTTCCTCCCCCAGCGTAATCATGGGAGACCCCAGCACAGGCTTGACCACAGGCTTTGAGAATTAAGATGGGTTAACTCCCTAATTAGCTGAGCTTTTAAGCAAGTCATGTAACATCCTTAGCCTCCGTTTCCCCTTTTATGAAATCACATACACCATCTACACAAGACTCGTAAGTGACTTGCCAACCCTGAGGTTTATTCTCTGCTGTTCCAGAGGGCAAGCATCCTGTCTGCTTTTACATTCTTCTTCCAGAGACTAATGCAGGACCTGGTACAGAGGAAGTGCTCAGATAATATTTCTTAAACGAATGTTGCTCTGGGGTCCAGGAATCAGGTGCCTGACTGACAGGGAGTATTGAGTCTTGTCAGCCTAGAGCTTGACACCTGACATTAATCTCTGACTTATTTGGGAACTGCCCAAATCCTCAGAATTCCCTCTTCTTCTGCCTGATACCTCTCTATCTTAGACACCTGCAGACATTTATAAGAGATTCCAATGGGGGCTCAGCATCTATTCACATAAAATCCACCTGTTCTACCCTCCAGCTCTTGCAAAGCTAGATGCTGCAGTTTAATATTTAGGGAAACTCTTTTGCCGTTTAACACATCCCCTGCCCTGTTGAAATGGAGAAAGTGCTCACCATCCAACACTAAATATTAATACCTCCAAGGCTCCTTCCAAGTGCTTCTTTTCCTCCTACCCCATCACCCAGAAACACGCAAAGTGACCCCACCCCCTGGCTTTAGACCATCCCCTTCTCTTCCTCAGAACTCAGACACATCCCTCTTGATGACTCAGGTTACTTTGGGACCAAACACATTCATATGACAACCATGTTTGCGAAGCACCTTCTGCTTACGCATCTGTCTTATGCTCTCATGTCTACTTAACGCTGTCCATTTCCTTTGATGGGATGCATCGAAAGCTGTTCCTCCCATATTCCCGAGCAGCAAAACACTCAATAGGGAAAAATTAGTGAGCCAGAGATAACGAAGTGACTCAAATAAATCCTCCTATGAGTTTCACTAGTACAGAAGATGAGTCAAAGTACTTCACTGTGATGATAGGTAGAAATGCAGCTGATGGCATGGTGGTCCTCTGGTTCCACTGGTCCTCAGAGTAATTCTATATCAAAACTGCTTATAGGGACAAAGGGGAAGAGGGTATCAGGCTGCTTTTGAGATCTGCATTCAGGTTCGCCTTTGTGGTGGAACCAGGACAGAACAGAAGTAGCAGAGCTTTGGGAAACTCTCCCACGTGAACTTGGTCATATTCGCGACAACAGAACTGTAACCAGATGCAATTGCTCATATAAAATAAAGTGATAAAGGGACACACACCAAGTGTTAACAGTGGTTGTCTCTGGGATTTTACCAGGAAATCTCATTTCCTTCTTGCTGCTTCTTTCATTTTTTCCCAAATTTCTATAGTGGATACAAACTCCTTTTATAATCCAAAAAAATAAATGTTTAAAAAGATAAACTGGTTAAAATAAATTCCAAATGTATACACCCAAATGAGGCTCTCAAAGGGTCACCTGGCGTGTCTGTGTGAAAGAATTAAAAGCACAGACTCCGAAATCAAGCTACTTGGGTTCAAATCTCAGCCCTGCCTCTTACTAACTGTTGTGTACTTGGGCAAATTTCTTAACCTTTCTGTGCATCAGTTTCCTTATCTATAACATGAGGATAATAATATCTTCCTTACAAGATTATTGTGAGGATTAAATTAGTTAATACACAAGAAACCCCCTGAACAACGCCTGGCATAAAACAAACACTTATTTGCTATTATGACTTATTGCCATAGGACTACTATCGCTCAAAGTGTTTAGGGACCATCTATCGTATTCAGGGTCTTAAACACATTCCCTTGAATCATTTCAATGGGATTAAAATTTCCTCCTTTGAAGATGTGCCAATTCTTGGGAGCAGTCGAGCTGTCTGGGGTTCGAAGTAAGGTGTGTTTAGGAAATCAAGGGCTTGATGTTCTTGTATCGCTCATCTACTGCCTATGAAGAATTCCATAAAACACACGTGCACACCTACCCCCAGGTAATTCAGCACCACCTAGGGTGTGATCAATCCCTGGGTAACTAATAGGTTCTGCTTCTGCTAGAGAGAGATTGAAAATTAAAGTTTAATTATGAGACCTCTTCATTCAATTGATCTTGAGGGCTTTATGTACTAGCATACAACCAAAGGGCAAATTTCATAAAAGGCTGATTTACATTTAAATTCGAGCCTTTTTTTTCTTCCTCAAAGTTTGCTGATGCTGAGTTTTAAGTATGATATTGTTTTCACACAAATATTCCCAAACATTACCAGTTGTCATCTGGCGTTAAATAGGGTTGCGGCACGACAATGATAACATTAGCATTTTTAAAAGCATAACATCATTGTTCTTCTGTAAATTGTTGTAGGCTCAAATTACCCTACACATAATCTTTTTACAAAAAATTAATGGGGCACTGGCATCAAAGCCAGTTAGGGTTGTATAAAAAGAATGGCAGCCACCCCCTTTTGCTGGGACCCTACTGGTCTTGTGTGAGCCCAATTAGCACCCTAATGGGACATGGTGCAATCGTATGCTCCACTGTGTACATAAATAAAGGTTAGTAAAATGTGCACTGGACATCGTTTCCCAAGATGCAAAGGATTTTGATCAAATCTAACTGGGTTGTCGCAAAGCAAAAGAATCGTTCGTGTTTCTGATTACTGAATTCTTAAAAAAAAAATTCCAATTAAAAAAAAGGCTTCATTGATCTAGCATCAGTAGGAAATATTGTGTTCCACATAAATGATTTTGCAAAGCAATTGAAGTTTATCTCTGTCTCCAAATGTCATTTTTAATCTTTCTGGTGGAGATCTTTTAAAAATGTATTACCTCTACCCTTGAATTCCCTAAACAGTATTACTATTACAGACTTCTAATAGTGTACCAAAAGGGCAAAGCAGCATGGCGAATAGGAACACGAACTCAAGAATGGAATAAATCTAGGTTTGAGTCTGGATTCTACCACTTCCTACATGTGAGATCTTGGAGGGGTCACTCAGCCTCTCTTACGAGCAATTGTCCTCATCTCTTAAAACAAAGGTTAACTATCTAAATCACAGGATCACTTTTAGAATTAAAAAAAAAGTTTATAGAGTTTAGCACAGCAACTGGTAAAGAACAGGGGCCAAACTGAGGAGAACCATTATTATTTTAATCAAGTGGGTCATGTAACTTGTAGGACTCTGTACCTTTGGGGCCCGACAGGTTCTATACTAAATGGCCCCAACAAACTGTTGAATTCCTTTATCTCTAACAGAGGTTTCTGACAGTCTATATTTTCTGATAGCTTTTCATTTGTTGTTGTCAGGGCTTCTGCCTTAATCATCTTTTTCCATTTTTAATTTACTGTGGCCTAGGGAACCAGAGACTCACAGCTGACACAGGTAGGCAGGGTTTGAGGGCTACACTGTCACCCCAAGGACTCAACAACAGTATCCTCCCAGGGTTAAACTTTAAAGTCAACACATAATAGGCAGAATAATCTTACAGAAACACGGCTCTCGAGCCAGGAAGATATTATTATAGCCCAGTCTGAATGCAGGGTTAACATCAGCTACAGAATGTTTTCGTGTGGGGGGCAGTGAACTCAACCACAAAACAAAAAGATGACTCAGGGTGCCAGACACGGGCAGTGCCCAAGCCCTGTCCAGGGGAAACTGGCAAAGGGACTTCAAGGATTAAGATCCCACTGGCAAGGCCTTCTTAAATAGAAATGGATACAGGGAGTATCTATATCCTGAAGGTTTCAAATACTAAGTTTGTATGGAGTAGATTCTTCTTCTAGCGGAACGTCCAGCATTCGTTATCCGTTCAGTATTTATTGGGCGACCACTATTCACGCCCCGACCCCTAGCTCAACAAGCAACCTTCTCGCCGTAACTGGCTTCTTAGGTAGAGCTCCTTACACGGGGAGAATGTACTGGCCACATGAACCTGCTAAGAGACAGGGCGATTTCCTGAGGTGAATTAATAAATGGGTGTCATCTTGCTGCATATCAGTCTCGGGAGCTTGGTTAAGGTGCGTTTGCCGTCGAGAGATGACTCTCTATCGTATGTCGACAAAACCCTCTATCTAAGCCTGGAACCTAAGGGCTAGGCCATGACCGGATGGTAGGTATCCCCTTGGGATTCTTCTGGGCGCAAGGCACTGGATTGAGGGTGTTCACTCTGACACTGAATGGTGACAGGAGGCAGGGTGGCACAGTGATACAGAACAGGGGCACTGTTCTATTGAAGGCTGGTTTTGCCATTTACTTTCTGGTTTCCCTTAAGCAAATTACTTAACTTCTCTGAGCCTTTTTTCCTCATCTACCAAATGGGATGATAAAACTTCAGAGATTGATTCTGGCTCAATAGTTAAACAAAAGCAACATCCCGGAAGATGTCACACCAAAGCGCCCTCTCCCACCCGTTCCATACTCTCCAGTCCTGACTTTGTCGGTCCCCCTGCCTTTCATCACTGATCAGAGGCAGGTGTGGCAACCCTCATAGACTTCATCACCTCCAGAAGCCTCATCCTACCGCCGTGCTTTCTTCTCTCAGATTTGAAAATTGCCTTCTTAGCAAATTCTCTTAGCAAAGGTAGTTACAGCTTTAAGGGAGCCACTTAGTTGTCGTCCTGGCAGAATAATTTTATTTACTTCAACACAGCCACCATGTCTCCCTTCTCCTCAGCCAACACGAGTAGACATCGTGATCCACCATCTGAGATCAGCTTGTTAATAACAAAATTATTCCAGGTCTTAGTGTTCTCTTCTCGATGAAATAAACATACCTTTAAAACAGACAAATCAAATGGTGTTCCGAGACTGTATGAACCATCTTTATTGCACTCCAAAGAACAGCTCGAGACACGCGTAGAGAGTGGATATTCAAAGAGGTGTTTTCTTGACCCAGTTAAATTTTTATTCAGTGAAAAAAGTTGACATTGAGACAAAAATGATTTAAAACTGTGAGACAATATAGTAAAATCTTCAGCATAAACCAGTGATGTGGAAACTTATCGAGGCAACTGAAATGATAAATACCTAACTTCACTTTGGAGAGAAGCAAGGATACAGTGTTTCACTTTAAGAGCAGAGTAGGCCTTTATTTTGCTGCAAATACTTTTGATTTTTGCCTGTAGGTTCTAATAATTCACAACAAGAGCCTTTCATTGAGAAATGACATGGAATATCAGAGAATAATGTTCCATTCCAGCATTCGTACTTGTCCCATTTGAGCTATTACACATGAAACTAATACCGTTCTTGGGTTACTTGGCTCCGATGATTTAATTCCAAATATGGCTGCTCAAAATTAGTGGGCAGAAACATATACACGACCCATCCTCCCTCAACCCACGTTTGCTGGGGGGTACCCCTTCCGAAAACATGCTTGCCATCTGTGTACCCAACAGCACACATAATCTCTCGCTATCAGCTCCATACCTCGGTCTTGCATAGAAAGTATTCTATATAAACGTAATGCACTGGCTTTTATTACATAAAAATTGTACCTGAAAGGCAGCACACGCTTCCTTTAAGAAAAATAATGCAATAGGAACGTCAAGATACAATATCAACACGAGTGAAGATTCTGCACAGCATTTTGGAGTCAATCCCTAAAATCAATATGGAAGTGGTATGGGGTTTGCTGACTTCCCTGGATCCTTTCTTTGAGGGACCCCCAATTCTCCGCAAGGAAGAGAAACGTCTCAGGGATTCACTGTGACATTCTTAGTGGGAAAGCGACCAACCAAACCCGACCGGATGGGGTTTCTGCCCTTAAGGAAGTACCGAGAACATGACCTCACTAGATGGAGAGTTACCACTAGGCGAATATTTGAAGGCAGGACTGTCCAGTCCCCCTGCCCAAAAATGTCCACTGGTCTGAGAAGTTCCTTAAATTGTTGGAGAGCTGCATCTAGTGGGTCACACGTGTTGGGCAGAGAGAACATGTAGCTGTGTGTCGTACATCTGTCCCCCACAAATATCCCCAGTGAAACTACCAGAGATGGAACCCCAGGAACCCCTCTTCCCAAAGTCAGAAGTTTCAACCAGTTACCCAGCTTCGTAACTATTTACCCAGCTTGCCAGGGCCAGCCAGCAGTCACGGGAGCGTCTCACCTGTCTGGAAAAGGGTCTGCATAGGCATGGCCTCTCCCTGGATTCCTCTGCAGAACTCTATTCTCTGTTATTTTATCCACACGGACCCACATCTCGTAAGGCTTGAGGGCCATTCAATCCATCAAGGGGCAAAACCAACTTCCAGAGGAGATTTATACACAATCCCCCACCCGCCAAACTGTAGTGGTCCACTCATGGTCCGCCGACCACATGAATGTGGGCTTCTGAAATTCTAATGCATCCTGGAAGAAAATAAAGCCCTTTCCCTATACAGTGTGAACTCTGGAGGTAGGATCTCCAATGAGGTACAAAAGCCCCTTCTTCAAAGGCTCCAACTGGTCACAGTGAAGACAATTATCTGGTCACCTTCAAAGTCTCCACGGAGTTTTCTGTTCTCATTTGCTCTTGTCACTCCCACCTTGGGACTCTTGCAGACGGCGTATATACATCAAACCTCACAAAGCCATGCAGAGGGAGGTGAGAGTGCGTGCTTCAAAAGTTCATAAAAATAGACAATTTCCACATAGCTCCATCTATCTAGCTTAGTCTTCGGGAACTTAGCTCTTCTGTTTCTATAAAATACTCTAGCCCTAAAAGGCTGCTTTTTCTCCAACAGCCCAGTAGCATTTTCCAAGGAGAGGGGTGATGGCCAGTCTATACAGTACAGCGCACTAAGCATTGGCAGGCACTGGGAATAAGACTCGGAAGCTCAGAAATATCTCAAGTTGCCAACTGGAGACATGTGCTCTGTAGAAAGGCTTTTGCCTATGGAAAAACTGAATATAAAGTCTCAGAGCCTTTGATATCAGCTTTCACAAATGCCACCAAAAAGTTGGCAGAAAAAGAAAAGAAGAAAATAGACTTTCTAGTGGTTCGATTAAATGACTTGCCTCCCACCAGATCATTCATCTTTCAGTTACTTAAAGTGCTTATTTATAAAAAGGGGAGGTGGTAGGGCTCGGAGTTTTGAATGAAACTCCACGGTAAGACAAGATAAAGCCAAAGAAATTCCAGTCTTTAAAAACATAACACGGGAAAGAGATAGAAGAAAAACATGCTGGAAGAAGGCTTGTCATTTACCACCACTCACGACATACTAAACGTCTACAATTGAAAATACTCCTCAAGCAGAATATATATATACACAAATAAAATGTTTTAACTAAAAAAACTTTAATTGGCTCTTTGTTTCCCAAACACTCCCCAGGTAGAACAAAACTATGTTATCAGCGAAGAATGATACTTCTGGTTAAAAGGAAGCAAATACTTGTGAGAAGGTGATGCATTGCATCTAAGAGGAGACGGGGTTTTGACAAAGCTTGCAGGTGAGGGACACATGTGCAGAAGCATGACTCTGGAATATCCCTAGAGCTCACTGCTTCTCGTTCAGGAAGAAGTTCTGCAGTGAGGTGCATACGATAGGCGTCACAACAATGCTAGACACTGCTGCTAACAACACTAGGTCTCAAGAGTGGGCACCAGTCCCCAGTGGATTTCACACACCTGCCAAGTGGCCACGGTTTGAATACAGGGGAGGCATTGAAAGGCAGAAGGATACAGCCCAGCTTATTTTACAGAGCATATCAACTCTAGCGTTGCCACTACCATGAACTGGATCGAATGGTCTCAAATTCACACATCTCCTGTCTCTCTGTAAGAGTGAAGAGCATTTTCTCTTTAAACTGGGCAGGGGTACAGGTGAGGCAGGTGGTAGAAGAGAAGAAAAGAGAAGGCACTGACCCAATTCAAAATGACTGCATATATCAGTACGGATTTTTAAGGACAGTAAGCGGCCAACTCAACACAAATACAAAACTTTACATTCGACATTCTTCAGCGGTAAGTAAAAACAAAACGAAACAAAAAATCCCAAAAGGAAAAATTAGGTACTATATCTGCCAGTGTAGCTATCATGGCACAAATCTAGAACTCTCTCCCACAACCAGAGCAATGTTTTGCAATGACAATGACACCAGTGTATAATAAAGCAGTGTTATCATTTTGTAGCTTTCAAAGCTACATCTTGTACAGAGGTGTGTACAGTAAGAATCTATCCATTAATATGAGAGAGGAAGCTGTTGCTTGCAGGGCTTCCCAAGCTGCATCTCTGTTTAACTGAAATGGAGCAATGACTCAATATGCTCTTCTGTCAAACACCGTCGTGTGACACACGAGTGAATAAAAATGGATTGTTTCTGGAATGGAAACAAAACTGCTTCTGTTCCCCACGCCTCAACCCTATAGGCGAGGGGCTCATAACATGTGTGGTGTCAGATGACCACTAAAGCCTTGCCCTATACAGAGTTCCAATAAATTAACAAAATAACACAAAAGAACCTTCCCCCGTCATACGCCCAAACACTTTCATAGAAACTAAATGCAAAAAAAAATTTTAATTTGAGCATACTTTCGAGGAGGAGGGATTCTACCCGTCACTCTCGAAGTTTTTATTAAATACATTTCTGTGTCTTAGAAAAATAAAAAGAATGGCCAATTTACTGAACCAAAATTATCTCACAGACTTAAAAAGCATGCCCAGTAAGCACAGCCCTGTAAGACTACACTAATATCAAATCAAAGCAATTTGGTTACTAAAATCAACCTGGTTTGAAGTTCACAGTTGATTACGACAAAGTTTATTCATTCCTTTCTTTCCTCCTTTTTTTTGTTTTTTTTTGTTGTTTTTTTTTTGGCCCATATAAAAATAACATATTGCAACTCAAAGTGCATCTTTTAAAATAAACCATCAACTATCTTTATCAAATAAAATATTTACACCATTTGGTTTCTAGTGAGGAAAGCTCTTTTAGGCTATCACCATGGGGACGTCGTCGGAAAATCCAGTTATCATCGGAGCATCTTCATCGTCCTCCCCTAAAGGCAAGACAGTCAGTCCTTGGTGAGTTCCGGGGCACTTCCGCCCAACCCCACACCCCACCACTGACCCTCCATCCCTACAGCACAAGCCCCAGCTGGAAAAGTCAGCAGCAGAGCCAGCCAGGCACAAGAATCGATGCTGAAACCCAGCCCATCTTCTCTCTGACACTCTTGGGTCACCTGTTCCCCATCAACGGGTGGCCAAGCTTATTTTCATGGTACTTGAAATTAACCAAATAAGAAAAGTAAATCTTTGACGAGGGAGGATCTTATTCCCTACCCCAAAGTCCAACGGGTGGCTTAGGCGCCCCGATTTGAGTTGTCCACACCCTATGCTAGCACAGTGAACGTCATTGTCTGTTTTCTCCTTTGAACCCACACTGATCATGAAGAAAAGGACCTTAGAGGGGTTTAAGCATTTAGCCAGACTCATGGTTGTCCCCTCGTGGGCCCTGGTACCATCCTGAGCAACTAAGTGCTAATCTGCTTTCAGTGATCACAGCACGGCCCCGTGATGGGTGGATTCCTCTTGCCCCCAGTAACAGAAGCAAAGAACCCACTAAAGAACCCACCCTATTCACGCAAGGCAGTCCAAGCGCCTGTGATGAAACAAGAAAGGAAACTGAGAAGGGAGAAGACTCAATAACGAATGATCAGTGAGCAGGGAACACGTAAATGTCTGCATAAACAAAACTGTAACTGGTTGACAGAAGAAAATAAATACGTAAACTCCCATTCAGCAGTCTGAGTTTGGACAAGCCCGAGTTTGGGGAAGGCCCCAAAACACACCTATTTGATTACATTTATTAAGTGGCCTACTTGCTCAATTAGCATTTAGGAATTTGAGCACACAGACGTTTATAAAAGGAACATCTCCCTCTCTTCGCCATGCCATAATACGTAAAAGAAGAATGGCCAGTGAGGTTGTGCTAGCCATCGGAAAGAGAAACAGTAAGATGGGAAGGGCTTCTTTGGACGGAAGCCGATGGGGAAAGCGTGGCTTTTTGTCTAGACTAACATCTCCAGAGACGCCAGGCCTCCAGGTCTGTGAAGGATGAGAGGGGTCGGAAATTCTTAAGAATTTGCCAATACTTTGGGAATACCCAAAGCCCAGGGTCTGCCCATCCTTCCTGTAAAGGGCAAGCTCCTATCTGTTCTTTCACAGAACTCCCTGTCTCGGGCACACTATTTAAGACAATACTGGTATTTTAATTTAGGAGCAACTTCAAAGCAAAGGGCTCCAACTGATTCAACCCAAAGCAGTAGGATCACTGGTTAGTAAAGCGCTCTGCCAGCGTCAAAAGATGAGCTCGAGGCGGGCGTTTCCTCAGCAAGCCCCTGGCTTTGTGGGGTCTGCCCTGGGAAGAAGAACCCTGTGCCCTGACGCACTCACCCAGGTCATCCCCCGAGGAGAAGACGGCCGAGCCCAGCCTGGAGCTGTAGTGGCTGTTGGCAAAAGCGGTGAAGCTGCTCTGCAGCCTCCGATGCTTCGTGTACAGGATGGCGAACCCGACGCCCAGGCTCAGCAGTATCAGGAACAGGATGGGCACCACCACGGCAGCAACGTCGGTAGATCTGGCGGCCTGGATCGTTGAGGCATCCCCACCTGCCAAGGCAAGAGGCCAACCCGTGAGCCTCCCACGTGAGGGCGGGAGAACAGACTAGGCAACCCCTCACTGCCCCACCCACCCCGGAACACCGAGAGCTCGCAACACCTCCCCGAGCCGCCTGCCCGGTATGGCACGTTCCCGCACGTGACGCCTGAATGTTTCCCGACTCCTTGCCATGAGTGATGGAGGACAGGCCTTGTGCATGCAAATACGGTAATTACATTAGGCTCCTAATCACGGCCTCGTTGGTTATTTAGATAATCTCTTGGAAGGGAGACCTTTGTTGGGGTACCAACACTGATTTCATTAGCGTTATTACTTAAGACCGCTCGCTTGCCTTACATAAGAGGATGTGAAATCAGACCACTAATTAACGAGATTGCAATTATTTCCCCCTACTTGGCACCAAAGTCACTCTGAACTGCAATTACCTGAAGCTCCATTAAGTGATACAAATGAGATTCCTTTACTGCAATACTGACTTAACAGCTCATGAAGTTTTATGAGGTTTTTTAACTTAAATAAGAGAGAGAGAGAGAATCTTTCCATATACATTTAACATTTTGTAAAAGCTCTTTGCAAAGCCACCTGGGTGTCTATAACCTAACAGTGATGCTCCCTTCCCACTGTTTTAAACAAATACTAGCTTTATCATGAGGTACTGACGAAGCTGTAGCAACAGGGCTCTGGGGCAAAGCCATCTCCCTGTTGGGTTAGAGCCAGCCTTCCTGGAAGGGGTAGATTTTTATCTCATAAATCCTGGGGAAAGTCTAGACCTGAGGCAGGAACATGGCTTGCAGGAGTCCGTTTTAGCTAAGGAAGCAAAGTGGACTTCCTCGGTCTCCATGAGGAGCTTCATCAGGCTTGAGGTTGTTCCCTGGTGCAGGGCGAGGTGATGCAGGCCAGGGCTTTGCCTTGTGGAGAGAGCTCAGGAGCTGCCCAGGGCTTCATCCCAATAGGTCCTCGTAAAGACGGGCCAGAGAGCAGCCATTTCCTGTGAGTCTGATCTAACAACTCAATAGCCACGTCGTTAATTTCTTGCACTATCGACTTACTGGAAAAAACTCTCCCAAATCTCAGTTCACGCGTCCCAACCTAATCCCAGCTGTGAAGTGGAAAACTGGGGGAAAGCTCTGGGCTGGAGCAGTTAAGAGGAAGCCAGCACCGTGGAGGCGGCAGGAATGAGTGAGCTCCTGTCCTCACCCCGCCTCCGAGGGGAGGTGCACATCAAGGGGCAGGTCGTGGCCCGAGAGGTCTACCTGAGAGATTCTCCCAGCTGAGTCTTGGTTTACAAAGGTATCTGGCAGATGTCCTCACAGCAGTTTTCCCCAAAGTCTATTTCACAGGTTGCTAATAGGTTTTACTTAAAAAGGAGACTCTATTTAAAAAACACTAGGACAACAAGAGTTTGGTTGTTTGTTTCCTGTAGAAACTTCTCAGAACCTCAAACATGCGACAGTTCTCCAAGGGATGTGGTGTGCAAGGTTTCCCTCTTTTAGGGAGGTGCCAAGGATAAAGGATTCCCCCAGAAGCCACGCCGGGAAGCGTGATGGAACATATAACAAGTCTAACATAAGATTCTGAGCTTAAGCACTGGTCAGTTCTTGGCTGGGAATACATGGAACTACAAAGGCCAGTGGCAAAACATTTGTTGAAATCCTGGCTAAGCTATTACAAACTGAGCAGAATTTCCATGTAAATGGAAGGTTCCTCTCCCCTGCCATCAGCATGGCCCGACACTGCTGTGTGTGTGTGTCCAGAAGACAGAGATCCCAGGTCAACTTCAGGCTTTGATCTGAGGCTGATGGTGAAGATGAAGAGGCTGAGAAATCAGGGAATCTGTGATGAGATAATCTACTGACTTGCAGAATCCTAGGGAATATTAGCATATTAGCAGCTCTGAACAGTCCTCCACAGAATAAAAACAAAACTCATTAAGCTAGTGCTTCCCAAGCAGAATCTCCTTTTTCAACAAAACCTCCCTTTCTTCTGCTTTACATTCAGAATATGGTCACCTTATAATCCCAGCTCCTCACACCATGCCTGACTCAGGAAGCATTTTTTTTTTTTTTTTTGCGGTACGCGGGCCTCTCACTGCTGTGGCCTCTCCCATTGCCGACCACAGGCTCCTGACGTGCAGGCTCAGTGGCCATGGCTCACGGGCCCAGCCGCTCCGCAGCATGTGGGATCCTCCCGGACCGGGGCACGAACCCGTGTCCCCTGCATCGGCAGGCGGACTCTCAACCACTGTGCCACCAGGGAAGCCCAGGAAGTATTTTTTTAAATATATCAGTATCTGATTAAACTGATGCATAAATGATTTTCCTTTGAGCTGCAAGAATATTTTAAAGGCGTTTTAGAAAGACACATGTTTATCAAGCCATGCTACATCCTTGATATATTTCCTCGGAATTGAAGATGGAAATGGGCAACAACAGCAACTTACCAGATCCCAACTCATCATAGAGCAGGACAGCAGGCTCCCCACAAATCTGGCTGCCAAAAAGGCATCGTGCTTGGACAGTGAAAGTATAATTATGACCCAACTTCAGGTTGGAGATTTTAAAGAAATTGTCAGTAGTATTCCCAAGGTAAGCTGTGATATTCATGGCACTATCAAACAGGTGTATCTCGTAGCCCTGAAAACAAACACAGGAGGGATTGCTCAGGAAGTTAAATAAGGAATCTAACAGCTGCTACTACTGGTTCCAACTCTGTGAGCTCCTTATTGCAGACATTTATAGATGCTAAAGCAGTGTGTGTTTCGTACCCGTTCTTTTTACATAGCACTGAGATATTAGATTCAGAAAATGGGAACATTCTCATCCCCAACATCTAACTACCCACTTCTGAGCCACATAGCAGAAATGAAAAGCACAGACCTAACAAAAGCCATTTTAACAAATACTCCAGTACAGAATTCAAAGTTCTGGTCAGCAATCCACTAATCTCAAGGAATATTAAATGAAACAAAGAATCAGACAACACAGCAACAGGTCATTGAAATGAGATGGACCAATAATAAATCCAAGTTGCAGTGGACTCCAGGCATGGGGTAAAAAATAAAAGCAAGACATTTCTCCTTAGAACAGCCTATACAAACTCCATTGCTGGCTTGCAGCTCACTTCCTATCTCCGTGCTTTCTAGCTCATCCAAGCTGATCTCAGCCCCAGACAAGCCTGGCCTTGAACTAGGCAGCACTGCAGCAGCTCAGCCTCTGCTCACTGGGGGAGTGTGAAATAAGCATCCTACTTAGACTGGCTCGGGGAGAGTCTTGGACTCCTGTGCTGGAAAAATCCCTCTTGGAACAGCCCGAACCCAGCATGCTGGCTGGGATCAGGATTGACTCCCAGACTTCCCGGTTGATCTCCAAGTCTTCCAGTGTCATAGCTACCAGCACCTCCCCCCACCGCAAAACCCCTCCCGTCTTATTTCTACCCACATATTGGGCCCCACTGCATAATCATGGTCTCCTGGTTCTCATTCTGATGACCTGCCTCTTCTTTGAACTCTAAGTCAGGAGGAAGGAATAAGGACGCATTAAGCTTATGCTGGAACCCTGCACTGGGAATGGAATACTGACTGCAAGCCCAACCTTTATGAAGCTGGGCTCCTGCCACGCTGATGACAATTGGCTGCCCGACTGGGTCTCCCTACAGCACCTGCCTGGAGTCCTACTCCTGCCTTCTTTTTTATAGACTACTAACTAGCATTTATTATTTTCTATCTAATATATATGTGGTGTAGGACATTTGCAAAATACATAAGGGGATAAAGAAAAAAAAATGTAAATGATACCAACATCAGCCACCCATAATTGACTTGACCAACCCTCTTCTAGTGGGCATCTAGGGTGTGTCCTCTTTCTTACTGTCATAAATCAAGTTCTTTATGCACACTGTTTCCTTAGAGTAAAATCCTAGAATTGCTGGATCAAACGATGTAACACTTTCAATGTTTCTGATACCTATTGCCAAAGTGCCTTACAGAAGGTTGAACCCATTCATATTCCCGGAGCATCCTCTCCCCAGCTATGACTCATGTTGGTACTACCCTCCCCCAAAACTTTTGCCAATTTAATGTGAAAGTGCTGTATCTGTGCTGTTTAGATTACTAGTGAAGCTGAAACTTTATTTTCTTTTGCTCACTGCTGCTTGAACATTTTTACCTTGCTACCTGTTCCTTATTCAAAATTATAACACAGTTGACCCCTGAACAATGTAGGGGTTGGGGCCCTGACTCTCTGAGCAGTCAAACATCCGAGAATAACTTAGAGTGGACCCTCTGTATCCTCGGTCTGCATCCTTGCATTCAACCAACCACAGATGGTGTGGTACTGTAGGTTCCACATATAAGTGGACCTGCACAATTCAAATCTGCGTTTTTCAAGGGTCAATGTGTTTCTGTTTTGAATTGATTTGAAAGCTCTCTTTACACTTAAATACATTAACCATTTATATGTCACAGTTGTGAGAATTTTCCAATTTTGATCCTTCTGGCATTACACTGTGACGATTTAGAACTGGAGGGCTCTCTGCCAACGCTCTACCCCGAGGTAGCCACGGTTGATTTACTGTGTATCTATTTAGTTCATGCTTTGCTGACAATGGGGCCAACCCAGCTCCACTGGAGAATCTGTCCACCCTTGGATGGCAAATCTATTCCCAGGTGCCACTCTCCTCCTCCTCCTCCTATCTCCTGCTGTGAGTTCAGTAATTGGTCTGCTAAAAACAAAATGAAACAAGGTGTTTTTCATATGTCAAAAGACTATCTTCAAGCACTTCCTGCTCACTGGAAAGAAACTGGTAAGATTCCAGGTTGGCAGTGCAGCTCAGTTCCCCAGTACTAAAGCCATAGCCCCGCCCTCAGACTGTTTGGGAAAGAGGGGGCCCTGGGTTCTGATGCTGAACCCCTGTCCAGCCTCAGGAAGCACAGTGAGGACTCCAGCCCGTTTCCCTATCTTTCAGGGGATGACAAGTTCAGGATTGAAAAGTGCTTAGTGCAGAGATTCACATCTTTAATGGGCAGTATAAACATTTCACTAATTAGCAATCCTACAGAAAATGGTCCTTTAATTCTCAAGTTCACTCCCCTGCCCTATTCTTTCTTTTTACTCTATCTATGCCACCATGCTGTTAACGAGCTCATCTCTAAAATGGCATTTCAATTAGATTTCCAAAGTCACTGAGAAGGAGGGAGGAACTTACCCTGCTTTCATTAAAATGCTTTTCCTTCAAAGCTAGGCTTTTCCAAAACAGAAGAACATGGTCATTTTCTGTTATGATTTTTAAGGCATCAGGTGCTGATAATGAAACTGAAAATTAAAGGTGAAGTAGGATGCGGTTAGTAGCTCAACATCTGAGTCTCCGTTTTCTTGTCTGTCAAAGGTTGATTAAATAATGCTAATCTTGAAGGGATAGGTTAAGGAAGGAATAATACACATTACCGCTTAGTATACAGCCTAGCACATGGTAGACACTCTTTAACTGGCATCTCTTTTGTTGTTATAATACCTTTAGCCAAGATATCTGGACATTATCTAGACTCAAGGATGGCCAAAAACAAACGGGGTAGGGGGAGGAAGGGATGGGGTGGGAGGGAACCATGTTCAAAGTTTACCTGGACTTCTGCTCTGGTTCCAGTCTACTTTCGTGCTCCAAATGCCAGAGGCCTTAGAGGTCAGTGAGGGCCTAGGGAGCTCGGTCTGAAGACAGAGCCCTAGAATGACCACCGAGTATGGCCCAGGCCCACGGTTCACACTGCCGGCCTCCGTTACTGACACTCCTGATATCGCCTGCTGCTGTCCGAGTAACTGAGCTTATTACTTGCTCTCTGAACTTGAGCCTGACAGCTGAGCCAGCCTGGAGCTGGCAGCAAATCCCCCTTTAATCTGCTGCCCAGTTACTGGTCTCCGTCCATTTCTGCACATGATGTCGCCCCAAGGAACCACGATGACCTCAGTCCAGGTGCCCAGATGCAATGCTTGGCTTTAAGTGGCCAATGTTCAGTTTTATTTCCTATCTCTCTTGGAAATGTCAGAACCAGCTAGGGGAGGGGAGACTAGAGGAGATGGAGAATATGGAAAACGACAGCCACTCCCCAGCCCACAGCGCCCTGGCCACCACCCTGCAGCCCAGATACTGGGACCCCTGCACGGCTCTGCCCCAGCGTGGACACTGCGGGTCGTCTTCGCACTTCCTGTGCAATTACTGATAGAAATCCTATGTCTTCGAAAAACTAAAAAATAAAAAAGGAAAAAAAGAAATCCCATGCCTAGAGGCGTTCTAGCGGCACTGGGAGTGCCTTGCCGTGTGAGGGGGGCCGCCAATCGCTCGTCGGCTCACCTGTGGTAATTTTGATACTGGAGTCCTTGCTCATGTTCCCCAGCTGGACGATCACATGGTATTTCCCTCCGGGCTCCAACTTGCTAAGGGTGTATTCCACGGTACTGTTGCGGGATTTCACCTTGTAGCTCCGGTCACTCTTCCTTATGAGATCTTTAACTGCAACTGCATATAGCTAGGACAAGAAAAAGACATTTTAATGGTAATCAGGAACCTGGAGTTGTTTTACTCTTTGTAGTTCAATGGTGGCCCATGTAACATAAGTATGTCAGTGGTTGTGACCCCCGGCAACAATATTTTGAGCCCCAATGTCTGTTCTTTGGAAAGCCTCTAGGGTAGTCATGTCCCAACCTTATATCAAGTATTCACTCCCAGATTTGTACAGAGAATTGTCAGTTTGATCCACCTACCCCCCCAAAAAAAAAACAACTCTAGAGAAAACCGCATTTGTGATGGCAGCAGCAGGTAGGTTGGAACATGCAAGAAAAACCCCAGTTCAGGGCTTCCCTGGTGGTGCAGTGGTTGAGAGTCCGCCCGCCGATGCAGGGGACGCGGGTTTGTG
>NW_020837990.1:3137523-3224191 GCF_003676395.1 Aethalodelphis obliquidens
AAAAAAAAAAAAAAAAAAAAAAACCAGTTCAGTGTTCAAATTCTCTATCTCCACTGCCATAGTGTCGGGATGTCGTCAGAGGGGAACAATGAATGAAAGTGTTCAATCCCAGCTCTAAGAGACAAAAAACTCCATTTACTTTCTCCCAGGTTGCTTCTTACATCTATGGGGACAGGGAGAAAGTAAAAGGACAGGTAGTAAGCACAGGGAACTCAATCAACAGGAAGAAGCTGAGTCCAGAGGAGTCTTTGTGACCAAGCATTTAAAACCACCCACCCCTGGGATGGCAGGAAGGGCAGAGGGCATGGAGGTCAGAGCAGCCTGGGCAAGGGAAAATGGGAGGTTTTTTCTAGAATCAATGCCTCTTCTCTTAGGGCACGGGCCAGCAAACTTTTTTGTAAAGGTTCAGAGAGCAAATATCTTAGGCCTTGAAGAATAGATGGTCTCTACCACAATTACTCAACTCTCTTGTTTGTAGCATAAAAGCAGCTCTAGATAATGTGTAAACGAATGGGTATAACTTGGTTCTAATAAAACTTTATTTAGAAAAACAGGCAGTGGGCTAGATTTAGATTTGTTAGTGAAGGCAGAGAAGGAGGGACAAACCAGTACGGTAGCCAGGAATACTGGAGATGTGACAATGAAGAAGAGGCACCTGTAAGGACCCCATCTTTGACCAGGCAGAAATAGGGGGAGACCTCCTGCTGAGCTCCAAGCACCAGGACTAGGTTTCTTGCCCCCTTACAGGACCCACCCGCCCCCGAACCAGACCATGCGTCCCCTCACCAGGTCCTGGTCAGGAGAATCGTACGGGGATTCCCACTTGATGACAGCGGAGGTTTTGCCTGTATGAACCACGTGCAGGTGACGGGGAGGAAGCCTGCTATCTGGGATCATCCTCACCACGACGTAGTCAGAGGACGGCCCCTGGTAGGGCGCCACCACCCGGACCTGAAACAAACACCATTCGAACTCATGCAGTTGTCACCAAACCACTGTTTCAACAAAATAGTGACATATGGATACAATTAAAATTCAATGCATACAAAAAGATGTAGAATAATTCCCCACCTACCCCAGATCTCTAATCCGTTTTCCCAGAGGTAGTACTAGTAGTGATTTTATGTGCTTCCTTCCAGAAATGTCCTACACAAATATAAGCCCATATACGGGTACGTGTGTACAGATATGTACTTATATGTGTGTGTACTTATGCATGCATGTATATGTGTAGCCTACTGTTCTTAATTTTTTTTACACAAATGCAAAAACATTACACATATTATTATGCTCTTCGCTTCTTTTACTTAATAACACAGCATGGAGATTTTTCCAAATCAGTACATTTGGAGTTTGTTGTATTTGTGTTGGATGGTTGCACTATACTCCATCACAAAGATAAGCAACAACCCTTTTAACCAGCCTTCTCTTGATAGACATTTGTTCCAAATCTTTTGTTTTCACAAGCAACAGTATACCAAACATGTTTCTCTAAATATCTTGTCACACATGTAAAAGCATGTAAGCTAAATTCCTAGAAGTGGAATCTGACAAAAGTTTTTATTTATTCCTGTGACCCATTCTCCAAGTTCTCAATCCTGCACAAGGGAGCTGTAGTTGGCGAAGTGGCCGTTCATTCTGCGTTTCAAGTAAAAACCTGATGCTTGGGAAAAAGAACCATCCTCCCGTGTGTGTCTCTCTCACACCCCCTCTCTCTCGCACAAATACATGCACAGGCGCACACGCATCGCACGCGGATCCTGGAATCCACATCTCCAGCTCCCCAGGTCCTGGGTCTGAGCCAGGAGGCCAGCAATTAAGACATCCTCAAAAAAAAAAAAACATTCTCCTGTACTCCTGGCACAGGAAACTTACCAGAAACAAATACTGCTCATCCCCACTGACAAGGACTGTTTTGTTGTGCTGTGATGTAGTCAAGCTCTTGGGGTTGCGATACAGGTCAAGAAAGGATGTGGCATAGAAGATGCCGTAAACCTGGTAAAAGGAGAGAACAGAAAAGGACACCAGTTCAGTGGCCAGTGACCTCACTCTCCTGAAAGCCCTAATTTAAGACCCGGGGAACCACTTCAAATGAGCTCACAAAGAATTCTTCATTCAACATCTATTTCATCAGCATTTACAGAGAAGGCACCCTGGGCCAGGCAGTGGCTTCCCACCTACAAAGATAAATACGGTGCAGACTCTCCTCAGAGCTTGCTTTTTTGAGGAGAGCCAGGCAGAGAGGAAAAACAGAATTATCAATAACAAGATGCAAATGTGGAAGGTTAGATGCTATACTAGAAGACTGCATAATAAACTGGGGAAAAGAGGGGTTGACCAAGGTGCGAAGGGGATAGCAAGTGTGCAAGCTCGTGGAGGGGGCACGGGGAGGGAGGGCGGGCACTGCTGGCTGCCTAGGACATTCCCATCCTCCCCTCGTCCCTCAGCAGAATCCTGGTTCTTAGTGAGAACTGCTACCTGGAAACATGCCTACACCCACACTTCCCTCCAAGCGGCAGAGGCCACGTGACAGGGCTGGTCAACAAGATGTCAGCAGATGTTCCAGGCAGGACCTCGGTGAGGACACATTGAAATGCAGGGAGCAGTGCCCTTCCTCTACCCTCCCGCTGCCTGGAATACGCAGGGTAATGTGGTCCAGGAGGCCCTCTGGACTGCAAGGTGATGCCACAGGCTGGAGGTGGCAGGGCCTGGGGCCCAGATCAAACTGTGCTGCAGCTGTAGAGCTCCCAGATGGCTGAACTCCAAACTCTGACCGACTTGTAATTAGGAGGGAAATAAACTGTTGAAAGCCACAGTTACTCTCCATTCCTGTTCTATGCACCCATTCTTAACCCTAATTGGTACACGTGGAGTTTAAAGCAGGAGGTGGGAGTCTGATGGCCTCATAGAGGGGAAAGTGGAAGCTGAGAGCATGTTTCTAATGGGGGAAGCATGAGGAAGCTTCCTTTGTAAGGTAGAAACAAAGGGCATTTTCTCCAAGAGCATATGAGCAGGCAAGAAAGGGGACTTGAAAACCGTACAAGTTTGGAGAAGCTGTGGGGATGAAGGGAGCCCATCAGGGACATGCAAAAGGACTTGTGTGTCTCAGATGAGCAAACGGGAATGGAACAGGAATAGGGGAAGGAGAGAGCTCAGATGGGATGGCAGAGGGGGACCCAGGGCGCAGGCAGGCCTGACCCCCAGAGAGAACAGGCCCGTGGCCACCATGGGGTGGAGGCTTCAACCAGGAGCCAGGAAAGGGGTCCCTGGAGCCACGGAGCCAGGGTGTAAGAAGGCCCCACGCAGACAGTGATGGGGGCAGCTCTTGCGGTGCTGACGGCAGCCCTGAGTGAGACCCCAGCGTCCGCAGTGAGATGAAGACGGGCGGAAGCTGAGAGCTTCGTCCAGAGGACTCCACCAGCCCCTGACCCTCGGAAGGCTACCATGAGTGTAAGGGGTCTCTCAGCCAGGAGGAGGCCGGGCTAGGCTCCTTCTCCAAGTTCACTGTGGTGAGACACTAAAAACAAGTCACGCGCCAATGTTCTGTACACGATGCCCCACTCTGTGCAGACAGCTGGGGGTGACAGGTGGGCAGGCTCTGAGTTGGGTACTTAAACAGAGATAAAGGCCCCTCTGCGATAACGGTCTACTTCCAGGTAAGATGGAGACCGGGGGTGGCTCTAGGCATTCTCATCTCTGTCCCTGCCCCAGAGTCAGGTTCTGGAGCAACAGAAGAGCCTGGGCTGTTAAATTAGCTGGACCTGAGCTCTAACTCAGTCTGTTACTTACTAACCCTCGACTTTGGCCAGTTACTTCACCCCCTCTGAGCCATGGTCTCCTCTCTGGTAGAGAAGGAACATTTACCTCACAGAGCTGATGAGAGGATTAAGTGCGAGACCACGGATGAAGGGTGGGCATCGTGCCTGGCACACAGTGGGTGCTCAGTTAACTCCTACCTCTCCCTCCTTCTTCACGGCTGATCTCACAGACAATTACTTGCAAACCTTGGTTCTTTCCCCACGAACCAGTCCTGCCCCCGATGCACACTGGGGATGCCCTCAGAAGACAAGACTCATGCCAATTCCTCCTCACCAGCCACTGAGGATTCACTAAGGCTCAATTACAGATTTAGTTCCATATGCTTTTCCATTTGGAAAACCCAGAAAACAATCCTTCCCTTCAAGAACTTACAAACTACTCAGGGAGATGAGAGTGGACAGAAGATATCAAATCGGATACGTAGTATCTAATGAAACATTATGCTGCGTGGCATCAACTCTAAAGATTTAGGAGTTGGTAAGGGAAAGAGATCCAGTAGAAGAGCTAGGATTTGACTACACAGCAGCAGGAGCAGGAAGGATTCCAGGGAAGAGAGAGCAGACGCCCTGGTGCAGAGGCAGGAGGGGCATGATAAGAGGCTTGCGAAAGTGCAAAGGAGGGTGCACACTGTGGAAGGCGGGAAATCAAAACCAGGCTCAAAAAGAAGCGCAGGGCTTCCGTGGTGGCGCAGTGGTTGAGAGTCCACCTGCCGATGCAGGGGACACGGGTTCGTGCCCCGGTCCACGAAGATCCCACATGCCGCGGAGCGGCTGGGCCCGTGAGCCATGGCCGCTGAGCCTGCGCGTCCGGAGCCTGTGCTCCGCAACGGGAGAGGCCACAACAGTGAGAGGCCCGCGTACCGCGAAAGAAAAAAAAAAAAAAAGAAGAAGCGCAGATCTAATTCCAGTGAGTCAAAATGCATACATGAAAACAAAAGGCCTATATACAAGTAGAGCCAGCATCCTGGAATGAACTGGGGTGGGGCATGTTTTGGGGGAACAGAGAAAGCAACCTGTGGGCGGGGGATCCCATAGGTGAGGAGGGGCTAGAGGAGCCTGAGGCAGGGTCCTCAGGCGCATACTCATTGTCCTGCAGGCGACTTCTCACCCATCCCTAGGTGAGACTCCCAGCTCGGGAATGTGCCCCCTCCTCAAACTAGGTCTATTCAGCAAACAGCAGGGGGCTCTTTGTCTTGGATGCCAGGCCAGGATGCAGAAAGGGAGGCTGAGGCAGGATGTCAGGTGCCTCTAGAAGGTAATCCAGAACTGACTACAAGGGTAGCTTGTGTTTGGGGTGAGAAGAAAAACAACAGCAACAGAGGGGGAAGCCCTGGGGGTGTCTTGTGGCCTAGTGCCAGGCGACAGTCCATCCGTGCTCTGCAAGGGTCATCCTGGCTGACTTACCACATTCCTGGGGCCGGTCCAGGTGCATTCCACCGCCGTCTGATTGACGGCCTTGGCTTTGAGGCTCGGGGCGGGTGGGCGGACTCCTCTGGTCGTGACATGCTCAAATGCCAGAGGACTGTCCCCCAAGTCAGTCTTGGCCCAGGCAGAAATCTCGTAGGTTGTATGAGCTGTCAGGTTGCCCACTGGGGAAACAGGGACAAAGGGCTGGGGGCAGCAGTCAGGAATACATATCTTTATATGCACACCCTATTTTTTTTAATGTCATCTCTCCATTTAAGTGAGCCCCACATGCTGTAGAATTTTTATTACTTTACGGATTCACTCGGCGTGATTTATTAATGACTACTGCAAGCAACACACTGCATGGGCATGGGAAAATCCCCTTTAAAGCTGCCTATCTGGGGATATAAATTGGTACGACCCTCCTGGAGAGCCATTTGGCCTTGTTGAGTCTTGACATCCTTCATAACCTTCAGTGCAGTTAAATGAGAGGGATCCCAAAATTTGTGCAGCCAGGATGTCTGTCACAGCGTTTGTTATGGCAGAAAAAAGTATAATCATCTGACTGCCTGGCAACAAGGCAATAGCTAAATAATGTGCGTCCATGAGCTTCACGTGCATTCCATGAACTATTACGCGGCCACTAAAGGTTGTTTCCAAGAATATATAATGAAACTAGAAAATTCTGTTATTTACATTCAGTGAAGAAGGCAGGATATAAAATTCCATATAGTATTATTCAAATTTTATTTAAGAAGATACAAAGAAATCAATGAGGAGGAAAAGTATTAACTTAGGAACCACCCAAAATGTAAAAGTGGTTTCCCTGGGAAGTGAAATGATAGGAAATTAAAAATTTGATTGTACCTTTTTTGTTTTCTAAATTTTCTGTAATAAACATGTGCCCCCTTTCTAATTAGGGGAAATGTTATTAAAAACTAAGAGAGCAGTGAACAAAAAGGAGGGTGTGCTAAGAGGACAGCCTTTGGAAACGGAAGGACTTGGGTTCAAGGCCCAACTCTACCCTTCGTACTTGTACAAGCAAGAATGAAGTATTCAAACTCTCCAAGTTCATTTCCTTGTTGGTAAGATGGAGGACAGTGAGAGCACTTATACCAGCTGGCTGTTGCAGGGAACAAAAAAAGAAAATTTCTCTGAAGTGCTCAGCATGACGCCTGGCATGGAGCAAGCCCTTCGTGTGTTTCAGGCAAAGGCTGGTAAGACTTTTGCTTCCGACTCTGCCAATTTCTACTGGTGTAACGTTGAGGCGATGAGACCACAGCCTTTGGAATTAGAGAGGCGTGGATTCCCATCGTGGCTCTGCCACCTTCTGAGGGAATCACTCAGTCCCTGAACCTTGTTTTCTCGTCCATAAAATGAGTAGATCCCACCACACTGTTCTGGAGGTGTTCTGTAAAACACCACACACAGAGTGCCTGGGTAAATGCCTGTATACAGTCAGTGCTCAATGTTAGCTATACTCCTGCACAGCCTCCTTAGGCAGCCTTCGGTTCCCTCCCGCCAAAAAAATATACTGCATATAACAGAACGCCTGCTAGGATTGAAAGTACTTTGCAAACAGAGTATAAGGGAAGAGTAGAAGCTCCCATGTCCTCTTCAACATTCACAAGCAGCCTTGGCCAATGAAGGTTTTGTCTTAGAAATAAATTAAAATCCTTCCTTTAGTCCATCTTCAGATATGAGGATTTTAATTGAGACTCACTATCTGTACAGATACAAGAGGAACTGGACCCTCTTCCTTCCTCGTCTCCTTGCTTCCTTCGCTCAGTCTGTTGGTCCATTCGTTCAACAAATGTTTACTGAACGCCAATTATGCAGCAGGCCCTGCGCTACCTTGTATCAGCAAAGAAGGAGCAAACAAGGGCAGTAAAAAGAGAGACAGGTAACTAAACCCAGGAACTCTCTCTTTTGGGAGGCAAAAAGCATCTGTAGAAGGTTAACCTGGCTTCTTTCCAGCGTTTCCTCCTTTTTAAGCCTCCAACTTCCATGAAGAGACAACAGGTTAGAAGGGGATTTGGGGAACCACCCAATGGATCCCTCACCTGGACTCAGGAGTCACTGACAGCATCCTCAATGGATAACACCTGCCCACTCAGAACGGCTGCAGAGAAGACCCCCCACCTGTCCCGGTGCCCCACACAAGCTCTAATGCCAGGAAAGCATCGGTCTAGCCTTCCTCCTTACACACCGACCAGCTCCAGGGCGCTACCTTTGTGTGACAATATGCTTCCTCGGAAGTTCATCGTTCTCTTCTCCTGTCTGTGGGTGTCGAACGCCCAGAAGAGGTTCACCACATAGCCATTCACCTGCCAAGGAGCAAGAGCCATGTTACATGAACAGTCCACACTCATAGAGCTCACCAGACAGTAAAGGAAGATCTTTTCTGTTGTTCCTCGGGTATCTATCTCCCTTCTTACAATGGACGGGCTAGTCCTTTGGATTCTTAAACCAGTTCCATTTGTGCTATCATTGACTACTTATACTCCCTCCTACTTCTAAAAACAAATGTGAGACCATTCATAATACAACATATAGATTCAATGACACAAAAAACTTAATAAATAATAAAAGGACAAGAACCAATTTAAAAAGGCAGAAAGAAGGGAATTCCCTGGCGGTCCACTGGTTAGGACTCTGAGCTCTCACTGCCGAGGGCCCGGGTTCAATCCCTGGTCAGGGAACTAAGATCCTATAAGCCGCGCGGCACAGCCCAGGAAAAAAAAAAAAAAAGGCAGAAAGGCTAAAAATTGAAAAGGTAATTAGATTACGGTAACTAAGGATCAGTCTTAGCTCAGGTGGTCCTTGCAGTCAAGGCCGAGAGGTCCATACAAAGGGGGCTTGCTTAGATCTCTTTTGTCTAATGGGAGCAAACACATCCATGGGTCAGGAAAGACTACCTTTTCCAAGTTCTGAGCTCACAGAAGGATTTGATGTAAAGGTCTTTAAAAATATTGGCCAATGCACCAAATTAAAACGTTTTCAAGAGCAAAGACTATAGAGACAAGGTCTACACAAGGTCATTTCTGGCATCAGCTGTCTCTGAAGCCAAGGGCATGACACCAAACTGTAGTTCAGTCAATGACACAGGCTGTTGCTCCCACCACAGCTTCACAGACAGGGAGGGATGTGAGGGGAGACAGACAAGAAAGAACCCCATGAAAGGTGTGTGGCAACTTGAGAAACCAAAGGGACACAGATAATGATGGTGAAGTTGGTCAAGCAGATGGACCAAGCAGAGGGGAGGAAGGTGCTAGAAGGGGAGAATAGTAGGTGGATCTAAGTGGATATGCTTCCGAGGTATTTGACTCTCTCCTAACACTCACTCTTGGGAACCTCTGCATTAGTGCTCGGCACCAGGAAATCCAATAAAGCTGAAAATTACAGGGCATACATATTCTGTTAACACCAACTCTTTATTTGCACTGTAGCTGTGAACCATTTAATTATACGGTTAAAAAAAAAAAAAAGGCACCAGGCTGAGGCAGAATCATTACACGTGAAGACTCAAGCTGTTCTTCGTAGGGGGAGGAACCAACCTAGGTGTGGTATTTTAGCTTTGCTGGGTCAAGTCATTCATTTTTCTTAATCTTCCCGTCCTCTGCCATATCAGTTCCCATGCAAAGTAAAGCCCCGCCCAACCGCTGGTTTGAAATTTCCACGTTACCTTGATGTCAGTGTCCACGGACAGGGTAAAGCTTAGAGAATTTTCACCATAGCTGTCAATGTGGATGTCTGGGGGTGGGATCACTGAGAACAAAAGAGGGATTCAAAAAGAGAAACCAGGTGATGAAAAGGGAAGAAGGCAGAACTTAACAGTTTTCAACTCAAGAGACAAAGCAATCTTTCAGTCGGGGAAGAAAGGGCATTTCTTTGGTGGTTTCTACTCTTCCCTTTTACCACTGTTGTCCTGAAGCTGAGGTTAGGTCCACAGTTACCTGGTGAACACATAACTACCTCGGCTCAGTCAGCTATCCCGGCAATGAGGTCGAGCAGAAAAGTTCCATTATGTAAATGTCCCTCATTAACCCAGCTTCAGCCTGGTTCTGAAAGGCACAGGGATCACACTGAGAGCCACCTGTGTTGGCACCAACAAATTCCCAGAGGGCTCAAGTCCTTTTCGAAGGTTGACGGCAAGCTAAATCCTAAGTCCTAACTTGTAAATGCGCGTGTGGCAAAACGGGAAGGATCTGGGCTCTGGAGTCTCACACACTGGAGTTCAAATTCCTGTAGAGACACAGCACCGTGTGACCTGGGGCAAGTTACCTGTCCTCGTGAAGCCTGGAGATGCCCTCTGTGCTTCTCAGAGGTGGGAAAATTCACTAAAATAATGCATGTCAAGGGCCTGGCACCCAACTACAGTTCCCTTTCTCTCCCGTTCCCACGACAGATTAAAGAGCTGATGAGCCACTGGCATTCCCAAAAAGATCGGAGCTCGAGCTGGGAGCTGAGGGCACAAGGAGAGGGCAGCAGAGAGAAAAGACCCCTCTTGGCTCAAGTGCCGAGCATGATGCCGGTCACTGTGAAGGTCTACCCACCAGAAACCTGACAGTGTGCGGCCAAGCGTAGCCCAGGAGCGCTGGATGCAGTCAGCATCGTCGGAAGATAAGATTTAAATGGCCGCTGGCGTATTAGACTCTCAGTACATATGCCTCTTATCCTGGCAAAGCAAGAGGGACTCAAAGGAGTGCCTCAGACTTTGTGGCAAAGAGAGGTACCAAAATCTGCAGGAGTCTCTCCAGATGATCAATGAAAGTGGGCTCGAGGAAAACACGGCAACCGGAAGAAGAAAGGATATTAGGAGTTTCAGGCAGCCAGCTCAGAGCAAAATAGTTGGGGTGCTGCTGTAAAGCTGACCTGGGTTATGATCGTGGTGGCTGGGGACAGATCACGATCCTCTCCAGATCCCAGTTCCCTCAGCTACAAAATGAGCATAAGAATACTCACAGGGTTGATAAGGATTAAGAGAGATCAGTTCACGTAAAACAACCCGCACGGTGCTCAAAAAAAGGTGGCTTTTCTCACTGCCGTTATAATTAATCCACTGCGTTCACTAATGAAGGTGGTGATTCTGGGTGACGCCACCACTGTTTTGTACCCCGTCTTCTTACCTTATTAGGACACGAGGTCACAGATACATCACAACTCACTTTTTGACTTGGCACACAGTTGCCTAACACATGCCCTAACCAACACACATATGAGGAGTTGGGGTTCATCCTCAAAATCATATTAAGGAAGTTAAAGAGAAGCAACTCCCCACTGAGATTTTCAAATGCAGGTGTGACTTACGATGAGGAATTCAAGGTACTACCTGTTCTTTTGATGACCTTCCAATGTCCCTCCTTTTCAGTATGTATGGTCAGTCTGTTCTGACTGACCTTGGAGAGGAAAATAATACCACAATCAAAACTCTCGGGGAGTGTGAACTCGGTACACTTTTTCCAATACCCACACACTCCCTGCTCCACAGACTGGCTGGCTTCACTAAGTTTAGCTGCCCCTGTCCTGATCTCAATGACACCATATTTCACAGGCGACCAGACAGTGACTCTCCATGACCCAGAGCCTATTTCTCACAGGCTCAGATTAAAGTGTAATCCCCCAAGCACATTCCAGGCGACACTTCTGGCTTTTAACACCCGCCAATCCAAAGACGAAAGCCCCAAGCGCCAAAGCTACAATCAGGAAGACGAGCTGGACTGTCTCCCATAGAGTGCCAGAGCCTTCGTTTCACTTGCTTCAATTCACTCACTCATCCACTATTTCATCGGCTCCTATCCGACACTACCCTCGAGGCACATGTGCAAGGCAAGGAGCCCCTCCCGGCAAGCAGGTGGTACAGTGGTTCAGGGCACAGGCTCTGGACTCAGGAGATCAGGTTCCAATCCCAGCTCTGTCACTTGACTGACTGCATGCAAGAGACATAACCTTTCCAGTCCCTTATCTGTTCTTATAGTTGTTCTGAGGGTTCAACGAGATGAGCTGGTGTATGCAGAGCAGGTCCGTGGCAAGTCGTAAGCTATGACTCCGATCAGCTCGAGCGCTAGAAAACTGCCACCTAAGCATCGTCGGTCGGTGCCCCTGGGGCAGTAACAAGTGTCAGCACGGCACTCACATGGACAAAATCATCTTTATCTCGGCTGGGAAGGAAGGACTCCTTCTATTTTTGATACTGTCCCTGAGAACAAGGGCATGAAGGCCTCTGGAAATCCCTTTGTATGTTTTTATTATAACAAATGCTCAGTTCTAGAAGGAGGAATACCTTCAACAGTTGCCCCCAAAGACTTCGTGTGTAAAGCACTATGGAGACGCCCACAAAAGTGAGTGTATCGGGGAGAGGGAGGCTGTGTGAAGTTTCCTGATCTCTGCTTCTTCATTTTCCAGTCACACTGAAAGTTATTTCCAAAGGGTTATTCTACCTTCTCGAAATCTGCAGATGCTGGAAGCACTTACCTTTTCCTTTTATGGTGGTAATGGATTTAGAATCGCTCCAGTTTCCTATTCCCCGACTGGTCACTGCAGCCACCTTTCAAATCAGAGTGCAAATTAGTATGAAATACAGGCAACATACCACACGGTAAGAATCCCGAGTGAGCGAAATTGGTGAGGCTTTGGCTATAAGGGTGGAAGAAATTATACACAGAGGGATTCAGGATAGACAGAGGCCCCAGCAACTGAAATAAGACAGGGAAAGAGACAACGGGAGGGAACCTGGGTAAAGGGAATTGTGAGAGCACTGAAATTATGAGGGAGTCTGTGTATACACTTAATGGTCTCAAAACATGTTTTGCACAAAATCTCTTTTCTACTGAAGATGTTGATAATATATTTCATAAGAACCCCACAGTATCATTTTATAAATGCTACTTATCATAGCTCTGCATCTCCCTGCAGCTAAAAATAAGCAGAAAAGAGGTGGGTGCAAAACTAATTGGAGCTAAAGCACTAGCAGAATATCTGGGTTAAAAGCAGGTAAAGCTGCATTACCATTGGTTGTTGGTTATCTGAGCAAAGTCTGATTTCAAGTTCTCTGTGGCCTTGGTTTACAAGACTGAAAGAAATGACAAGCTTCCAGAGCAACAGGTTGGGTGTTGAGCACACCACGAGTAAGCATCTCACAAAGGTAGGCACGGAGTTCTCGTGAAAGGCCAACCAGCTCCCCATGTTCCAAGACCACCTGGACGGCTAAAACGCGTGTGAACACTCACTCTGACAGTGTACTGAGCGTTGACCAGTAGGTTCCTTATTTCTGTCAAGTTGCTAAGAGCTCTCTGGGAGGCCCACATCTTGGAACCACTCCTGCTGTACTCTACCTGAAGTGAGGAGAAAAAAAAATACTATGGACAGGTAACCAAAGGTCTGGGCATCCCGACATCTTGCAAGGAGGCAGGCGGAGAGAGGGGAAGGTGAGATGCAAAACGTTCCAGAGGATGGATGATAATTTACAAGGCGACAGCAAACCACGTCCTTGTCACACAGAACATGCTTTTGCTCTCCCAGCCCCGGCAATCTCCTGCTGTCACCCGCGCACAGCCCGCTGCCAGAGGGACTTACGATGTACTCCCGAATGAGGCCGTGGCTGTGGGTGGGAGGGGCCCAGCGGCCCACGATCACTCCTTCCACTTCCCTGTGGAGCGACAGCTGGAGGTTCTGAGGGGCGTCTGGCACTGGAAAAGAGGCAACTCAGGGTTAAAATCCATCTGCATACTCATCAACTGGAGGAATTTCCCTGAGCTTAAAACTCCGACGAGAAAGAATCCAGAGCTGGCAGTGGGACCTATCTGCTAGAAAGCGCTGTCAGCTGACAGAACACCTTTCCTCTCTTCCGGAATGCAAGGCCTGCTTGCCCTCATCACACATCTAATGACTGCATGTATCAGACCACGGCTCAGCGAGTCTGATGCAGGCCGGGGGCTCACAAGGGCTGCAGGATAGAATCACGTGGGCGGGCTAAGTCACCACTGGCCCTGGGCTTTGATGCTGAGATCTTAATTGTCAAGGACGGCATCTGCTGTCCTGAACTCTCGTACAACCAGAGAACCACTGGTGTGGCTACAAAGAAATAAAGCTTACTTTCTCTCTTTCTTTTTGGTCACGCCGCGCAGCGTACAGTATCTTAGTTCCCCGACCAGAGAGCAAACCCATGATCCCTGCAGTGGCAGCCCGGGGTCTTAACCACTGGACCGCCAGGGAAGTCCCAAGCGTTACTTTCTAATAGCACAGAACTTCTAGATTCAAATGAAGGGACCCCCTTCAAAGTAGGTTCCTTAATAACTTCACTGCTGGCATTTCTGAGACCTTTCGGGATCTCCCCTTTTGTGACTGCCTTCAGAGGCCAATTAGAAACCACACAGAAACCAGTTACAGTGCTTTCCAGTCAAACTTCATTTTGACTGCACAGTAGTTATTCATGTTGATAATCTGCCGAAGATGAATATTAAGGGTTGAACTGTATCACCTCCAACCCCGAATTCAGGTGTGGAAGTCTTAACCCCCAGTACCGCAGAATGTGTATTTGGAAATAAGGTCTTAAAAAAAGTCATTAAGTTAAAATGAGGTCATTGCCCCTTACCCAATATGACTGGTGTCCCTATAAGAAGAGGAAATTAGGACACAGACACGCACAGAGGGCAAACCACGTGAAGACGGCCAAGGAGGCCTCAGAATGAAACCAACCCTTGACCTTGGACTTCCAGCCTCCAGAACTGGAAGAAAATAAATGCCTGTGGTTTAAGCCACCCTATCTGGGGTACCTCGTTATGGCAGCCTCAGCAAGTGAATACAGTGAATGTTCATCAACAAGCCATGGCCTGCAAGCCCTTGGAGGGCAGGAACTGTGCCTTATTCATCTGATTCTCCAGTGTCTAACCTAATTCCTGAGCAGTAGTAGGGACTCAGCTACCACCTGTGGAAAGAAGATCGACGAATGGGATATTTCAAAAATGGTTCCACTTAGAGTTTAGCTAAGCTAGCCCATGGTATTGCTGTCTCAGCACCCATTTTATTTAGACAAATAGGCTAAGGGGGCCTTAAATTGACACTAGCCCCCAAGCAAGCCCTGGATCACAGCCCAAAGAGTCACAAGCAAATGCAAATCCCTAACGTGACTTCCCCAAGGGCCCTTATGATAAAGTCTCCCCACCTCCCAGGGCCTTCTCCCTTGTGCTCCTTAGGTAAGACTCCCAAGAAGTTTACCAAAACCCCCCTTTTTTGGTGTGAATTGGCCAAACCAGCCCTAGCCCAGCAACTCCACAGCACTCCACCCACAAATCCTAAAAAAGGCGTGTGCCCCAGGTCCCGCTGCTCTCTGCCTGCACCCTGCCTTGACCTCCTGCGTGGCCCCTTGAGGTACGCGTATACCGCCTTCAGAACCTGGGCGTGATAAACTTCTCTATTTCACTTTCCCTGGTGGGCTTCTGCTGACTCTCTGGCACTCTCTCTGCTCTACTGAACAAATGTTATTCTAACAAAGTCATAACTCATAGATTCTTTTTTGTGTGTTTTGTTCAGCACTTCCTTAATTTCTTTTTTCTTTTTTTGAATTGAAGTATAGTTAATTTACAACGTTGTTTTAGTTTCAGGTGCACCGCAAAGTGATTCAGTTTATATATATTCTTTTTCAGATTCTTTTCCACTGTATATTGAGTATAGTTCCCTGTGCCATACAGTAGGTCCTTGCTGTTTATCTATTTTATATCTAGTAGTGTGTATCTGTTAATTCCAACCTCCTAATTTACCCCTCCCCCCAATTTCCCTTTGGTAACATGTTTGTTTTCTATGTCTGTGAGTCTATTTCTGTTTTGTAAATAAGTTTGTTTGTATCACTTTTCTAGATTCCATATATAAGTGATAGCATATGATATGTGTCTTTCTCTTTCTGACTTACTTCACTTAGTAAGCACTTCCTTACACTCTGGCACTACCAGATGCTCCAGGCTTATCTTACAGATCTCCTGCCCCAGGCCTGGATTTGGCCATTTCTTCAAAGAGCCCTGTGTCCTCTTATTGAAGAAGGCATTAGAAACCTAAATCTGAATGATAAAGTTTTTCTGGGCCTTCTCAGTTGACAAAGCAGAAAAAATATGCGTGTGTACTAACCTGTGCACATACACAGATCTAGAAATATTTTACGTGTAACCATCTACACGCACGTTAAGATAAACATGAGTTCATATTAACATCTCCAAATGTAAACATGGTTCTGATGGCAACTGCAAATGAAAAGTTCACAAAACCTGGGGAGCAGAGATCACAGGAATCAGCACAGTCACCCAATGTCAACTACTGTGAAGGGGGAAGAACTAGGGAACTCTCTATGACCCAAGGGTTTTGGTAAATTTCCTTAAAATGAACCCACAATACTTCTGACGAGTCTCATACATTAACAATGATGATCTCCTAAGTACCAAATACTGGGAAATACCTAGAGACGGAAGGTAGAGGTAGAAAGAGGGCAATGGTGGGCAGAAAAACATTATGTGTGGTGATCATTTTGTAATTACAGAAATATCAAATCGCTATGTCATACACCTGCAACTAACACGGTGTTGTAGGTCAATTATACTTCAATTAAAAAAATCGTTTTAAGACATTGAAAACAAACGTATGATTACCAAAGAGGAGAGGGGGAGAGGGATAAATTAGGAATTTGGGATTAACAGATACACACTACAATATATAAAATAAATAAACAACAAGGACCTACTGCACAGCACAGGGAACTATATTCAATATCTTGTAATAACCTATAATGGAAAAGACTCTGAAAAAGAATACATATATATATGTGTATAACCGAATCACTTTGCTGTACACCTAAAACAATGTAAATCAACTATACTTCAATAAAAAGAATTGTATTGAAAAAAAAAAGTGACATAGTAAGAACAACTCAGCCAGGACCATAAAACTTAGCCACATAGGAAGCACAAGTACTTTTGTTTCCATGCTCCTGAGCATCCTGGGAAACTCTCTGAAAATCCCACATAAGGTCCTGTCCCTGCCATAAAAATAAGCTGCAGCACTTACATCCTTCTGGAGTCCTCAGGGTCACGAAGTCATTGGTGCTGTGCACCTTGCTCAGACACTGCACCTGGACTTTGACCTGATACGTGGTGTCTGGCTTCAAGACTTTCAATATTGTGTTCGTTTTATTGCTGTGGGTTTCCAGAGTCTTCCATATGCTCTCTCCAACCACCCTGGCCAAGAGAACAAAGATAGCATCACATCAAAGCCGCATGGGGCGGCTGAGATGTCTGAATACGTCAAAAAAGAGCTGCTCTGTGCGCACACAGAGTTTATGGAACATCCAGTGGCAAAAGAAACATCATTTTCTCCCATGGCAAAGATGGGACCCACCTGTAGTAGACGTTATACACACAAGAAGCAGAGGGCATTTTCTTGGGCCGCATCCAGGTCAAAGTTACATCCCCAGAGAAGTCAGCTGTCCACTGAAGATTCTGTATTTTGTATACATTTAATTCCTCTAGAGAGAGCAAGGGGAAAAAAGGGAAATTGGTATCTTAGAAATCTTGGATTTCAAAGGACCCAAGAGGTTCCTTGGTTTCAGGCAGACCTACTGTGATGTGGTCAGGCCACCATCATTATCTTAAGACACCCCAGAAAAAAAAGAGTTCAGACCTTCCTATATAACCTTTCCCAAGGTCTCCTAAATTTCCAAGCATGGCATTTCTCCTTGCATTTCACCTCCTTGTCTGCACTGATTTAAGCCTGATTCTCAACAGAGAATGCTACAAATCCAAAGACAATGTCATGGCAGGATCCATTACTGCTACAGACTGAAATGTTTGTGTCCCCCAAAATCCATATGCTGAAACCTCATCCCCCATGTGATGGTATTGGGGGGTGGGGCCCTTGGGAGATGATTAGGTCATAAGGATGGAGTCCTTGAAAATGAGATTAGTGTCCTTGTAAAAGAGGCCCGAGAGAGCTCCCTCACACCTTCCACCGTGGGAGGACACAGAAAAGACAGGCTGTCTGTGGACCAGGAAGTGGGCCCTCACCAGACCACCGAATCTGCTGCTGCTTCAATCTCGGACTTGCTAGCCTCCAGAACTGTGAGAAATGAGTTTCTGTTGCTTCTAAGCCACTCAGTCGGTAGTACGGTTATAGCAGCCCCCACATGATTGCTAAATGCATGCCAGACAGAAGGATGGAGTTCACCCCACCACAAAGCCTGACACTCTGTGGGAGCAACAATGCCTCAACACGAGGGATGTCCTTCCAAAGCCAATCTAATATACTCCAATATAAAATAAAAATTAAAAAAACTCCTATGAAAGATCAAGTTAAATTGTTTTATTTGTATAACAGAATGCACTACTGTAATTAAGCAAATCATAATTCTAAGACACTACCTAATTTTTCATAAGTAGTATCTTTTGATTAAAATTATCATTATTTAAACTCAAAAACACCCCATTCTAAGATGTAACTATTATATATAGGATGAATAAACGACAAGGTCCTACTGTATAGCGCAGGGAACTATATTCAATATCTTGTGATAAAGCATAATGGAAAAGAATATTTAAAAATAAATAAATAAAAGGATCCAAGTACCAATACAAGGACTAAAGCAAAAGAAAATAGAACAAAAAACCAAAAACACCCAGTCTAAGACCAACATTTCCCTGAGAGGGGCGAGGTGGGCTGGAGGCTGCACCAGAGGCGGGACTGGGCCTCGCCTCACCTGCAGCTCCAACAGTGAGCAAGGAGCTTTGCATTTTCAGACTGAGGAAGAGCTCAAGAGGGTTCAACCTCAGGGCCTACCCAGCAGGGCCGAGGGTGAGCCCGGGGTCCTGGGGGGCCACACTCACCGCTGCAGGCGTGCTCGTCGCTCTCGTCCGAGCAGTCCAGGAAGCCGTCGCAGCGCTCGGAGAGCACGATGCAGGCCTCGCCGTCCTCGCACCGGAACTCCTGGCCCGTGCAGGTCAGGGTGCTGCGCGTGGCTGCAACACACGAGGGGCCACGGTCACCAAAGGTTTCTCGTGTTCGGGAAAAGGGAACTCAACAGCTTCTGCTTCAAAAGACCCTTGGGATGGGGGTGGCGGGGACCCCACGCTGGCTTGCTAATCCCTCTTCATTTGACATTGACCAGGGGAAGATGCCTTCAGGAAGGGCCAGAGCTTTGGCGTCAAACAAATCAGGGTTTACATCTTGCTCTGTATGAGCCTGAGCTAACTGTTTAGTTCAGGCGCACCTCGTTTTATTGTGCTCAGCTTTTTCATACTTTGCAGATAACTGCGTTTTTTAACACATTGAGGGCTGGTGGCAGAGCCAGTGCCATTTTTCTAACTGCATTTGCTCACTTCATGTCTCTGTGTCACATTTTGGTAGTTCTCACACTATTCCAAACTCTTTCATTATTACTGTATTTATTATGTTGCTCTGTGATGAGTGATCTTTGATATTACAAACGCGTGGCAAAAAGATTACAACTCACTGAAGGCGCAGGTGATGGTTAGCATTTTTTAGCAGTCAACTATTTTAAAATTAAGGCATGTACGTTATTTTTTAAACATATGCTATTGCACGCTTAACAGTCTAAAATATAGTGTAAACATAACTTTCATATGCACCAGGAAACCAAAAAATCCGTGTGACTTGCTTTACTGCAGTGGTCTGGAACGGAACCCGCAAAACCTCCGAGGTCTGCCTGTAGTGCCCAAGTTCAGTTCCCTGGTGTAAAACTGGGGTGACAACTCTATCCCTATTGTGTCTACAAGGACCCAGTGAGATCAAGCACCTGGAATACGCCTGAGAGCAGGCATCCACAAGGTGCAGCCCTTCCTCTGCAGTACTTATTCCTAATCATCTGCTCCTGTTGTCAGTCTGCAGTCCACAATGACCCTCTGATTTCTGCTTTGAGTGAGACTAATAATAATGAGATGAATCACAATAGTAAGAGGCATGTCTATTGTATGTAATCTTTTTAATTGTTTAGCTTTTCAAAGTATTTCCGCAGACAATGAAATAACGCAAGTAAAGAGCACTGAAGAGTTAAGAGTTATGCAACTCGTTGGCTAGAAACCATAATCTGATGTTCTTTCCGGTTTGGAAAGTAGATTTAAACTGCATGAGAGGCTCTAAAAAGGAAGCGATGACAATGTAACTGCAAATGATCCTAAAAAGAAGAAAGATGAGAATGGCTACAGAAACCGCATCTGCCACCCCAGGTAGGTCTGCACCGGGTCCTGGTTCAGGTACCTTGGGCCTTCATTATAGAGACTCACACCTGCCTGCTCGGCCCTGAACAGGGAGAGTTATATCAGAACCCGACCCCACCAGTAAAGAGGTTCTAAAGTTACTCTTGCTCCTCCGCATCAAATATGTCCATGTTCAAATCCCTGGAACATGTTAAAGTCACCTTATAAGGCGAAAGGGACTTTGCAGATGTGATTGAGGTAAAGACCTTGACATAGGACTTAAGCCTGGTACCCAGGCAGGTCCATCCAATCACACAGGCCCTTAAAAGCAGAGACCCTGGGCCTTCCCTGGTGGCGCAGTGGTTGAGAATCTGCCTGCCAATGCAGGGGACACGGGCTCGAGCCCCGGTCTGGGAGGATCCCACGTGCCACGTAGCAACTGGGCCCATGAGCTGCACCTACTGAGCCTGCACGTCTGGAACCTGTGCCCCGCAACAAGAGAGGCTGCGATAGTGAGAGGCCCGAGCACCGCGATGAAGAGTGGCCCCCGCTCGCCGCAACTAGAGAAAGCCCTCGCACGGAAACGAAGACCCAACACAGCCATAAATAAATAAATAAATTTAAAGGAAAAAAAAAAAGCAGAGACCCTTTCCCAGCTGTGGTCAAAGAGGAAGATGTGAAGACCAAAGAAGGATCAGAGAGGCAGAATGTTGCTGGCTTTGAAAATGGAGGAAGGAGGCCTCTAGAAGCTAAGAAAAGCAAGGAAACGGATTCTGCCCTGGAGCCTTCAGAGGACTCAGCCATGCCTTCATCTTGGTTTCAGCCAGTGAGACGTCTATCAGATTTCTGACCTACAGAACTGTAAGATAATAAATGTGTGTTATTTTAGGGCATTAAGTTTGTGGTAATTTATTGCAGTGGTCATAGGAGACTAATACACACTTGAAATATTGTTAATTTGCCCAGATCTTACCTTGGGATTCTACCTCGGTTTCCTGGGTTCAAACTGTAATTTCTCCACTGGGACTCTGAATCAGACTCCTCCTAGCTTATGCCCCCCACCCCATGGAAATATACACACAATGTTCCATACAATGACTCTACCCATACTAGAAGAAATCCAAACAGACCACTAAACCATGGTGATTATCCGACAGTAGAGAATCTACAACAGTGGTTCTTAATAGTCTTCTGGGGAACGTCTAAAACATACAGATTCCTAGGACCTGCCCCAAAGCTATGGAGGCAGAAACACGACACTGGGCGTGTGTCGTATTTACAAGCTCCACAGTGATTCAGCAGAAGTGGCCGGCACCGAGGACTTCTGTTCTAGAACAAGGTGATCCTGTTTTCTATCTGAAGCACTGCATCCACTTCTGAAAACCACACTTTGAGATGTAGGTAGAGAAACTGGATAATGTTCTCACAAGAGCAACCAGGATGGTCAAGAGGAACAGGTAAAGGATCCTGGGAGCTTCTACTAGAGATGAAAAGATACAGGGTTTGGAAGTGGGAGGTGGGGGCAGAATACTATAACAGCTGTCCTCAACTGATGAGTTTCCTTGTGAAAGAAGGATTAAGACTTCACTGAATGTCTCCAGGATGGAGGTACAGAATTCCGTTTTTTAAGAGAATCCTTGTATCATACAGTTCTGTCATTTGCTGAGCAAAAATTGGTTGGCCTGGGGGAGCTTGGATGGGGGGCTTGGTTACATATAAAACTGCATTAGAACATCTAGAAAAGGTTTGAGAACTACTAGTGAACAGTCTCAGAAGCCCAAGATGGAATTCATCCATCCATCCATCCAGTGAACATTTATGGAGGTCCTACCATGAATCAGCTGCTATTCAAGATGTTAAGGATATGGTGATGTGTCAAACAGACAAAGGACCTACCCTCATAGAGTTTACCTTCTGTTGAGAGAAACAGCAAATGAGTAAACAAACAAATATGTTACTTTAGATACTGATAAGAGCTACAAAGAAACATAAAGACAGTAATAGTAAGAGAGTGATGGGGACTTTATACAGGAGAGTCAGAGAAGGACTCCATGCTCAGAAGGGGATTGTTTCGGAAAATACCAAGATCCCCATCACAGAATTACTCCACTTGGTAAGAACGTGGTAAAATATAATCAAAGAACAGCTGAACAGTAAAGCTGGAGGATGCTCGAGGTTTCTTTATGAAACATGTCTCAATATTTTATTTTATTTATTTATTTATTTTGCGGTACGCGGGCCTCTCACTGTTGTGGCCTCTCCCGTTGCGGAGCACAGGCTCCGGACGCGCAGGCTCAGCGGCCATGGCTCACGGGCCCAGCCGCTCCCCGGCATGTGGGATCTTCCCAGACCGGGGCACGAACCCGTGTCCCCTGCATCCGCAGGCGGACTCTCAACCACTGCGCCACCAGGGAAGCCCATGTCTCAATATTTTAAAAGGGAGAACATAGTTTTTAGAAACTGGGAATAAGGCTGTCATTAATCTCCAAAAATTCTTAAACTGATTATTAAACAAATGATTAATGGGCACTTAGAACAGAATGTAGTGGCCTTCAGGGGCCAGCTTCTCTAAGAAGAGGCATGTCACACTAATCCCATTTCCTTTGCTGATAGGGTTATCCGATTAATGGATTGAGGAAAATTGTAGATAGAGTACACCTTGATTTTTAAGATCTTAACCAAGCAACATCCTTATGTATAAGGCAGATTTGAAACAGGCTAAAGAAACTTATTTAAAGAATACCCATTAATGAATTAATCCCACCCAGGAGAAAGGCCCTATTTCATTTCTTCTTTGCTAATTATGTTTAATGTTCTTCTTACTATACTTATCTGGCTCAGATGTTCCTACTATTATTATGGTAAGTGTTGGATCAATCTGCCCTGTTATTTCAATGTCCCAAAGGCCCACTTTGTTCACTCTTTTTAATGTAAGTGCAGGATTTTACACTAATCCCCATTTAATTTCTCTGTGTTATTTTGGAGTATTCCTCCCTACAAGAACTTTCAACATGGTTTGATGAAAAGATCACAATTTTGTACAAAAAAGTACTGAATAAATGCCCCAGTCTGTTACTGACGAGGTGACCCTCTTTGAAGCTTAACTTTCCTATATCTAAAATGGAGATAATACCAGAATTATTATTATGAGAAACAAAGCAGAAGCACAAGACATCCTGCCTCTAGAAGTCTTCCCTGGGGGAGACGGCCCCATTGATGACTCACGGCAGTTGGCCTCGTCCTGGCCGTCCTGGCAATCCTGAAGGCCATCACAGCGCCTCCAGCTGGGGATACACTTCTTCGGTTGTCGGCACTCGAACTCAAATCGGTCACATCGCCCGAGCTGGGTGGGAGTGGAGGCAGCAGTGACATTTGCTAGAAGAAAAGATTTTTAAAATTCACTTTTTAGTACTGAGGGGCTGGCCAGCAATAGCGACCTATTGGGTGTGTTGGAGATCTCGGTGCTTTCAGAATTACGACGGGGACCTGAACAGAAACGTGAGCTCTGGTGAAAGAGGGCAGGTTGACGAGACACAGGGATCTCATCCTTCTCTCTCTCAGGCCCAAACTCAGTTGAACACTTTGAAGACAGAGGTGAGTAAATCTTGTAGAAAGTAGAAAAAGAAAAGATTACAGAAAAATTTTTTTAAGTTTTAAAAAAGTAAGCGGACTAGATCAGGAGATTCAACATATGACTGACGAGAGTTCCAGGAAGAAAAAGAAAAGAGAGAAGAAAATACTAAGGGATATTTCAAGAAAATTTTCCAAAACTAAAATATGTAAATTTCCAGAATAAAAGAGGACATCAGTGCCATCCACCACATTAGACAGAAAGAGACCCACAGCAAAGTACAGCACTGTGAAATTTCAACACTGGTACCAAAAGGAAGATTCTACAAGCTTCCAGACAGTAAAAACAGATTACACATAAAAGATTCAAATCAAAATGGCTTTGGATTTTCCAAGAGCTGCTTTCCCAAGTCAGAAATTCGAATGTCTTCAAATTTCTGAAGGAGATATATATATATGTATGTTTTTTTTTTTTTTTTTTTTTTTTTTACAGCCTAGAATTCCAAACCCAGCCCAATAACCAATCAGGTCTGAACACGGAAGAAAAACACTTTCAGACAAGCAAGGCCTCAAATATACCTCCCATGTACTCTTTCTCAGGAAATTTCTGGAAAATGTGCTCTACCAAAATGTGGGATTAAACTAAAAACCAAGAGGAAAGACCTGGGATATAGAAAAAGGAGCTGCAACGTGAGAGAAGTAAAGCGAGTCCTAAGGATGGAGAAACAACCTCCCAGAAGATACCTGTGCCCCAGACAACCCGCACAAACCAGAGAAACTCAAGAGATAAACACCTTGAATGAAGGCCATCATCACCGTGTCCTCGGGCACCATATCATCATATTCACCTGACAAAGCTACCAGAGGGTGTGCTCCAGCAAAACAAGGGAGTAAACTAAGAAAAAGCAAGACACAAGGTCCAGGAAAACGGGGAATCTAAATCAGGAGAAAGGCAAAGAGAATTCCAGGGAGGGCAGTGAAGCCCCAGGGTAAGGACAGGCAGCAGGCTGGGAGAACAGTCAGCCAAGATAGGAGATGCCAAGCTCCTCTTAGAAGGGATATCTCCAAGGCAAACAATGGAGCTGAGAAATCACCTGATACAGTGACCTTGTGGAAAGTTACACCAAGAGGCTGCTGAAAGGGAGGAGGCACCAGCCAAAGATACAATAACCTGAGGCAGCAAACAACAACAGAAAGCAATGATTAGCTTTGGGATACTGTGTGTAGTCCACAGTTGGATAACTGGATTTCCAAAGGGCCTCTCCAACCCCCAGAAGCACTCTGCTAAAACAAAGTGCGTGGAGAAGAGTGGGGGAAAAAATGAGGCCAGAGGACTGGGCCAAGGCACATCATGGCGCTCACACCTGGACAGTAAGGGCACCATCAGGGGGGTCCAGGCTGGGAGAGGATATAATTACGTATTAGTATGTATTAGGCTTCTTGGAAGATAAATCGCAAAGGGGGAGACATGAGGCAGAGAACCCAGTTCAGAGTGAAGAAATATCCAGTGAAGAAATAAGATCTGAGAGCTAGATGCCAATTTAACGTTACATGGGCAACATACATAAAAAAAGAATTCAAAAAAGCTGACTGCAGCATCTAAACAGGAATCTGCTCACTGAATTAGTCCGAATTTGCTAGAGTTGGTTAACGTCCTGCTCGGTTTCAGTAACCAACAGGCAATTTTGAGAGAGGGACAATCAAGTTACTGCAGAGAGATGGGCCTTGGGGGAAAAGGGCAGAGACAGAAGGGTTTTTTTCATTTGTTTTAATCTGAGAAGCATTTACGGGGCACTGGCTATCTGCCTATTATTGTGGTAGGCAGAGTGGGAGATTCAGACTAAAACACGAGGTCTGGCACAATTGCTATGGAAAGGAAAGATTTATACACATGCAATGACCAAGAAGCAACATGTGGCTGTTCATAGTTCAGTGCCAAAAGGACAACAGGGCAGAGTTCAATGACACTGGAAAAGGGGTGGACATCAGCTAAAGAACTCAATGAACGCTCTGTGGGGGTGGGTCTTGAGAAGGGGAAGAAAACCCTACCTGCCTGAAAGAGGAGCCTCAATCTATAGTCAGCCTACCATTCACACGGGGAGCTCCCGGGCTCCAGGCAGAAGTCCTGATTCTATAATTTTATAAACACCCCAAGTGATTCCATTACAGGTGGGCTTCATGCTGTACTTTGAGAAATACTGACAACATACTGAGGTCTCCTTTAACTACGAAACCTGTGTTTCTGTCTGCCCTGACCGACAGTGGGTTTCACAGAGAGGGAAAGTAGGGGGACGAGGTCGGGTCTGATAAGGGCAAAAACCCTACTGGAGGAATCTAGGCAGAGAAGAAGCAGGTGTGTCCAGGGTGGGTGAAGAGTGCAGTTTGCAGAAGTGAAAAGTAATAGCAAGCAAGGAAAGATCAGCTCAAACAGGGCCTTGAAAATAGGACTCAGGGGTTAGGGTCTATCTTCTGGACAAAAAGGACAAGTGGAAACCAGTGATGATTTTAAACAGGGAAGAGATGGGATGAAAACAAGTCTTAAAGGAGGAAAATCAGACTACTGACCTATAAGTTTGCTGAAAAGAATTATGTAAACCATGGCAAGCAAGGACCTATTATTTTATTATAACTGAGTTTGAAATGGAAAACTGTTTAGGAAAGGATACAATTCTGCCTGCAGTTAAGGGTGTGCCCTAGGCGGCGGTCTCACGGTTCACCAAGACCTCCAGCAATACGGTCACTCACAGACCTCCAGAGCCTCTCTGTGTTCAGCCACTAGATGGCAGTGCTTACCCTTCTGTTCATAGGATGGCCGCCAACTAGCAAGCCAGAGACTCGGGTTCTGTACCCTGCGCCGCCCCGAGTTTAATACACACAGACGCCTCCCCTATAATTCCCATGGTAACCTCCTGCGGAGAGGAAGCAAAGGAGACCCAACCACAGCCAAGGAGGAAAGCAGGGCGGCTGGCCTTTCCCTGCAGGAGGATCAGAGGGCAGTGATAGAAGATGACTTCTCAGTTCCCCGGGGTCTCCCTGCTCTGGAGGTGAGAAGGGGCCTGGCCACAGAGCAGAGTCCCAGAGGGCAGGATACTGCCCTCAGCCAGGCTGTGCCCAGGGTGTAGCCCCAGAGGTCCTCTCCTTAAAGCAGGTGCCACGGGCCAGGGCCGGGTGCCGTACTCACCAGGCGAGGGGCAGCCTTCCTCATCCGAGCCGTCTGCACAATCTCGGTACCCGTCACACACCCAGCTGTCCATCACGCAGGCCCCACTGCTGCAGCGGTAGTAATTGGGCAGACACGTAGAGGGCCCGGGAGTAGGGGAGGGAAGAATATGTGAATCTGAGGAAAACACCAAGCAAGGAAACCCAAAATGTTACAGGAAGCTTGATCTCAGACCCAGATGTGTCCCAAACCTAGCATGGCTGTCCCAGATTTAGCTGCACCAGCCCAGGGAGGCCGGTGTCAGGCACGGTTCCGAACAGTGAAAAATCATTTATGATGGGGTGTCAGAACAGACTGTATTCTCTTCCCTGCTTTGGAGTGGGTTCACCTTACCTATTTGATTTGATTTGGGCTAACATTTGGATGAGTTAGTTTCGCAGGGGCTCATGCAGGCTGGTGGAAGGACTCGGAATGCACAGGGTGGGTGGGAGAATTAATTACCGTGGAGGATAAACCCTGTTCTGCTTAACTTAACGCCAACCTTCCCGAGACCGGCTCCGGGACGAGAACACCGAGAAGGAAAGGGATGGGCACACCGCCCACACCAGTGCTCCCCTGGCGTGTATCACGTACACATAAATGTGTCACGGCCCATGCGTCACCCAGAGCGCTCGTTACAACGCAAACGCTGAGTCAGGAGGGAGGCCTCGGGTGGGGTCAGAGGCTGCCGTTCTATCAAGGAGCTGTGGGTCTGCAGGCCACATTCGGGGTAGCCAGGCTCTGAGCTCTAAAGTCCTCACTGTGCCCTGGAAAGCATAACCCTCAGAACAGGAGAAATCAACCGGGCTGCTTTCACAGCGGGAGGGGAAGAGCAAAGAACTCAGAGAGACAGTTACCCCCCGCCCCTCCCAAAAAAGTCACTGCCTAAGCCAGCCACCAAAGAGACAGAGCTGGATTCTGTGTGAACAGGTGGGAGGACGCTGGCATGTCTCAGCGATGGGGCTGCCCCGGACCCTCACCTGCACAGTCCTTCTCATCAGACCAGTCCCCGCAGTCGTTCTCCCTGTCGCATTTCCACCTGTTGGGGATGCAGTGCCCATTCTCGCACGGGAACTGGAAGTAGCGGGAGCAGTTGGGGGCCTCCGTGGGGTTTTCTGGGGGGTGAACCGCATGGTCAGTCATCTGCCCTGCACGCTGTGGACACAGAGCTCCAAGGACACACAGGCTCCTCACCCAAGCCCCAAGGCAGCCCACGAGGCCCTCCCAGAGAAGGACAAGGCAGCTTCCTGGACGCATCAGGAGACAAGAGCATATCCACAAACAAAAGCCCACCTTCCTGGATTCCATCTCACATTCTCTGACGTATGCCTCTATGTCTTGCTAATGATACCCGAGTTTTAATTTTGACACTGCACCAAAGGAATGACCTAACTACTGATGATAACGTGATGGTGACAGTGATTTCTATTACGTTGTGGCATCTGTAACCTTTAGAGGGGAGGGGGAAGCACATTCCAAAATATTTATCATAACTCCTCCATCATATTCCTTATATATAACGTGAACTTCCTAACTGGGGAAAGAAAAGAAAACGGAATAAATACTCCCTGACCCCTGCTAGGGGGTAGGTTCTCACTTTAAGACTCAATTCCTTACACACGGATTCAAGAACTGGCAGGAACTGTGGCTGAGGAAGGAGATGGCAAAGCCGGTGCCGGAGTGGGCTGAGCGCCCCCTCCTTAACTTCAGGAGCCTTCAACCCGGAGATCAGGGAAGCGAGGAGGCAGACCCCAGGTCTCCTTACCACAGCTGGCTTCGTCAGAGTCATCACCGCAGTCATCCATCCCATCGCATTTCCAGATCAAACTGATGCACACTCCGTTCTGACACTGGAAACTGAACTCATCACACACCTTGTGGAACTCGGGGCCTGGAGCTAGGGAAGGAACGAACACCCGAAAAGTCCAGATTGCTTCTACACCAAAGAGCTCAGTGTAACACTTGCTGTTTGGAAACGAGAGGAAAGAACGAATGTCCTCCACCAAGAGACTGCACGGCTGAAGCATCCCTCGAAAGCGAGTCAGTGGAAGGCCTGGCCCCGGCAACCCAGAATGCAACTGTAGTTGGAGATAAGGTCTTGAAAGGGGTCATTAAGTTAAAGCGAGGTCATGAGGGTAGAGCCCCAATCTAACAGGACTGGTGTCCTTATCAGAAGAGTAAATGAGGACACAGGCGCAGCAGGAAGACCATGTGCAGACACAGGGAGAGGACGGCCATCCACAGGCCAAGGAGAGGGGCCTCAGAGGAAGCCAATCCTGCCGCCATCTTAACCCTGGATGTACAGCCTCCAGAACTGAGAGATCACCTTTCTGTTGTTGAAGGTCCCCAGTCTGTGGTCCTCTGTTTTGGCATCCCAAGCAGACTGACGCAAGTACCTACTATTGAGTTGGCCCAAAAGTTCATTTGGGTTCGTCCGTGACATCGCGGGAAAACCCGAACGAACTTTTTGGCCAGCCCAATGTAATTCGTGCAGGGCAGTGTTGGGGAACAGGGCTGTAGCAGTGAACGAGACAAAGACCTGCTCTCGTGCACACACACTCCAGCTGGGGGAGGCGGCCCACAAAATAAGTGTACGGCGTGCAAAGTGGAAGTGAGTGCGGTGAAGACACTGCAGCAAGGCAACGGGGGCCACTCAGTGATGGGGGCGCAAGAAATCCTGTGGGTGAAGTTGACACGTGGGCCAAGGTCTCGGTCGTCCTCTGTCCTCCCGTTTATCTGTACAACTAACAAGCAAGTTTCCGAAGCAACAAAGGTAGCCTTCTCGGAAAAGGCAAGACTGGGCCCTCAATCGAGACCTTGTAAACTAGACGGGGGCACATCCCCAGGCAGCCCAGAGCCCCTTAGTCTCTCCAGTGCCCGCGAGTGACCCCCCTCCCCCCGCCCCACTCACAGCATCCCGCAAACGCCGCATCCTCGTCCGAGCCATCGCGGCACTGGATGATGCCGTCACACACCATGGACTGGAACAGGCACTGCTGGCGGTTCTTACACACGAAGTCCATGAAGCGAGTACAGAGGGGCTCTGGAAGGGTCCAGCAAGGGAAAGAGGCCGTGAGCCCCCGGGGCTGGAGGCCTCGTGGGCCCTGGGAGGATGCACCCTGGCCAGACGCGCATTTGGGAGACGGGAGTAACAGGCACAGTCACCGAGCGCTTGCTTTGAGCAAACCCTGAGCTCTAGTACATCGTTAAACTCCCAGGACAATATGATGAGAGGTTTTACTCTCCTGTTTTCCAAATGAAGCACGGGGGTGGCAGTGTTAATTATTTCACCAAGAGCACACAGTGGATGAGGGTGGAGCTGAACCTGAATCCCAGAACTGCCTGACATCAAAGCCCATGATCTTAACCACGTATCGATCAAATGCTGACTCTCCAATATGGGGCTTGGCAAACTGTTGCTATGAAAGCACGGAGTCCTAACCACTGGACCGCAAGGGAATTCCCCCGCCCCCAACTTATATTATGTTGAAGCCCTAATCCCCAGTGTGACTGTATTTGGAGATAGGACTTTACAGAAGTAATCCAGGTAAAGGGAGATAAATCAATTGATAAATTGATCAAAAGGATCAATAAAAGTGGTGTCCATATAAGAGGCAACAGAGGTGCAGGCACAGAGGCGGCCACGTGAAGACATGGCGAGAAGGCAGCCTTCAGACCCGAACTGCCACGCTGGCTCATCCCTGGGTCTCCAGCCTGCTCTTCCCCAGGATGGGCACCACTGACTCCAGAAAACCTTTCCGGGTCCAAAAAAACTGGGCATAAAAAGGGTCACTGGGCCTAAAACTGTTACCTAAGTGATAGTCAGCAACTAGGAAAACCAATGAAGTAGGAGAAATAAGTGTCCAATTCCAAACCATTGGTCCATTCACAGGACATACTGCAGTTGAACAAAGATGATCATGGACCATGACCTAATTCCACAGTCACCCACCACGACTCCCTCCCCTGCTCTCCTTCCCCCAAACCGCACCTCCCCAACTCCATCCCTCTGAGTCCTGGTCGAGAACTTGGGGTCACCGCATTTACAAGCTAATTGCAGGCAGGTACTGAGGAAATGAAAGCATTTAGTCCAATGTGTGCCCTTCACTCACAGCCACAAGGCGCCCCCCAGGCAGGGTGAGGACTCACCACAGTGCTGTTCGTCTAAGCCATCCGAGCAGTCGTGCAGACCATCGCAGTGTTTGCTGGACGGGATGCAGGTGCCATTCGGGCAGCGGAATCCGTTGCACTTCTTCTCTGGAATGTGATTCAAGAAGAAGCAGAATAAGGATACAGGCAGGCACTCACATCATTGGTTGGCCGGGGGGCTGGGGAGGTGACGAGTATAAATTTGTCCACCGTACGGAGAGCTATCAGTATTACAGACGTATACATACGATGACCCAGCAATAGCACTTAAGAAAACTAATCTACCTACACGAGTCAAAAATAACGGAGGCACAAGGTTATTCATTGCAGCACTGTCTGTAATAGATTAAAAACCACCTACGTATCCGTCAATAGGGGACTGTGTAATTACTGTACCCAGGAACACTAGCCTGTTACAAAGAGACTGAAGAAGCACTACGTAAAAACATGTCCTAGATATACAGTTGTGTGGAAAACCAAGGTACGTGGCATACTACATGTGTAAAACAGGACAAGAACATGTAGTATATTTAAATTTGCATATATGCACAAAAATATTCTGAAAGGATACACAACAAAGGGAGGGAACCGAGCAGATTTTTCTTACGTACTCAAAAAAATTTTTTTTTTTTAATGAAAATTAAAAGAAAAGCTTCAAGTGGATGGAAAAAAGTAGGACACTCTTAAATCACTCACTGTCTTAATTCTTCGGGAATTGTAAACCAAAGCCCTTTTGGAGAAAGTTTGTCCTAGAAATGTTAAGAATCTTAGGTTTCGCACTTAGCATAGAATTCTTAGCACTAGGTCACCCCTTCTCCTGAACAGAGAGCTACCGCCAGACATGTGACTTAAAAATCACTTCCAGCAGGCCAGTTGCAAACCCATTCCACTCTTGGTGGAATGGTCCCAGGAGGATCAGGGATAAGACAAGAAAATGTGTTTTAATCCTGTAAAAAGTCATCATTCTTAGGAGACTGTTCAAAGGACATCAAACAGAAACAGTAAAGGAGTACCATGAGTTGGGGAAATAGTTAATGTCACTCAGCATAAAAAGGTTTTTCAAAAGTATAAATTTTAAACTGTACAAGACAAATGCCCACTCACTAAATTAGTGAAAACAACTCAAAAGATTAAATCAAGGGAGGCTTGGGGAAACATACGATATATAACTGATGGAGAGCCTTTCAGTATAGTCACTCGGAAATAAAATCTGGAAACGCTTAATGAGAACCATGGAAATCGAACAGAACCTTTGACCCAGCACTTCCATGTTGAGGGACATACCCCAGGAAGTACCTCAAAGGAAAATGAAGCCTTCATTTCCAAGGACACAAACAGTTTTACTATGCATTGACAGTATGAAACTGAAATTACTCAACCAGGGAGCGACTAAGTAAAACTACGTTATAGCAAAAATACAAAGAGAAAAGACATCTGCCATGAAAATGCTAACCACAGAAATACAGACGTATGGAAACATCTTTGTTTAATATTGTGCCATGAAAGGAGCAGAATATAGAACAGCACGCAGACAATGGTACAACCCCATGAAAATTAGCGACGTATGGTATGAAATAACAGAAAAGATGTATATTGGTCTCTGCCCCCGGTTACTGGCATCAAGCTTCTAAAACGCTTATAATTTCCTGAGTGACGGGAATGTCTTTTGTTCTAATGAGGTGACTGGGGGGGGCTGGTCATCAGAAAAGCCATGCGACGACTAGAGGCCTGGAGCTTTCCAGCCCATCCCCACTCCAGGAAGAGGAGAGATCTGGAGACTGAGCTCATGATGGATCACGTCTAAGTGACGAAGCCCCACCCCCAAATCCCAAAAGTAGGCGGTTCAGACCGCTTCCAGGCTGTTGAACACGCGGAGGTGCTTGGAGGGTGGTGGGGCTTGGAAAGGGCGTGGAAGGCCCATGGCCTTCCCCGTACCTTGCCCTGGGCTCTGGGCTCTCTTCCATCTGGCTGTTCACCTCTCTCCTTTATCATAACTTTTTACAATAAACTGAAAAATTGTTGTTTCGCTGAGTGCTCTGAGCCATTCTAGCAAATTATCAAACCCAAAGAAGAGGTGGTAGGAACCCAGATTTATAGCTGGTTGATCAGAAGAACATGTGACAACATAGGACTTGTGACTAGCATCTGAAGTGGCGGCTGTGTGATGTGACACTGTCTTGAGGAAGACAGTGTCAGGATTGAGTTAAATTGTAGGACATGCTGGTGTCGGGGAATTGCTTGATATGGAAAACACACATTTGGTGGCCAAGAAGTGTCAGAAGTATTGTGTGAGCAGAGTATTGAGACTATAAGGACAAAACAGGGAGTCTTTCCCACAGACACACGGCAAGAGGATAAGGAGAGAGAGCTTTAAAACTATTTGGTGTGAAAGGGGAAAGGTTAGGGGGAGGGATAAATTAGGAGGTTGGGATTAACATGTACGCACTACTATATATAAAATAGATAATCAACAAGGACCTACTGTATAGCACAGGGAACTCTATTCAATACACTGTAATAATCTATATGGGAAAAGAATCTGAAAAAGAATAGATACATGTGTATGTGTAACTGAATCACTTTGCTGCACACCTGAAACTAACACAATATTGTAAATCAGCTATGCTCCAATATAAAACGAATTTTTTTAAAAAGTTTGGTGTGAAAAAGCCTTTTATGTATTGTGTTTGTACGACAGATATTTTGTGGTTAATTTCGAATGATTATCTCAGAATCCTTTTTTTAATAGATCATATTGAACAAGTTCTGCCTTAACGAGTGGTAAGCCATTTTCCCAAGAGGCCATAACGGAGACCTCTTAGCCATAAAATATACCATTTGTATAGTAACTGTTGGCTAACTTCCGGCAGAACACTGGTAATGTGACTGCATTTAGTGCTCCGGGTGGGTTAGTGGGTTTCTATTTCTTTTCTTCAAAGTTGTTATGGACAAGCAGTGAGGCAACCTGCTTGCCCGATTAAGACTACATAACCCAGGCCTACACATTGCACGGCACTGCCACACAGAAACTGTGGGCTCACTAGTGGTCAGAGCGGGCACCCGGGCCCAGCGGGACACTATTCAATTTCCTGGCCTGTCTGTTGTCTATTTTCCGGAACAGCAGACATGGGAAGTGCTCTGGGTGGGGCCAAAGCATCTGCACTTACCACAGCTGACTGGATCTTCATCAGAACCGTCTTGGCAATCCATGTCACCGTCACACGCCCACCGCTGGGGGATGCAGTGCCCGTTGTGACACTGGAAGTTGGAGGCCTCACAGGTGTGATAGATGGCTGCCAGAGAAAGAGAAGAGAGAAATGGTCAAGACGTCCCTCACCTCCGTGCTCCCATCACCATCAGGGGCCAAGTGGAGAGAAGGCTTGTACTAGATCACAGGTATGACCTGGGGCTGCCCTTAAGGTGGAACGCAGCCTCCTGAATGGCCAACAGCTTGAGGCTCTGAGTTTATCAGTGTTACAAGCACAGATATACACGTTAAAAAAATCAGTCACTTTCACAACAACTTATGAGGTAAGAAGTATTCCGCCTTTTACAGATGAGAAACAGGCTTAGGACGCTAAGAAGCTCGCCCACAGCTTCTTAAAAGCCTGTGCTTTTAAGCCTGTGCTTTTCCAAAGCCTGTGCTTTCTCCACTCTACCTGGCTACTTTATCTTCTCACTCATCCAGATTCTGCAGGATGAGGACAGGCAGTGTGTGCTCAGAGGACTGGGTTCTAAAGCTGGTCCCCACTGTGTGGAGGCCTCAATTTCATCATCTATTTTCATATCTAAGGACCCCTGTAAGTTCTGAAAGGCCATGATTTTATAATTCTAAATAAACCACCCAATTTCAAATGTGGAAAACCTCAGGTCTGAAGAGAATAAAAGATGTATCCAAAATCTAACTTTCTGGACAGTTGAGAGAGACATCTACCAGCCAATAATACGGGGTGTTCTCTACAGTCATTAAAAGAAAAAAAAAAAAGGCAAGTGAAACAGAGCCACTGTTATAAATTAACAGGTTCATCTGCATACATGGGCTGAGGCCACCTGGAAGTCGTTTAGAAAACGTCCCAAAACCTCGGTCAAAGACTATTTCAGATGCATAGTATCTGCCTCAACCCCAACCAACACTACTGAGCGCCTTCTGCATCAGATTTCCCTTTCTTCCTCTGACACAGGGAGCAGTTTGTGTCTGTCTGTTGCTGAAAGCCAGGGCTGGCCTTGTTTACAACTGGCATAAAATAATATAACCAAGACAGACGGGCTCTCTTGGTTTAACTGTGTGGACAGGACGTTCTAACAACAGAAGGAGGTAAAACAAACAAAAGTGGGTTGTTGAGTGCACACCATAGTTATTTATTCAATCGAGATGGTTGGTAATAGTAACTCAAGGGTTGGGAAAATGGGCTTCCGATGCCCTCTAGAATTTCTACTGCCTTTGAGGCTATTTTTTTGCAGTAGTCTGAAATACAAAGCACCTGATTTTTCAAACCACTTTACAACAAACGGTTGTCCATCATCTGTTGACTTATCTCCTCAAAGACCAAGGCTATATCCGGTAGCATGCAAATAAGTCTACAGGAAGTTTCAATATTTTACAGCCTTTGGCAATCAGAATCCATTAAAAATCTTTTTAAAATATACTTATCTCTGATAAGAGGAATAAGTGTATCATGCATGTTACATGAGCTTTGCCCCAGTAACAGCCATTGCCTGGAATACTTCTGATTTATTGGTTTTACAAATCTGACAGCCCTTCAAAAAGTTCTTCACCAAAGCCTTGCTGGCTTTCATAAAAGATACTGTCGCCTAAACTCATTGCCATACTGATGTACTTGTTATTATTCAGCCTATGCATTTCAATTCCAGTTGAAAACAATTTCAGAGCGTTAATGAATTTCCCAAATGACAATTCTGGGGGCATGTTTGAGATCTCCAGATTCCATCACAGATGCTGAGTCAAGAAAGACTAATTAATTTGCACCATTTCATTCAAGTGGCCAGGTAGGGCTGGAATGCTTAACATACTCTCTTTTTCTGAATTTTTGTCTTCTGAGTAACTTACTAGCTCTCTGTCATTGAGTGTTTGATGAATGATACATGCTCAATCGATAATATTTTTTAATTACAAGGATGAAAGAGATGGACTTTAATACAGAGTAAAGAATTTGGGGAAGATGAAGAATCCTTTGCAGAGCAGGACTCATTGTGACTCTAAGAACAGAAAGGCTAATGGGGCAAATGATCATGAAGTTAGAATACCAGGGTTTCTAATAGAGGCCATTATCCTCCTACCTATTCTCTGACTTGGGCAGATCTCTCCTGACTCAGCAAGACCTGTTGTGACACCTGATCAAAAGCATGAGCCAAATAAAAGTGGGGCAGAAGAGATGAATTAATTACTGTGACAACAGAAGCACTGCCTTATTATAAAGCACGGGACTACTAGGAAATGAATGAGGAAAAAGAAATGCTAACATCAACACAACTTGAAAGATTAATAATGTAAAAAAATAACATAAAGCATGAAGAAAAGCGCACTGGAAAATAAAAGGCAGAATTTGAAAAAGAATCAAATAGAGGGACTTCCCTGGGGGCGCAGTGGTTAAGAATCCACCTGCCAATGCAGGGGACGTGGGTTCGATCCCTGGTCCGGGAAGATCCCACATGCCGCGGAGCAACTAAGCCCTTACGCCACTACTGAGCCTGCGCTCTAGAACCCACCAGCCACAACTACTGGGCCCGTGTGCCATAACTACTGAAGCCCACACGCCTAGAACCCATGCTCCACAACAGAGAGAAGCCACTGCTATGAGAAGCCTGCGCACCACAACAAAGAGTAGCCCCCACTCGCCGCAACTAGAGAAAGCCCGGCGCAGCAAAGAAGACCCAATGCAGCCATAAATAAATAAATAAATTTAAAGCACACATATAGTACACCAAAAATTATATACATAAAAGAGAACCAAATTGAAACTCTAGATATAAAAAAACATAGCCATGGAAATAAAAATAGCTCAGTGGGTGTGTGAAACAGTAGATCAGATCCAGCTGAAAAGAGAATTGTTGAACTGGAAGAGAAATCTGAGGAAGTAACTCAGAGTCTAGCACAGAGTCATAAGGAGACAGCAAATATGAAAACCAGAGGCATGAACACCAGAATGAGACAGTCCAGCAAATGGATGATAGTTGCTGCTGAAGACAAGAGTAGACAAAGTAGCAAACAGATACAGCTGAAAAGATAGTGGCTGTGATTTCCCAGAATTGATGAAAAACGTAAATCCTCAGATTTTAGAAGGAAAACAAATAGGATAAATAAAAATACTCCCACACCTAGGTAGGTGAAACTGAATAACAAACAAACAAAATGCAAAAAATGTAGAGACAACTGGAGAGAAAAGAATGTCAGACTGTTGTTTGAACAGATAATCTGAGAGGAGAATTTAAATCAATACAAAACAGGCCAGAAAAAAAGGGACTGATTCCATCAAAATACTTAGGGAAAATCCAGAAACCCAGATCCATCTGAATTCAGTTTTGAGATCAAAATAAAGACATGTTTCTATAAACAAAAACTTGAAGTTTACTACTCACAGACTCCTGCTACAAGAAACACTGAAGGATGTGCACAGAAAGGAAGCATTAGGTACAAGAAGCAGAAGCGGTAGACAGGTAAGTACCTATAAATAAGTTTGGTTACTAAAAAATAATAATGATGACTAATTTTAGGATTTTTAAAACGTAAAACTAAAATACGAAGTATTTCGTGTTTTAAAATACTAAATATATACGAAATATGTCAGTATTGAAACTGTGGTCAGAGACTGGAATCAAAGCAGGTCGAGGGGAGGGGAAAGATATTAGGAATACACATAAGATGTCTAGGGCAACAGCTAAAAGAACAGAAATGAAACATTTACGTTCAAAATCAATGCAGAGGGATGGAGGGGGAGGGATAAAGGAAACTCAATTCCATAGAAAGCAAAACAGGGGGAGGGGAAGAGCCAAGAAAATGCCCGGCACAGACCATGCATGAGAGCTGAGGCCCACAGGACGTCAGTCGACCCATTTTTTTTGGCTCTGCAGGTGACTTAATTTACTAGGCCAGGAAATGAAGTAACCCGCCACACATCAAAATGAGCTCACACCTGACCCCCGACTATTCTGAGATGACAGACAAGGAGAATCATCTTGAAAAGGTTTGGAAGCACAGCCATTGGAACAAGGCTGCAGTTGTGGTGCAAGCACTCTACACGTCCCCAGGGAGCCCTGCCAGAGAAAACCAGAGATAAAACGAGGAGTCTGCGACAAGCCCACCCACAGAACTGAAGTTGTTCATTCTTCGTGGAGGATCGACACATGCACCTAAAACACACGTTTGACTAACGTGCTTGTGCTAACAAGATGTTCAGTCTCCTTCAATACCGCAATTTACAAACGGAAATGCCCAGGTGCGCCCCTCTAATTTACTTATTTATTTATTTATTTGTGGTGTGCGGGCCTCTCACTGTTGTGGCCCCTCCCGTTGCGGAGCACAAGCTCCAGATGCGCAGGCTCAGCGGCCATGGCTCACGGGCCCAGCCGCTCCGCGGCATGTGGAATCTTCCCGGACCGGGGCACGAACCCGTGTCCCCTGCATCGGCAGGTGGACTCTCAACCACTGCGCCACCAGGGGAGCCCCACCCCTCTAATTTACTAACCAACTATCTGCCCAACTCAAAGCTTCCGAACAGCACTCATATGCTTCCTGGGCTGATGGCAGTTCCTTTGCGGACCTTGGTTACCCCTCCTTCCGCAGGCCAGGCTTGTACACGGAGAGAAGCAATCGCCTGCAGTCCTTCCAGAAGCAGAGGCGCAGACCCCGAGACTGCGCCAGAAAAGATATGGGGGCGGGGGGGAGTTTACGAGGGGGTGGAATCTGGTAACATCACAGATCAGCCTGTGTGATGTACCTGGCCTTTGACGAGCTCCGTTTACTCCTTAAAGTCATGTAAGGTCACGTCTAAAGTAAAATGAATGGAGAGTTACAGTTGTGTAGAATTACCCAATCAACAGAGGTTCTCTGAACTGGGCACTAGGAGAATATAAAGGAGTAAAATATCATTTCTGCCCTTCACAAACCAAATCTAAAGCAAAGCACAACACTGATACGTAAGTGTGGGACATGATAACAGATCTACTTTTTATTTGCTTTTGCAAATTAGGAGGCATGCTTTGAGCTCCCGGATGCTGGGCGGTGTGTAAGAACTGCTGGGGTACCGTGGGGGAAAGAGAGATTAAGACACGGGACTTAAGGGATTTAATTCGCGAGACTGAAGATCCATTCACAGTGGATGGCAAAATGAAGGCTGAATGACCAGATCTCCCCTCGCCACAAAAGGGTTAAAGGAGACATCTTTACCTCCATCACTGGAGGGATTTAGGGTAGAACGGAATGACAATTTCTAGAGGAGGTTGCAGAGAAAATTTACTCATCAGAAGTGGGCTTTGTTTTCCTGCCTCCAACTTCCCCAACTCCTTGCTGTCCCCGAGTCCACCATGATGCATACGGCCCTCGTTCATTCATTCACTCACAAAAAACAGTGAACATGAGTGAACTTAACACCCAACAGAAGAATTACAACACTACTTCTACCTTACCCCATCCAGCCTTCCTCTCATATTCTAATGTTGTTCCCAAATTTACTTTCGATAAAATCTTACCCAACACAGGTGCAAGCACAATTTAAGCTTTCAGTGTTTAGGGAACCCCTTGATGCTGCATTCCAAAACATGCACTAGTTCACTGTTACTCAATGTGTGGTCCCCAGACCAGGGGTCAGTCTGTAAACTCTGTTACTGGTCCTAAGGAAATAAGCTTGAGCCAAAATGTACATCAACTCGATCACTCAGGAGACTGTTCAGTTGAACACTTTTTCATGGCAAGACCTTCTCAATGGAGGAAGCAGAGAGTTGGTTACAAGCTTATCAAAGATCAGCTCTTTGAGAAGCACTGATCTCGCTGGTTTCTAAGGTCCATTTCTTACAGCCTAGATTCTGCGATCACGTAGGGCTGCAATGCTACCCAGCACGTGAGCAGGGAAGTGCTTCTCAGGGAGTCCAGGGAATACTGACCGGTACAGTTGGCTTCGTCAGACCAGTCCCTGCAGTCGTTGTCCCCGTCACACACCCAGGAGGAGCGGATGCACATGCCAGAGCTGCAGCTGTATTCGTCAATCCGGCACTGGTGCATTTCTGCAGGTGAGACCACAGACAAGGATCTGAGCACAAAAGCTTGCCCGGAATTCTGTCTCTGAGGTCAAAGCTCCTTAGGGTTAGAGATGCACCCAATATCCCTATTATCGCTGATGATCCACGCATGAAGACTTTAGCCAGGGATGGAAAGTCCTCGAGGATGGTGCCCAAGTACAGCCGGCCCTCCGGATATTCAGGTCTTGCATCCACAGATTTGGCCAACGGTGCAATAGGTACTATGTTTACTATGTGGAATCCGCGGATGCGGAATCCGTGGATATGGAGGGCCGCCTATGGGACTTGAGCACCTGTGGATTCTGGAACCCATGGCGGGTCCTGGAACTGATACCCTGTGGATACCCAGGGATGACTGTAGTGCGCTGCAAATGGGGCACAGGTGTGCTGAGATCCTGACACCTCACGCTCTGGCCACCAGTTGCCTCTAGGCGACAGTGGCCTTGGCCATTCATCTTGGTGCAATTTACAAATATCATTTCCTATGCCTCCTATGTCGGGAGGAAGGTTGGGAACCAATGCTCTGGCTGCCCAGAAAGCCATATTTTCAAGAAACAGACTTCCAGAGACAGAGCCTGTGGTTTCAGAACAGGAGTAATGAGAAAGCCGAGTGTGCTGATCGATGTGAGATGCTCAGTTCAGGGAAAGAGAGATCAGTGCTGAGCTCCCCGAACAGAAAAGCTGGTGACTTCCTGTGGGCAGAGCTCCCGGGATGCTGGCCGCTGGGGCTGTCTCAAGAAGGGTGGGGGCCGGAGACAAACGAACCAGGGCAGTCTGACCAGGACAGGAGGGGCAACTACACGGACAACATCTTTTGCAGGCCCTGGGGATACTAACAAAACAGAATTTTCACATGGAATTGTAAAGGTTCTAGGAAAACAGGAGTAGCCAAGCCCGGGGGCCCGGGGTGGCTGCCTCAGTGAGAGAGGTTGATGGTGAACTGGGGAGCAGATATTCATGACGAAACAGTCTGGAGACTCACGAAGAGGACCTGGATCTGAGGTAGGGATGACCTGAGACCTTGAGGTGGACTCAGGTGCACCAGCGTGAATGGACCATGAACAGAGAATCTGAGGGACAGACACCGTTTAACGGTCCAACATGTGTCCAGTGAGTGGGTGAGAGGACACATCAGAAACAGATAACCACGTGGCGATTCCTCCCGACGAGAGCAAAACTGGCTGCACACATTAACCCTCTGAGTGCAGAGGCGGACATGGGAGGAATGAAGGGAAAACAGTGCAAACCCCAAGGACTATTTCCTGGAACTCCGTATTTTTACAAAGGTGAAGGAAAATTATGTAACCACTCCCCCCCAGAGAAGTGCTCTGAGACCCAGGCTAGGATCATTTCCCCCACTCTCCTTATTTGAGTCCCAGTGAGTCAAACCCCCCATTTGTGATGCTGCAGGCCCCGTCCAGAAGCACACGCACAGCGGGACTGGACCTGCCCCCGTGTACAGGCAGGGAGCCCACAGGGCCTCACCGAACCCTCACAGCGGCGGGGTCAGCATCCGGCCCCCACACGCACTCCCCTCCAGGCTGGGGCACTCTGTGTACTGTTCCATCCTGTGACAGTCAGTAGCTACGGGTTTGGTACCCAGAGCCCATCAACTAAGACAGGGCTCGTGAAACTGACAGGGGAGGATTATGCAAGAAGAAGGGCGTGGGAAACACAGTCCCAGTTCCCTTTTCTGACACAAACTAACTGTGTCACCTTGAATAAGCCCCCTGACCTCTATGGACCTCAGGTGTTTCATCCGGAAATCAAAAGGACTGAACTAGAGAATTCCTACCACTCTTTCAATTCCAACACACTATTTTCCTAAATAAAAATGTCCATTCAGAAAACAGATGCTCAAACAACGTTTGTACCATCCACTGGCTTCTAACAGGGTTTACTGAATTAGATCAGTTAAAAAAAACAAAACAAAATGAAAAAACAGTTCACAAAGGTATAGCTCCGAGCCTCCAGGAGGCTAACGTCATAGCTGCCCAGAGGCGTGCGTGGGCTAAGGCTGTATAGCTGTTAATAACTGCCTAAATTCATTTAGAAATCTTCCTAATTCTCACACTCATGTGTACAGCATCTCTGCAAGGAAGCAGGGTCCATCACTCTATGAATGAATCAATCCTACCATGTGAATGGAGGTGGCCATGCAGCTGATGTCATAAATCCCACAATGGCTTTCAGAAATCCTCCATTTCCAACCCATCCCATGAGCCAGGGTGCCGCCCCCTCTGGAAGAGGATTCCTGGACATCACGTCCCCTTACCACAGTGACTTTCATCGCTATTGTCGCCACAGTCATCCTCAAGGTCACATTTGTAGGACAGTGGGATACAGGTCCCAGACTCCTGGCAGCGGAACTGGGTGTCTGGATCACAGATGGTAGTAGCTAGGATGGGAAAGAGAGACAACATGCTCATTAGGTCCAGTCAACTCCCCCCAAATACAAACATCCCACTGGAAAGCCAACTGAAAAAGAGGAGGAAGCAGATTTTAATTGTAATATGAATTTCAACAACAGAATCGAAACCTAGACTTACAGAAAAAATAAACTGCGTGAGAACCTGAAATTTACAACCAAGGGAGATAAGGGCCTATCTTTCCATGGACGGATTCCAGACCCGAACAGGGCTGGGAAGAGTGAGAAACGGTCACTGAGCTAGGAGACAGCATGATGCGTTACATCAGGGGTCCCTGGTACCGGTCCGTGGCCTGTTAGGAACCAGGCCACACAGCAGGAGGTGAGCAGTGGGTGAGCGAGCGAAGCTTCATCTGTATTTACAGCCGCTCCCCCTTGCTCGCATTACGGCCCAAGCTCCGCCTCCTGTCAGATCAGCGGTGGCATTAGATTCTCATAGGAGCGTGAACCCTACTGTGAACTAGGCACGAGAGGGATCTAGGCTGCTCGCTCCTTATGAGAACCTAATGCCTGATGATCGGAGGTGCAGCTGAGGCAGTGATGCTAGCGCTGGGGAGCGGCTGCAAATACAGATTATCATTAGCAGAGAGGTTTCACTGCACAGAGACCATAATCAATCAGTGCGCCTGAATCACCCCGAAACCAGCCCCCCGCCCCCGTCCATGGAAAAACTGTCTTCCACGAAACCGGTCCCTGGTGCAAAAAGGTTGGGGACCGCTCCACTATATAACCTCCTAAGATCCCCTCAGAAGTGACGGTGTCTTCCTAAATAAATGGCAGAAATACCTTCATCTGGAAAACTACCGTTAGGAGGCCCAATTTTACACACAAAGCTGGCTCCTCACCGTACAGAGGACAGAGGGAGGGTGAGGTAAATTCTGCAGCGGGAACAGAGGCCCTGCAGTCAGGCGAGACAGGGTTTCAAATCCTGGCTCTGCCTCTTCCTCTAGCAATTAATTTTAACCTTCCTGAGCCTCAGTTTTCTCCACAGCAAAAGGAAGATAAGGTCACGTGGGCAAGCGCTTGTGATGACAGACCCAAAGACCTGACGGGGGTCTTAATTCCACCAGCCACAACTTACTTCACCCAACCCCCTGGGCTTCCGGTCCCGCTACTGTAAAATGGAGATAATACCTACCCTCCTGGCATTATTATGAAGGTCAATAAGAAAACAAGTTTGGGACCAGCACCCATCCTTAGGATGTGGATATAATGGGCTCTAAACAAATGTCACGTCTCCTCCCATCCTTACTCTCGCCCTTCTGCCTCGGAATGTGAACACAATTCGATTTTTCTCCCCCTTCTGAACAGAAATTATCTGGGTTTAAGCATAAGCCCTAGAACCTTCCAGAAAAGGCTTTGGGAAAGAAGGCTGCTCCTAGAGCAGCCAATCCACAAGGAATGACGTGATAGAACAGAATCTTGGGAAGAGGGTAGGGAGTATCAGGAAGTGAGAGGCGGGTGGCAACCCTGCAGTCAGACGTGCCCGGCCACTCTTATTTGCAGCTCCGTTTCTTCTCCGTAATTGAGTTCATGGTGGGAGGCAGGGGATGAATGCAGAAATAAGACTGCAGGGGATTCATGTCAAAACCCCCAGCGGCTGACAGCCACCCAGGGCAGGAGCCTGCTGAAGAGGAAGGGGGATGTGCCGACAGCATCCCTCCCACGTCTGCCTTGGTTGCCACGCCTCTCCTCTTCCCTGGCAGCTGACGGGATGCCTCGTTTAACTTCCAGACAGCATTGCCCAGCCACGGCCTGTCCCCTCCTGCAGCCCTGCCCAGGAACAGGGTGCCTGCCCCCTCCTTGATAAGGGAGACCCTCAGGAAGGCTCAGATAAGCACCACCCTCCTGGCTCCCAGGCTCCACGTTTTATACCCTGCAACCCTCACCCCCTCACCTCTGCCACATCTGACTAGTCCAGGACCCGAGCCGCGGGGAATTGCAAGAAAGCAGAGCAGAAAGCGAGTCTCAGGGGCTCGGGAGGGTAAATCCCGGCTGACACTTGCACCTAACCAGGAGGAGTGCAGAGCCAGCTGCATACTTCCCTCCGAGGAGAAGCTTCAACTCTGCATGGAAACCTGTGAGGCCACAGCTCAGGGGCTGTGGGGAAGGAGATGGAGGGAGGTCTTCCTCGCAAAACACTGAACCCATATGAGACCCCAGCTCATCCATCTAGTAGAAACCAAAGCCCAGGAACCCCAGGAGGAATCCCGAGCTACTGGAGCACGAGGTCATCTAGTTTACAGCTCTCTGCTTCCGCTACGCCTCATTACGTCCGGGCAGTTTCCTTACAATGTGTTAATTCTAAGAAGTGTCTCCTCGCCCACCCTCTTCCATAACAAACTCCTTTGCAGAATCTGCTCCAATGATGTTAATATCAATTAATGTCTGTAAGGAGCGCTGGCTATCCCCTCACAAATATCGCACCTTCCTGAGACCCTGGTAGGTACAGGAGGTTTGATCAGTGTCCCTTTTGTAGGAAAGAAAAACACACGGAGAGGCTGGTGCTCTCCCAAATCTGCTGTTGGTAAGCTCCTCTCCCTCCGCGTGAAAGGCAGCCACCGAAACCAAGGAAAAATGATTAAGGTCTGGTAATAACCTCCTATGAGCCAGAAAAGGCAGTACATAGGATTGCAGGGCCCAGATGAGTTAACGAGTTGACTGTTCCTGAAGTCGCTTTCTGGGAGGAGGGGCATATGAACAGGCACGTGCTCTACAGATGGCTGGCAAAATACCTTCCCCAGAGGCAAGGTGGGTACACAGAGACGGGACACACCCATTAATCTGTCCTTATAGCACAAAATGAGAAATGAGCTTCTGGATTTCCAAAGGCAAAATATTTGGAAGAGAAGCCTTCAGACTGGTCTCTGGCTTCCCTGCTCTGGCCTTTCTCCCACCTCATTCATTCTGCCCATGCCTTTATCTTTCCAAAGGCAAAATCTTATCCTGTCATTTCAATGTCATTCCAAACTGTTCTTCTGATAAAGTCCAAAGGTCCTTGCTACTCTGGGCCCCAGGCACCAGGCCACCCTCCCCTTACCCCACGGCTCCCACTCAAGTTCTCAATAACCCACGCTGCTTTCCGGCTCATGCAGCACACATTGGCCTCAGGGCTTTCGTCCATGCTGCTCCCTTGCCCGGAACTTTCCTCCCTCTACCTCTGCTTGGTTCACCTCTGCCCACCCTTCCTAAGGACCTCCCCAAGTCTGATGGAAGCACCCTTCCTGAAGCTCACAGCGCTGCCCCATCACAGCGCTCATGGCTCGAATGTACCTGGCTGGTTACTTCTCTGACCCCGCTTCAGACTGTAAACTCTGTGTCCACTTTGATCACCAGTTTATCCCCAGGCCTATCACAGAGCCTGGAACACATGGTCCTCAATAAACACGTGTTGAGTGAACGGGTGAACACATTACTGACTGACCCCTCCTTAGGCGATGATGTCGAAGCTACTAAAAATTAACTGAAGAAAGATGGCCAACTTTGCGGTAAATAGATTATCCATTATAAGCAGTTATTTGTTTGTCCTTAAACCCTGCTAAACAGAATCACATACTTTCGCAGTTGGACCTTAGAAATTACATAGTCCAAAGATGACATCTACTTGCACACATACCAATGTTCCCACAACCCAGGCCAAAGCTGGCATCACCAATTAGAACAACCTCTCCTGAGCCCGGCAGGTAGCCGGCACCAACTGATTGGAGGTAACAAGGTAAAGCCTGTTTCCCATCTCCGAAAAGGCTAAACATTAAATTTATAAATCAAGGACTATCACCTGGTCACCTGCCCCAGGTCACCAGCTCTATTCACAGTGGAAGAGCCACAGTCAGAGCCCAGACTGCCTGACTCCCAAATCAGCTCAGTTCCAACCATGCGACGTATTTGTAAATCTCTTGCAATGAGTAGCGAGCTTACTATATGGGTTTGCTTTAATTAATAATAAATATCTAATATGGAAATGTGTTTTCTCCAGCCACTTAAATGGGCATCACTGATCATGGGGGCCCCAGACTGCAGGCCCCACCCAGGAGGCGCCGACCAGCCTTCCGAGTAATGGGAAATGCCTATCATCCCGAAAACTCGGCCAAGCGGGGACTCACGGCAGTTTCTCTCGTCGCTCATGTCCCCGCAGTCGTTGTCAAAATCACACCACCAGATGCTGTTGATACAGTTCCCATTGCTGCACCGATACTGGTTGCGGAGACAGGTGTTCTCTGGCCATCGGGGGAGACAGAGGAGGAAACGAAACCAATATCATTCTTCCTGCTGGACCACAAGGCTTTCTCTTCTGAGTGTCCATTTGTCTTACTCAAATAACAGGCCTTAGACGGCAAAGGGGAAGGGGGATGCCACACACACGTGCCCGCCGGGAAGCAAGCATCCAAGGAGGCCCCCTTCTCTCCTCTTTTAATTAAAATTGGAGAAGAGGCAGCTAGGAGCGTCAGAGGGGGTTACGATGATGAAAAAGGAGAGTGATGGTGCCAGGTGGGTCTAGTGGATACAGTGGGTCTAGTATCAATGTTATAAAATACTAATTTCACAAGGGACTCCTTAAGGGACCGTGTACCAAGATCCAAACATATATTCAGTGTGTCTATATAGTTTATACATACTATGGTCATATATATTCACATATATTCCATTTATTAACGAGGAGGGTTATGGAGATTTGCTTTACATATTCTTGAGGATTTTTTTTCTGCTTCTTCAAACCATGACTTCTTCAAAGCAAGCAGTTACAATTCCTCACACAGAAAAAAAGGCACTGTTTAGTCGACTGGGTCGAGAACACGTGATAACTGGCCTCCTGTTTGGATAACCAAAGGCATTCTGACAGGGATACAGAGAGGCCCTCTTCTCCTGCTGGAATTCAGTGTTAACTCCATTTCTTTCCAAACAACTTTAAGATGATGTCGAGAGCCTGAAAGAGAGTCTCCTGTGTCTTAGAAGAAAAGGTTCATTTTCTTTCCGTTTGTATTTCTTAAGAGAGCCCAGAAGGCCACTTTGGGTAAATGGAAAAACTAGACAGGAAAGAAAGATTTAGCAGGTTTTCAGGGGGAAAATGTTAGAATCGGTGTTGAAAGGGGGAGTGGAATGAGGCTGCTGCAGCCACTTGGCCAGGGCTTGGGAGGAAAAGGCTCGAAGTCCTCCGCAATATTGGTTGGACAGTTCAGACGTTTCCAGGCTGGCAGGGGGCGGGGGGCAGGGGGGCGGGAAGCTGCTGGATGAGATGTGGTGAACTCTGAAGGAGTCCGACCAGTCCCTTGCCCAAGTCGGGGTGGTCCGACTTACGGAAGCAGGAGAAGCTGGAGAAGACAGATGTGCGGCGTGGATGAGATGAGGAAGAGGTGGGAAAAAAAAGAAAGGGGCACTCAGAGGAAAGCCTGCATCTCCTGACACTAATCCTAAAAGCAGCTCTTATTCTTAAAGGAACAGCATGGGCCCGTTCTGGATGAGGACTGAGGGATCAAGGGCCTTGGAACCTGAACCAGGATGTCTGTATCTAGGGGGGTTTAATTTCTACCTTGGGCATTTTTAATAACCCCAAACATGAGTGCATCAAGGACACCCGGAGCGGGGACAGAAGGGAAGGGGGATGGTGGGAAAAGGAAAGCGACGCACCTTCTTTGACACACGTGTTGTTCTTCAGCTGATAGCCGTGAGGACACTCACACATCAGGTCCCCGGACGGGAGGGTGCTGCCGGACACACCGTCTGGACACCTGCAGCTTCTAGTGTTGTTGGCCTTGGGCAGACACAGCAGGCTGCACGGCCTGGACGCACAGGAGGTGCTTCCTGGAAAGGAGACAGATGGCGGTGGCCAGGTTAGTAAACACCAGGGTGCACCGAACGCAGGCCTGAGACCCAGGGCGACTTCCTCCTTCTACAGGCCCAGCAACACGAAGCTCAGGGAGAGAAAGAAGTGGCGAGTGTGAGACGGGCCCCGGCTGGATCAGATGGCCCCGGAACCAAGCCAGGCACCCACCGGTCCTCCTGGGAATCTGAAATCAGGACGCTGAGACGCCACAGGGTAGGTGGGGAGCTGGATCCGGGAGGAGAGCCATGCCCCATGGGTGTCACAGGTGCTGCAGGGCATCACAGGTGCTGCAGGGCAAGCCAAAACCTGTACAAATCAGAGCCGTGCAGGTAGGATCAGTCTGCAGCGTCAGGAGGACGAAGCCAACTTAGGGAGAGAAGAAAGGATGACACCAGGACGAGGGAACAGGGAGGGGGAGGGAGGACGGCTTTGCCAGGCCCAGCCCCAGTCCCCACTGGCGCACCTGCACCTCCTATATTGGGTTCCTTCCTATCCCCCCTTCGTTCTTTCCACAGCACTTTTCACTTGAGTTAGCTTGAGCGAGTTTACTATACCTTGTGACCCAAAAGCCCTTAATTAGAACATACACCTGAGAAACGACAGGGCTCGGACCAAAATCTGGGCCTGCCCTTCTCAATTCCTTTGTGCCAGGACACAGCTGCTGAGCTCAATGAGGAACCAACCAGAGACCCATCAGGCAATAAATCCACATGCAATGAACCCACATAAGGACCAGTCATTGTTGATCTAGCCCACTATCTCCAATCTCTTCTCTGGTTTAGCTTTCCAAAGAGCGTGCCAGCTAGAGTCCACACAATCCTCCGCTGTGCTCTCAGGGGAGGACTTCTGTGGATGGGCAGGGATGGAAATTAAGAAATGTATTTTTTCCTTTTGCCTGTGACTACTCATCACCAAAACCGGGAAAAAGAAACATAAATGCTTGGATAAAACTCAACTGATAGAGATTCTTCAGCTGTGCCATCTCGTGGACAGAGAACCCCACCAGAATGAAATCCAAGTAACCGGTTTCCAGCCAGACAAGATCTGAGCTAGGCCACGCCTCTGCTGGCCTCTGGTTGGGAAACAGGGTTCATTAATGACAATCAGTACTCAGATGGGTGATGACACACTCAGAAGCCTTGATGTGTTGGCACCTCATCGGTGTTTAACTGGTATTACACATAAAGATAAAAACCCCCATGGTACAGCAACAGTATTGCTTTCGTGCTAAGGATACAAGAGCACAAGGAATTACCAAGTAGATAAAATACACACATCCACAGGGGGAGACCTGTATGATGAAACATTCAAAAGGGGTTTGCAAATGACTCCATCAACCTATAGGCTGGATTATCATAGTGAATAACCTGCTGACTGGAGCAGAAATGCCGGAAGCCAGCTCCCGCTCATCTGTTCCGTGGGCAGACACTGTCCCTTTATCTCAAATACACCTGCCGTGGGCTGCAGGAGGGAATGTTGAGCTGCCAGGAACGAAAACAACCCCATCTGGGGTTCTGGAACATGTTCTTTGTATTCAAAGGATGCTGTACTGTTTGACGTTACAAGAAATTGAATAACAGAATATTTGAAAAATACTCAACGACAGGAGTATTTTCACATGGGTCTTGTCTGTAAAATAACACAACTGACATTTTCCCGTGCAGGGCAAATGCTCCCACCCAAAGAAGCAAGAGGTGAAAGTACAGTGCGCAAAGGGAGATGCGGTAATTCAGGAGATTGGTCTCAACAGACTTGAATGAATCTGCAGCCCGAGAGGCAGGGCCAGGGACAAACCCCAACCTAGGCAGCAAAGTCACTGACCCCAAGAGTTAGGCAGGGCAGGAGTGTGTGGGCAGGTCCAAAGCCACAGTACAGAAAACGGGAGTTCTAGTTACAGAGAACCTGGGAGAGCACAGAAGGAGGATTCAGCAGAGTTCCACTACAACACAGCTAGAGACCCCTCACCCAGGATGCCACAGCCTTTTGTGGGCAAGGTGGGCAATGTGAAGAGAGGACAGCTGACAACCTTCATCTCCAAAGATGTTCCTTTAGAAGACCAAACACTTAGCCCCACGGTGTCTTCACTAGGCATAGTCAGAACACTGTTAGATTTCCTCTTTGGAAAACTCCCCCAGAACCAGTTTAGGAGCCAAAATTGCTATTATCTCGCTTAACGATCTACATACTTTTGACAACTATCAAATCCACCCCACATAATAAATATCTGCCTTCATTATAGATACTGAAAAGCATGTGCTTACTGCCGGCTCTGAAGGAGAATTCAAAGAACTCCAAAATATTTTAACCCATTACAGCATCAGTTGCATACATTAATAGCCTTGCAAAGTAAGCTGTTTTAAGGAAAAAACACTCTTTATGAAGAGTTAATTCCAGTAACGCTGTGTAAAAAACAGCCAGGTATAAAGACAAAAAAATGTATCTGTTTATAACCAAATATCCCAAACAGACACTTTGCAAGTGAACAAAATTCTTATCCTAAACAAGAATCAATCAAAATCTAGTATTTCTCGATCACTGTTGTACCCCACGGCACTGCTAATCCAACAACAGATCACAGGCGGAACAGAGCCTGATGGTTTTATTGAAGTTCAAGCTTTGAAGTCAACCAGGCCACGGTTCAAATTCTCACCGCTTACTAAATGTGTGATGGAGAAAAGGTACGGAACCTGACTTCCACATTCTCATCTATAAAATGGGAATCATAATACGCATGGACTTGGGGAAGGTTAACTGAGATTATACAAGCCCATTGAGCAAGTGAGTGTGGTGCTTATGACACAGCAAAATCCCTCAGAGTAAATGCCGTTATCACTTTACACACGGCTAGTACAAAGTCCTGTGTGTGTTAGGAGGAGACAACAAAGTTAATACAGCCGACTGGCACCAGGGATCGCCACTACCTGTCATGAACTTGTAATACTCCCAGTGTCTGACAAAGCAGACAGGATTGAGCAAACAAGTTCAAGGCCAAGAGGCACCCACTGTACACAGGCAGTGCTGGCAGCCAGGTGCCACCGCAAATGCTTTGATTTAACCCAAACCGGCCTGAGACATGACAAACTGGCTTCACTGGCCCTGTGTCTGCGGGCAGGAGGTCCCCGGGAAGCAGGAGACAGGCCATGATTCCCCCTTTATGTCCCAAAGAGTCGCCTTCCTTGAAACTAGCCAGAGTAGCTCCGGGGTCACAGCGGTGACCGCATGGCAGCTGGGATGAAGTGACCGGCCGAGACTCGGGGTGGGTCCATCGGAACACAGGGTTGCAGGAGCTGAGGCTGTGTGCGCAGCTGAGGCTGACAAGCACATGTCAAAATGCAGACCTGCTTTTCTGGACGGGGAGGTAACTTGAAGAAGTGCTGAGAATTCCCTCGGCTTGCCAGCGGGGCGGATCAGTAGGGCTGGGTGTCCTCCGTCAAAGGCCCTGAGATTTCAGCCCCTGGAGCTGGAAAGCATGATTCCTTTCTCTCTCCTTATTTCATTCTTTTTTTTTTTTTTAATCTTTTTCTTTTTTTTGTCTTTGAGAAAGTGTGTGTGTGTGTGCGTGCTTTTTTTGTATTTTATCTCTCTGCCCTATTTCAAAACAGGCACCTCCTCTAAGAAAGAATGTGACTTCTCTGTCTTGTGGCAGAACTGGAACAAAAGCCCAGCTCCTAAACAAGGGAGGGGTCTTTGGGAAAGCTAATTCACATCTGAGATTTTGTTCCCTAATCTAGAAACCATGGACCATAATACCAGCCCTGCCCACCTCACGGGTCAGCTGTGAAGACGTAACAATAATGCAGACTTCCATTTCTAGGATACTTTACAGTTTTCCAAGTGTGTTTTCATGCTCTCTTCATGAGTCCCCAAAGGATAGCAATGATATCTATAACCGTATTATTTCCCCTTGTCAATTTTCTCTTAGCACAGGGCCAGCCAAAAACCACAAGACAATATCAACGTTCTAGTTCAAAACAGGAAACCTAGCAGTCTGTCAATAAAGGAGAGTCAGCAGACCCAGGATGCTACTTAATCCTGCTGAGATAAAGAGGGCTCTTCTTAAAGGGACTATTCTTCTGGGGAGTACCCAGATCCCCCTCCTCTAGAATCAACAGTACGGTTGGGAGATAAACAAGGGGCAAGGGCAGTGCAGTAAGGAAGAAGGTATCCTACTGAATAGTCTCGGACCCCAGGACCACCCAGTCAGAGCCTTGCAGCAGTCCTTGAAGCCTCAGCCCACAGTCTTTCATACACCCATTCTCTACACCTACCAGCAACACTCCCCACCCCCATCCCTTCTTCTTTCAACAAGTATGAATTGAGCAGCTACTGAGTGCTGGTCATTGGTAAGATTACTGAGCAAAAACAAAGACAGAATCTCCTTCTTCATGGGGTTTAGAATTTCACAGTGGGGACAAGCGAATTAAGTCATCATATAACTAGATCTCACATTGCGAGGGAAGTAGGGCTCAATGAGCAACTGGTCATCTGAGCAACCAGAGAAGACGGGACTCCTGTCGGAAGCTATGCACCCAGCACAGCATCACTCCCTGTCAGGGTGCCAAGCGGGGATTAAGTGCACACTGAGCCTCTCCAGCTGCAACAGAAGCCACACCACCCATCAGTCAGGGGCCAAAAGCAGGAGGAGGGTGTAATTTACCCACCGAGCACCAGCGTTCCAGGCAGGCAAAAACGTGCTGTCTTCCAGCTGTTTGTGTATCATTAGAAAAGAAATTAAGATGTCATAGGAAGAAATTAAATAATGCACATGTTGTCATGACAGGCTGCCAGATCCTGCTTGATCAGAGACTGCCCACACCCAGCCCCTTGCAAGAGATCAGCTCGACAGAGATTAAGGAGGAGATGCTGCCTTACCGGTTGTTTTCCCCCGGTAGAAAATCTTCAGGTCCATGGGCCCCGTGAGCCGGTTCGCCAGAATCGCCATCTCAGACCCACTGTATTTGGAAGCTCGGAATATGCTGAGCTGTGACCAGTCGTCCCAGTAGATGTCATTCTAAAAAGAAAACCTTTGTTCGTCAGTCAGCTCTTCTGTCTTTTTTTCTGGACCCTCACTCAGACCAAGAGCTCCATCGTGCAGTGGACACCTACCATTCACTGGCTGAATGATCAGCCTGATCAAGACCTGACTTAAATGCAAGAGTCAGTGATTTTATCCAAACCTCACCAAGCATCCACACTGAAGGAACCACCCCAAAGAAACTATCCGATAAGCATCCGGTAAGTTTGACCACAAGTTGAACCCTTCCGTAGAAAATCTGAACAACCATTTTGTGTTCTAGAGTCGAAGCACAAGTGACAGGCCACCTCCAGGAGGCAGAGGTGGGACAGGGCTCATCTCAAGACATCAGGGAATGAAGAGAGCAAACCTCACAAGAGACCAAGACACAGAGCCAGGGACTTCCCTGGGGATGCAGTGGTTAAGAATCTGCCTGCCAATGCAGGGGACAGGGGTTCGATCCCTGGTCCAGGAAGATCCCACGTGCTGTGTAGCAACTAAGCCCACATGCCGCAACTACTGAGCCCACGTGCTGCAACTACTGAAGCCCGCACACCTACAGCCCATGTTCTGCAACAAGAGAAGTCACCGCAATGAGAAGCCCGCGCACCGCAATGACGAGTAGCCCCTGCTCACTGCAACTAGAGAAAGCCCGCACGCAGCAACGAAGACCCAATGCAGCCAAAAAATAAAAAATTTTAAAAAAAGACACAGAGGGCTTCCCTGGTGGCGCAGTGGTTGAGAGCCCGCCCGCCGATGCAGGGAACACGGGTTCGTGCCCCCATCCGGGAAGATCCCACATGCCGCGGAGCGGCTGGGCCCGTGAGACATGGCTGCTGAGCCTGCACGTCCGGAGCCTGTGCTCCACAACGGGAGAGGCCACAACAGTGAGAGGCCCGCGTATCACAGAAAAAAAAAAAAAAGACACAGAGCCAAAATGAGGCTACCGCTACTGAAAGGCAAGCCAGGACTTTTCATGGGATGCAAGCTCAAACTTTTGAAAGGTGAACAGTGAGCATCCTGGATCCCTGGCAGCTCTGTCTGGCATCCCTCCCTATGGGCAGAAAGACAGTGCCTCCAATTCAGAAATGAGCTGAGTTTCTAGGTTAGATAAGCATCTCTGCAAAAACCCAGAGACAGCAGGCTCTGCACCTCAGTCTGCTCCTCACAGACACTGACAGGTTGCCCAATGCTGGAACAGGTGAGGCCCCACCTTAAAGACAGCAATGGCGTAGGGGTGTGGGAGGTTGTCCAGGATGACGGAGCGCTGCTGGCCGCTGAAGGTGATCCGCTCGATGCAGTCCAGGTAGGCATCCGTCCAGTAGATCCACCGCTCGTCCACGGTGATGCCATTGGGCCACTTCACGTCCTCCGACACAAGACGATAGGCAGCCGAACCATCCATGTTGCTCCGGTAAATGCCAGGCCTCAGGTCCCCCCAGTCGGTCCAGAACATCACCCTGGCCAAAACCGGGGAAGAGCACACATCCCATCAGAACTGGGGAAATGGGAGCTCAAAAACTGCTCCGAAGAGACAAGCATTCAGCCAGTTAGTTCAGCACTGTTATTATAATCTCTAATTCTAACAGGTAAAGCCACTTAATTACTTGACCCACAAATTCTTTTATTGGAATTTATCTATGGTATCATCAAGTTATGCAAAGACAATGTACAAAGATATTCATCACAGCATTGTTCATACTAGCCAAAAAAATATATATAGGTGTGTATACACATATATATTTAGGTGTATATACACGTATACACACAAAAATGTTAATCTATAAAGTGATACATTATGGTACACACAAAAGAATATTATGATGTCTAAAGATCTACATGTGCTCACATAAAACAATCTTCAAACCATATTAAATATTTTTAAAACATGCAGAATAGTAAATATTCTATAATCCTTTCTGATACGCGTGTGTGTGTGTGTGTCTGTGTGTGTCTGCGTGTGTATGTCTGTGTGTCTGTGTTTAAAGGGCATACACGTCTACACGGGTAAAAATAAACTCTGAATGATAACTCTTAACCAAGAAACTGTTAACAATGATTACCCCTAGGAAATGTGAGGGTGAAGAGTTAAGAGAATGGAGGAAACAAATATTTTTCATTTCATAAACTTCTACTCTCTTTTAATATTTTTAATCAAATGCGTATCTTATTTTCAGAATTTTCTTTAAAAATCGATCTAATTCTCAATCATAAATGCTACAAAGCCTCATCCAGAATTTCCCTTATAGCTCTGTTTCCTTAAGTTAATAATAAATTAATAAAAAGCACCTCTGCATTTCCCCAGTGCATACAAATTGCTGGTAAGAAAACACAAGCTGGGGGGCAGAGAAAAGAAGCAAGGGGTTAAATGTGTGTATCACACGTTAAACTCAAGATAAAGACTCCATATCCAACTATGTGGGCCTGACTATGTCCAGAGAGACTTTTAATACTACCTTTTGTTAGAGAAACACCCCACAGCTGTGAGACATCTGGGTGCCTACAGAGATTCTGATGCTTGCTAATGGAAAGGGGATGGAGTTAGCTGCCCAGGATGACTAAGTCATGGTTCCAAGACTTGCAGGTCATAGATTATTTCAACCACAATCGTTAGAAACAAGTTTCTGTCCAGCAGTTTGCCTTTCCATGAGAATCTGTCTGTTGCAGCATTGGACACACACAGATTTCCTTTGGGACCACACTTACCCGTCTTGGGGCACGAGGACCAGAGCCCTGGGCCGGTCAAGCACTGAGGAATTGACAATCGTGAGTCGGAAGTCGCCGTCTGGATTCCCCACCTGACAAAGGAGGGGAAAAGGCCAAGATGGGTCTGAGCTCCTTCAACATTGCAAAGTTTCCTACTTGGCTCCCTCCTACAGATGGGTGCCTTTATGGCCGCCTGATTCCCCTACAGACTGATCTGGAAACCTGCCCTGACCTCCAGCCAGAATGAGTTCTTCCCTCCTCTGGCTCAGGTGACAATTCTCACACAGTCTGACAGCGGAGCCAGCGCCACCAGTTCTGGGGGCTTGATGACCTGCACGAAGTAAGTGCTCACTGTGTGTTTACTAACTCCCCCCGCCTCCGCTGCTCCAAGCTCCAAAGCCACCCATGGCTCTGCTTTGTCCACAAAACAAATGCTCAACGTCACCGCCTTGCCGTTTAAGAGCCTCCACAGACTGCTCTCTCCACATTCTCTCCTCCACACAGGCTCCTACAACTTCAGGGAGGCTGGTCTTCTCATGGTTCCCCAAGCCTGACATACCTGCTCCCGTCTGCTCCCACCAGATCCACCCCCAGGCCCACCGGCTCTGCTGACCCTTCTGAGCCGCCTTGATCCAGGGGCAGCCACTCTTGCACCATTTCACACACCGTATTTCAGTTGTACACTGTGGACGCGTGTGGACACTGAAGCTTTACCTGCACCCTTCTAGCAGAGCGCTGACCACACTCAATTAAAAAAAGGAGCGGAAGAGTAATAAGAAGACCACCGACGCACTGCTCAGTGTGTGCCCGGCGCTGTGTATCTTTCCATTCCGTTCTCTCAACCGCCCTGTGAGGGGAACACTCCAGTGATCCCCTCCTCGATCAGGGCTCAGCTCAGATGTCCCTTCCAAGACACTTCCTCTCCACAGTCACACAGTCACATTGCCCCATTTGATGTTCTTTGCAGCACGTGGCACCAATAGGACGGATGGACTTATTTCTTCATTATTTTGCTTGCTCTACTAAAACCTAATCTCTCTCAGCACAGGGACCTGTGTGTCTTGCCTCCTGCTGTATCATCATGACCTAAAACCATACCTGGCACGAAGTGTGCCCGAAAACAGCACTTGTCAAATGACTGAATGGATAAAGGAATCCTCACCTTACAGATGAAGAAACTGAAGCTTAGAGGGGATGAGAAACTTGCCCGAGTCACTTAGCTACTAGAATAAAGACTGAAACCCAGGGCTTCCCTGGTGGCGCAGTGGTTGAGAGTCCGCCTGCCGATGCAGGGGACACGGGTTCGTGCCCCGGTCCGGGAAGATCCCACATGCCGCGGAGCGGCTGGGCCCGTGAGCCATGGCCACTGAGCCTGCGCGTCCAGAGCCTGTGCTCCGCAATGGAAGAGGCCATAACAGTGAGAGGCCCGCGTACCGCAAAAAAAAAAGACTGAACCCAGGTCCATCTCTCGAGTTTGTGGCTTTTGTCATGTAACTTCCCCCAACTCTCTGGGTCTCTCTGCTTCTACTGTGCCTTCCAGTAAACCACAAGTCATGTCTCCCTAGTGAAATCAGTATAAAGAGGTGCGGAGGCAGCGCCCCACTGCCTCAGCAGGAACATGCAGGGGTTGAGCATATGCCTAGGAGACCATGACTTCTTACCCTCCCAGTGCCCTGCGGAGCTCAGGTGCAGACAGGTGAAGTGAGGATACGAGAGCACCTACCTTACAGGGTGGCTGTGAGAAGTGAATCAAATAATTCATGCAAAGTGGTTCCAACAGGGTATCTCATCATTAATAACAATGATATTATGATAATAATCACGATATTATCTTCATTATGCTAATTGACAGCATAATACTCGAGTGTGGCTGTTACGGCATTGTAAGAACGCGACGGTATCATTATCATCATTGCTGTTACTACTCTATGCTTCTGCTAGCCCAAAAGTAAGTATTCAGGTATCTTAATGAAATCTCTGTTTAACAGATTCAGGCACCCTGTTCGCACACGGGACCTCCATTCTCTGCATTTCTCAGGGAATCTCCAGAGGAATGAGACACACTGGCTCCTGCTTCTGTGTCAACTCTGGCTCCCAGCCCAGGGGCTCCCCTGCTTGCATAATTAAGGACATACCTCAATCTTTTTGAAGCCAGAATCCACCCAGTAAAGTAACTGGCTGAGGGGTTCAAAAGCCAAGGCTTCCACTGTCTCCAGGCCAGAACTGACGATCACCTCTTGCCCTGCACTCCCGTTCAAACAGAGGCGCTGATGAGAAAGAAAGAAAGAAGAAACGGTGTGAAATGTTCAAACGACCTCCAGCCAAATCAGCCCCTTCGATGGGAAGCCACTTATTCAATTGGCCTGAAGGGGGAGGGCGGAGATGTTTTATATTCATAAGTGTTCCAGATGCATGAAGCTGGTTTTTGATAAAAGCATTTCTAAAATGGATCATGGCTTCCTGTTTGAAGCAGAATAACTGAACAGAACTGAATCTTTTCTATCACCTTGCATTATCATCATGAACACCGGTCACTGAGCTGTGCTGTATCACAATAATGAGGTGGAGATGACCAAAATGCATAAGTCTGTCTGCTTTTAAAATAAACGAAACCAGACTGCTGTTATTTTTTAAATCCTGTGTCTGCTTTTTATAAAAAGTCTTTCCTCCCTCGGGAGGCTCCTAGCCATCAGGTGCTATCGCTGGGACAGTAACGGGCAGTAGTCACTGCCACCCCCCACCAAACCCTTCGGATACCCGGGCCCTGTAAAATTTCTGTTGGGTTGGAAGTCCAGATAAAACTTGCTGGAATTGCTTTTCTAAAAGGATTAAATAAGCAATGACTAAATATCAAATAGCTCTCCTTTAAAATGCATGGGTCTGAGTGTATGGCCATCTATCTGGCCTGCATGGCGACCTTCACAGCTTACTTCCTGGTTCTTGACCGTGCTCAGAATAGCTGAAATGGATAATTACGTGAACTATGGAGAAGTCAAGTGTTACTATATCACAGCTTGGAAACAAGGATGCTAACGAGGCAGTGCGTACGATAGGGAGGGACTAATAGTGCTACACTCCGAATCCTAAACTCTGTCCAGCAGGTAAAGGGAGACCTCACTTAGAAGCAATACCACAGACGGGCGGCTCCCTCTGTCCTTCCTACAAGGACAGAGGTAGGTAGGGAAAGAACGTACTAAAACAGAAAACTGAAAAGTGTCCTCCGTTGGCCCTGAGAGGAGTTACAACTTAAAAACCTCCAATACCCATCTCCTCGGGCCACTCTGCAAGAAGCTTACCAGGACTGGGCAGTCACGAGGCACAGCCCCCGCGAGCAGACCCAGAGTGGACGCACCTGGATGATGTCCAAGGCCAGGTCGGACCAATACAAGCAGTTGCGGTCATAGTCGAAGTCCAGGGCCACCGCTGCCCGCAGCCCGGTGAGAGGCAACTGCTCGGTGGCTCCGGAGGTCAAGTCGTAGCGGTGGATGGACTTGCGCATGGCGTACAGGATGAACTCGTTCTCCTCTGCACAGACACACAAAGACGACAGGGGGCTGGACCTGGGGATGCTGAACGGGTCCTCGCACGTCTGACCCTCTTTTTTCTCACCCATAAACCTCAGAGCCACTGCACATGGCGTGGGTCAAGTGAGAACGTAGGAATCCAGACGTAGAAGGTGGGTGAAGGAATCACATTTCTGCCTTGGGCAAGTTTCTTAAACTCCCGTGAATCTCTGTTTCCTCTGCAAAGTGTCTACTTGCTACATTTTTTAAAAATCTAGATTCCCTCCGGTAGTCATGCTCCAATAGCTATTCTTCAGAGCTCAGCCCAAAAGTTTTGGTCACACTTGACAAAATAATTACACCAATCAGCACGTTCCTCCTTGTCACAGGACTGCATCACGTGGCATCGTAATCCTGTTGACTAAAGACCCCAAGTCGCTGAAGACTTACAGCTAAGTTTCCTAATCTATTTACTCACCCATTCAATATTGTTCACAATGACACAGAGCAATTATATCACCCTACTATATTTTCAAAGCAATAATACATCCTTGGCCACCTACAAAACGTTTTACAACACAATCATCACAAAGATTCTATTTCTACTTAAATACTACACAACGTACACACTATGTACCAGGCATTGTCTGATCCTAGTAACAACTGTATAAAGGAAGAACTACTATTAGCTTGATTTTACAAATGAGAAAACTGAGAGCAAAGAGGTTAAGTAACCCACTCAAGGTCACACAACCAGTAAGGGGCAGAACAAAGACTTGAACTCGGATGGTCTGGATCCAGAGTCTATGTTTTAGCACCCAATGGTGTAACACCGATGGTGCCATTTTTCAAGACATAGAAATAGAAGCCCAGGGTGCTTACGAGACTGACTTAACATCAGACAACTAGGAACGGGAAGAGCTGGTGCTCTGTCTCTTCCACTCAGGGAACAGCCTGGAAAACATCCAGATTCTTCCAAGGGAATGGAGATGAGCAACACACCTGCAACCATACCTGAGGCATCCGTTGTGACAATATGTTACATCTGGGACCAAGCTGCAAATCTGGATCCCTCTGCTGCATGCCTGCACGGTGACTGTGGTTGTTTGCTCTCTCTCATCCCATTCATTCAACGAGTTAACATGTCCTAGCCACCTCTGCTTTATAAAGGCTTCAATATAGATAATGCACCCCCAAAATGTAAGTCTACCTACTATTTTTTACCAAAGGTAAATTTGCCTTCTTTTCCTTCAGTATTACTTCACTTCAAAAGTATCTAAGCCACCACCACGTGATAACAAACCCCTCCCTTTGGTTTGCAAGAAAACCTTCCCACTGTAATTCCCAGGGGACGGAATAGTCAAGATGAAAAGTGCCGAGCGTTGGAATCAAGGATTCTCACGGCAGCTGCCACGTGGAGATGCGGAGACACATTCACAGCAGCAAGCCCTTCACCCCACATCTCTCTACCATCTAGAAACCTCATTCTGTTGCTCTGGGTTTGTTTTTTTTTTTCCTTCTAACCAACTACTGCCTTTTGAGTAGAGTCTGAGTCCTGAAACACCTGCCTTAGGATTGGGTGTAGAGGAACAGACAGGATTTTGTGTGCAATTCTTAACTTAGAAAAGAAATAGAATTCTCGGTAAATCCCAGCCATACATGAGCCCAGCCTAGAGATGTGCGTTATTATCCTAATCTCAAAGGAAGAAAAATTACTTCACTTTTAAAAATCCTTCCAAACGACCAGATTACCTCATCTTTGCAAACATATGACGGTTCCACATTAGTCCTATAAAACCATCTTTTCCTTTCTTGGTACATCCCTGCCTTCTATTCCATGCTTTACCAAAAAAAAAAAAAACATTTAGGAGGTGGTCTACACTACAAATGAGACTTTTCCACTTCATTCCCTATTCTATCTTCTCCTATCAGAAGAGAAAATAGCTTTCCTACCAGTTTAGACAGTTTTAAACAAACTGTTTTGCCCCTCGCTGAATTACCTTCAGAAATATTTATTACCAAAGTACCTACTCCAGCCCCTTAAGAGCGATCACTCAAACCCTGCTCACCCAAGCCCTCATCAATAACAGCTCTCGTGAGGGGACTGTTTGAATATTATCTGCTCATTTGTGGGAATCTGCGGAAGCCATGTTCTTTTGAAGTCTCCACAGTGAGGGATGTTAATTACTCAGTAATGATGGAAGATTAAATTAAGGGACTAATGAGCTTAGCATGAAAAACACCAGGGCAAACTGGCGAGCAGCGAGCCAAGGGGAGGGCTGCTCTTCCCTGCCCGCGGAGGACGAGGCTGTTCGCTCAGGCTTCCTTTGGCGCTGATGTCTGTTCCATCAGACGCCACCACCACCAGTGGAGCCAGCTCCAGTCACGCACCTTCCCCGAGAGGCATGAGCAGGAGGGAGGGCTCAGAGGGAAGAGAAGCCCTACATGAAAAAGACTAGAAACGGAGCAAAGAAAGGAAAGATGCTAAGAGATTAGCTCTTTGCTAAGGTATCATAATTTCACGTCTATATTACAAATACCTCCACATCTGCTATCACCACCAAATCAACTTGAAATGTTTGGAACACATTATACCTTTATAGCATGTGCACTTGCTGCAAAAGTTTCCCCCAATGAGCGTGCACGTGATCACCTCAAAGAATGGGAATGACACTCACGTGCCACTTGAGTGATGGCCAAGCAAGAGCATGAGGCTTAGAGTCTGAATTCTAGCTCTGTCACTCACCAGACGTGTGACCTCAAATAAATTGTTTAACTCTCTCCTCTGAACACACTTCCTCATATTAAAAAAAAAAAAAAAAAAAATGGAGCTAATAATAATATCTGCTTCACTGCTTCTAAGGACTAAACTGATAACGCATGGAAAAGTACATTAAAATGTGTAAAATTCCATTAAAATATTAGTCATAATTATTGTTATAAAAATTAAGATAGATCACTTAGCTATTTCCCAGAAAGCCATGAGTCTCTTTCTATGACAAACAAACGGATCACGGAACACACAGAAGGCCTAAGGGTGCCCTCGGCCCCCCACGCCTAGAATACAACAGATGCCAAATAAATATTTTTCAACGAACAAAAGGGATTTCCCTCCAAAAATGTCTTCCATTCCTATAAAAACATAAGGTTATAAATAAATGTTGTTTGGATACCATGCTTAGGGGGAAATGAGAGCTCTGAGATACCCATCCTTTCTCTCCAGGAAGTTTGAAGAGCCAGGTGAGATCACGGGAATGCTTCAACAATGTCTCGACAAGACAAAGGGAAGAAACCACGTCTCACCTGCCAAAGGACACGGCACCAGCTCTCCTTCCAGGCGTACTTCAACATCTCCTCCACTGCAGGTGTCCCCAGAAATCTTCCGATAGCTGTCACCCCCACCCAAGAGTAAGAGGTCAGAAACATCAAAGAATAGTCATAAAGGGACATTTACCCATCCATGGACAATACAGCTTATCTATTCATCTTCCTATACAGCAAGAAGAAGGAATTGAATCATTCTGAATTGCTTCTGCCTGTAAATAAATGAGGCAGCACAGACAATTTGGAGCACTGTCCCAGGCGAGAGTTTCACATATACCGTTGACCCTTGAACAGCTCCAGGGTTAGGGGCACTGACCAACCCCCCACCACTATAGGTAAAAATCCATGTAGTACTGTTACCTCCACCTCAAAATCAAAGGAATTCATAAATGACTCACCCAAAGGCAGGAACTCAAATAGTCTGAGTAGAATCAGGATTAGAACCCTAGTTCTTTTGATTCTACGTACCGTGATCTCTCATCGAACACAAACTTTCTCCCACCTTAACTTAAAAGTACAGTGAAAATACAGGTATTATATTTACTGAAGAAACTCCACATGTAAGTGGACCTTATATGCATTTCAAATGTGTATTGTTCAAGCGTCAACTGTATCTCTTCAACACAATGCTCTGAAGACGTGCACTGGCTGAAGTTTATGACTTAAGAAATAACTGGAGTTGCAGAAACGCTTACAGACTTGCATTTTTTTCCACGGGGGGCTAGGGTGGGGAGACGAGTTTGCAAACATCACAGTTTTAAATATTCCCCAAGCTACCTGAAACCTGCTACCTTGGAATTCTGGCATTTAGAGTATGAAAGGAACCCAGGTGGTCCTCTGCGCTCTCCATACCAAGTGCAGACCCGCCGTGCCCCAGACATGGCAACCTCTGTGAGACGTACCCTCTGGTTCTCCTGTAAGCAGAACCCACAGGACAAGGCACGGGAGGGGAGTGCGACTTCCCAGAAAACTCAGGATCCGGAACACAAACCTCTAATAACAAATCTTCACTCATCTTGAAGCCAAAGTCACTGAAAAGGCAATTGGGGCTCGGTAAGGCCGCTGGTTGACACACTTCAGGTATTTTGGGACCCTCCCTTGCGACATCCACCCTACTGCCCACCACCTGTATTGTAAGTTACTCAACATGTCCCTTTAACGAATACTCACTATTTTACACTAACGCATTTTCAGAAGAAACTTTATAACAGAGCCGTAATTGGAAAACCATTATCATATGCCATAAATAGACAGAAACGAGACAGATCATGATGCCAAAGACAAAATAATACTGACTTTTTTTAGCTGGACCCAGTTCCCTGTCCAGAGACTCTGGGCCTGCCCTCTCTTTGTTAAAAGCAATTGGCAAATGTGAAGAATTACTAGCACCCAGTGAGACTTTCACCTTGACGTGACTAGAAGGATTAAAAGAGAAATTTAAAGGAACCGTCCTTTTTCTAAACTAAGGATTCAATGTTATTTAAGAGCATGTCCACCTTCTCCCTAAAATCACCGTGGGGGCCTCCTCGTGCACTTCGGGACCCAGACCTTCTGCAATTTGGGGACCACATCTCTTCCACACTGGCCAGCTAGCCAGGCAGAGCCCTGGGGTAGGAAGCAGGGGTCCCAGGTCTAGTCTTGGCCCTGCCCTTGTCTGCGTGAGTGGACGGCTCTAAAACGAGGCAGCTGTACTTGCCAAGGTCTGGCCCAAACCATAAACTCGTGATCCAACGGGACTTTCCTTGTCGATGTGCTTTACCCAAAAGCCTTCATTTACTCTATCAACTATAACACCTACTGCAGGAAAAGTATTAACAGGTACAGGGCAAAGTGGTTCGTGTACATATTACATGACAGTCCACATTTAGCACCCTGTAGAGCATTTTTCAGAAGGGAGCAGTTTTATTACTGTACCAAACACGTTCCATTCATTAAATCCGGTAAATTTCTACGGAATGGCTGCTTTAAACCTTTTGGGGGACTAAGCAGAGCATTAATTACTCCAATGGCAAAGTACTCTGCTTGGGCAGTTTTTTCAAACTATGGGTCATGACCTAGTGGGCTGTGAAAGCATATTGGAGGGTCCAGACCTGCTTCCTCCCCCACTCACAAAGAAACTGCAAAATTCATGGCACTTGAAAGTAAATCTTACCTCATAAAACTTCTGTTTACATAGATGTGTGTACGTGTCTACATACACAAATATGTGTAGGTACAGGATCACACTATAAAATACATTGCTTACTAGGAGTTGCAGTCAAGAGTTTGAAAACCACTCTTATTGGCAACCTGGGGGAATATAAAGATGTAAAAGAAACTACTCCTGAAATCAGGGAACATACAGGCTAGTAACTGTGCTTCCCAGGGAGGCCCGAAAGGACTGTTGGAAGTAAGTACAGCTGTCCCTCAGGAGCAGGACCAATGGACAGACACTGGGAGCTCGCCGATTCTCACTTCCTCTCTTCATGTCCATGTCCAGACCCTGCCCTCCCCACTGCCACAGGTCAGTGCCACCAAACCTTTCCAAGAGCCATGCAGTCAGGCTGGTTCCTTTCTAGAAGCTACAGCAAACAGGGGAACCACAGGATGCCCTGAAACACACCCTTCACCGTTTGCATGGTCATCACCCCACAATCCCATCTGGCCCAAAGCCCAAGAGGGGCGGGGCAGGCTGTTTCCTGGTCTCAGCCTCCAGTGGCTTTTAGCTGAGTGGGTGTGGTGGACCCATGGGGGCCAGGCACCTGGCTTTTGCTTTTGGTTGTTGCTATTGCTGTTTTGGGGGGATTTTAGAGAAAAACAATGATGATTTTAGAGAAAAAGCATAATAGTGTTCATCAAAAAAAAAAATCAAGATTTGTCAGATTTTCTCACATATTCTTCATTTTGTCTTATTTTCAAGTATTTAATGGGGATAAAAGAGGGAGGAGAGAGGGCTCGTAATCTTTTCCATGATCAGGGTCCCCAAAGTCTCAATCCAGTCGGCAGGGATACCTCAGACCAGCAAAATCCCTCCGACTGGCATTACCATTTAGGGTTCTCTCAGGGAGGGCAGAAGGCAGCAGAGGGGCACTGAGCGGACATCACTGGGAACATTGAACAGCTCTGTGCTTCTGCCATGAAAGCGTCTACGTTGTTATCTTAGGACCACACGGCTTTCGGAGAGGATGCTCGTCTTTGGCTGTCTAAAGCCCTTCTGCTCTGAGGGTAGCTCTGCAGAGAAGCAGCCTCGGGGTCACCTGGAGCCTGGGCGACGGCAGGGCCCCAGGACAACCAAGTCAGGACTTGCATTTTAATGAGATCCAAGATGATTCACATGCACCTTCAAGTTTCCGAAGCACTGGTCTAGGACCGGAACTGCCTGAATCTGGTTGGCTGTTCTGTAAATAAAGCTTTATCGGGTCGCGGCCACGCCCATTCATCTAGGCGGCAATCTCAATACACAGGCAGAGCTGAGTAGCTGCAACGGAGACCACATGGCCTGCGAGGCCTAAAACGTTTACTCTGTGGCCCTGTTCCCACCTCTGGACTAGAACACATCCAAGGTTTCCGGCTTTAGTCAAGATAAGTGTGCTTCCCAAAGCAACCTTTGGTTTCTTTATGCTTCGGCAACCACTGAAAAATGAGTTATGTGCTTACGATCAGTACCCGCGCTCTACCGAGAGCCCTGCAAACCTGGAATGATTTCATGCTGGATCACAGACTTGGGGGATCGTCTACGGGCTCTGAGACCCTATGTCTCTACTGCTAGCATCATCTTCCTAAAGCTAAGCTCTGTTCTGGTCATCAACTCTCCTCAAAAGCCTCCAAAGACATCCTCCTGCTTACAGAATATGGTCCACGCCCAAGTCTCCACCCCACCGTAGTCTCTCTCTTTTCAGCCTCATCTCCACTCACTGACCCCCAGTCATACATCCAACAAGACATCCACACTAAACCACCAACTACACTTTCCTGTTTCCACACCTTCACGCTGCTGCTGCGTCTTCCCAGAACGCTCCAGTCACGTACCCTGATGCTTCCTCCTTAAAGCCCATCTCAAACAGTGTTGCCTCCAGAGATTTCCTGATTCCCCAGCAGCAAATCCCAGTCTCCTCTTTCCTATCAATAATCCCAGCAAAAGCACCCGTTCTTCCTCCAAGGTACCTGCATCTCCCCGTCTCCTGTTACAATGATTGGCGTGCACGTCATTTCTTCCACAATGTCAAGCAGCGCCTTGGATATTTTACTCAAAGACCCATGAATATACAAATATATATACATATAAAAAACACTAACGCCCCCTCGTTTCAGATAAAGAAACAAATTCCCTCTGGAATAGGGCTCCTAACCAAAAAGGAGTTGTCTACAATCGAGCCTTCAGCATGTTCCTTTCTTGGGCTGCCCTCGTAGAAACAAATCCCAGAGTGACCTATTCCTGCATAAACCACTGCAACTTGCCTGGGTGTCACACCTCCACCACATCACACGGCTGTAACAACTAAATGGAATAACCTGCATAAACAGTGCCTAGCACGGTTCCGGGCTCCTAAGAGATGCTTAATAAATATTTGTTTCCTATGATTCCCTCCCTTTCTTCAGGGGAAGGGACCATGTCCTAGTCTGTTTCCCACACCGGTGAGTGACCAGAATAGAACTCAGTCCCTGGCATGGATGTAGAACCCACCATTCATAGTCCTGTCGGGTACAGGAGCAGTTGGACAGGACCACCGGCCGATCGAAGTCTTCTCCGTTAAAGCATGTGGCGTGGGGGATCCTTCGTTTGAAAACCGTCTTGTGCCCTAGCAGACACTCGCTGCCCCGCTCATCAGACGGGGACCACAGCTTGTAGTCGTTCTCTGTGCAGGGAACCCCTAAGGAGGAGGAAATACAGCATTCCAGGCAGACCCACGCAGGGTTTCCTGTCCTGCCCGCCCCGCAGCCCAGCCACCCACTTCCCGTACCTCCCGTTACTGCCCAGCGGGTGTGCAGGCCCCCGGAGCCAGCCCGCCCCTCTAATCAGCCGGCTCTGAGGCCGGGCAGCAGCCCCTTGGTGTCCCCTGAAACACGGACGTGCATCTGAGAAAGACGGGAAGAAGCAAGCTTCTTTGGTGCTCACTGTCTACACTTCGGAAAGATTTCAGCAGATTCGGCAGTTTCCTTAGAAACAGGTGCCCAGAGGCGTTTATCTCCAGGGAGTTAGGTAGAGGCTGAATCCCTGAGAGATGGTATCACTCAGGAGTACTGTCCCCTGCCTGCTTCCCGAGGCAGCGTGGACGCATCTGGTAGTATGGCCCACGAGCAAGAGAATTCGCCATCACTGCTCGGAAGGTATGGGATCTTCATGAGAGGAGGCTGAGAACTGGTCAGACAACCTGGACCGTCATTCCATCTACCCACATCCACTCGAAATTTAAGTAGAGTGGTTTCTACAGGAATGCCAAAGTACACCGATGTCTATACTGGTAGTTGACGTCTTTTTCATATGTGTGTCTTTGGTCAGATTAAATGCTGCCTGAAACTGATGAACTACTGTCAACTCAACACCATTCCAATCAGCAAGCATTTATTAAACCCTTACTGACAATAAGGTTATCAGGCCGTCCAGTGGGTAGAATATGACTATGCCCAGGGCAGGTTCTTGTGTCTACAGACCTATGATCTAGTTGATGGGAGAGGACACACCCAGAGGGACAGACACAAATTTGTAATTCAAGGTGTGATGAGTACACGTACGCTAGGGACACAGAGAAGAGGGGAGAGATCTCTTGGTTGGGATTAGCAGTCAAGTGCATTGGATCCTGATCCGTGAGAAGGATTTCAACGAGTGGAAACTGAACCCAAGGGGCATTCCAGGCAGCTGGAATAATGTCAGCCAAAGCAGAGAAGTTGCCGAGGGCAGGGTTACACGGGGGTGAGGAAGGAAGAAGTATGATAAAGAAGTTCACTCTCCCTGCTCGCTTACTTACAGGTCCTGGGTCTGGGCGAGCAGATGGTGATGAGACCCCAGACAGCTCTGAGAGGACCCTGCATCACTAGTAGTAGTTACCCACTGAATTTGCCAAACTGGAACTGCTAATTTGGAAGTATGTTTTCCAAGCATTCATTCATTCACATGTTCAGCACACATATACGTAGACCTGCCCTGTGCCCGTGACCGCACAGGAAATGAGGATACAAAAGACAACATGTGGCCCCATGAACAACTGCCCGAGCACCTGCCTCTGAATCTCTCATTCGCTTACTGCATATGTGCCCGTCTCCTTCAATGGATCACAAACTCTTCCCAGGGCACGGTATCTAAGCTGATGCTTTCAATAGGTATTTCTGTGCAAAGGGCCGAGGAGGCAGCAGCTTACCCAAGGCAGCCGTGGCATTGACCTGGAGGATCAGCCAGCTGTGGATGTTCTCTTTGTTGGAGCCAAAGATGGTGAAGACAGTGCTCTTCTCGCCGGGCTCCGTGAGGAGCCCGTACACAAACACCGGCTTCTCGGAGAAGATGAATGTTTTCCAGGTCTCCCCTTCGTTGGTGCTGTACCTGCCCAAATGCAAGTAAAAGGATCCTTGCGGTTAAAGTCTCCGGGGCAAGAGCTTGGTTTCCAGATAACATTCATCTGTAAGAGGAACCAGGGCTCCTTGGAGAAGTGGCTGATACTGGGCTAAAGCCGGGCAAGTTTAAGGTTGTGCCAGAAAGGGGGGAAGTGCTCACAGACGGATGCCGATGACCCGAAAGGACATGGGAGCCACCTTGATGGGGCTCCAACTGGCCAGTCTGGGAAAATATGAACTTAACAAAGAGAAATGATGGTAACAGATAATACACTGAATGAAAAGAGGCCATGGGTCTCTAAATGATACCAAACAGGAAGAGAAAGGGAGGAGGGAATTTTTTTTTATTATACTACAGTGCTACTTAAAAAATGTTGAAAACAATGACAGAATGAGAAAAGTGACTGTACTATAACCCCCCCACTGTAACAACCGAGTCAGACAAGAGGACCAGAGTGTTCACACGGTCTAAAGATATCAACTCACACTCACTGCAAAGGGGGAAATGTAATTTACAGCGGACAATCTGAGGTTCAACCCTCAACAAACTTAGCATCACTCACAGTGGTTCAACCTGACATCGTGTACCTCCTGGACAAAGCACTGAGGATACCACATCATCTAGGCACTACTATTCCATGCGACTGGACAAATTCAGAATGTGGAACTTTCTACATGACAACTGGTCTGGATTCTTCAAAACATCAAGGCCATGAAAAACCAACCAACCAACCAACAAGAGGCAGAGGGCTTGTTATAGATTGAAAGAGACTAAAGAGGTATAATAACCAAATGCGATATGTAAACGTGGACTGAATCCTGGATTAGAAAAAAAAACCCAACAGCTACAAATAGTAAAGGACAACTGAGAAAATATAATAGTCTATAAGTAATACTGAGTTCATGATCATTTTCTTGGGTGTGATAATGGCATTCTGATTGTGCAGGAAAATACGCTGACTTCCTGGAGATATGTGTATGTTTAAGTATTTAGCTATAAAGGGGCCCAAGAGCTGCAACTTTCTTTCAAATGATTCCCAAAAAACAGGGTGGCTGCACAGATAGATGGCTGGACGGATGGATGGATAGAAAGATGACAGACAGGATAGATGGCAAAAGCAGAGCAAACGGACAAAATGTTAACAATTGGTGATTAAGGGAGCTGTAGGGGATGGTCACATGAGTAATTTTTATACAATTTTTCCAACTTTTCCCATAGTCTTAAAAATTAAAAAGTTGGAGGAAAGTGTGTCCTGAGAAAAGTCTCCAAGACAGATTACATCAGAACGAGAGAGCAAGCCCTTGAGAAAAAAAAAAAAGCAGCACTGAAGTAACTGTACTGATTTCAAATTACCTTTTGTATTGAAGAGGAGAAGGAGAGGAAAGTGTGCCTGGTATTTGCTTCATCACCCAGTAAGCTGGTGAGATGCTCACCATGAGAAACCACTCAATTAAGAGGGGGTTCCTGAGGGTCACAGAGCCACTGGGTCTCTCAAATCCAAATTATATACAAAACTTTTCTTTCACTTTTCCCATGTTTTTGAGATATTAGTTTTACTCACTCAGGATCTTAATACTTGATGTAGTTCTTGTTACAACATCATTCAATCCAAACACCTCCTCTTGTCTTGAGATTACGAAAATTGGTACTTCTGCAAGAAGTGTTATGGGTTAAACCTAGTGGTGGGGCTACAGGGCAATGGGGACTGAGCAATCTCCTCCACAGATCTTCCTAAGAGGAGAAATTCTCTCCTGGCTGATATGCTTTTGGTTTAAGCTATCTCTGAAGCAGGTACGGGGATAAGGGAACTCATTCAATCTCTTTCTTGTAGCAGGGTGATGAGCGAATGGCTTAGTGCCATCTTTAAAGCAAACTGAACCAGCAGAGTCAGCCTATTAACCAGACATGATGGGAGCTATCCGTGTGATAAGGCCGGAAGTCTGCCTATTTGCACATTGCCTAGGTAATTCTACTTAACAGCTCCTCGAACGTGAGATAACCTCAGGAAATGAATCATCCCATTTCTTGAGAAGTTCCCAGCAGACTCTGACCATAACATATTAATGAGACTAAAAAGCAGGTGCATGGCCGAGTACAGCCCTGAACCTAAGAATAAACTGTGCATTTAAAAAACAGTGCTTTTTCAAAATTTTGGAGACACGGTAGTCATATTATCAACTGCAAAAGTTAAGGGAACATCTGTTCTGGACCAAATTCTGACCTCCAGAGGAGAACTTGTGCTGGTGAAGTGAAACTGACAAGAACCTTGCAAGAAAACAGACCAAGCCATCTTTATACGCCTAAGAGTCGTGAAAGAGGACGTAGGGCCCCAGCCCTTAGGAACGGAGAATTTAAAACGTTCAAACGGAAGTACAGACCTAATCTCATGGCCAAAGCTCTCAAGAAGATGGGACTATAATACAATAGTAACATAATATAACCAAAGATACACTAAATAAGTGAAGCAGTGGTAGACACTCAATTTAAAACACAAATGTGTGGCTGGAGAGAAAGGTCCTTGATGAGCTCAGACTTTTAAAAAAAACATATTCAAGATGAGAAAAGAGTCATATTAACCAAGGGCAAAAACTTAAAGAGCAGTAGCAATCTGCTAATTAATCCTAGCTGTCATTCTTACAGCTAGTAATCTGTAGAAACAGTGGCCAAACAACACAAACTCAAAATAAGTCAAGGATTATGCTTCAAATGACCAAAATAATCGGGAGGTTAGTGAGCAGTGAGACGTGGGTTGGTTACCAAGCAAGTCCTATAAAGAATTAGAAATGGAGGGCTTCCCTGGTGGCGCAGTGGTTGAGAATCTGCCTGCCAATGCAGGAGACACGGGTTCGAGCCCTGGTCTGGGAAGATCCCACATGCCGCGGAGCAACTGGGCCCGTGAGCCACAATTACTGAGCCTGCGCCTCTGGAGCCTGTGCTCCGCAGTAAGAGTGGCGGTGATAGTGAGAGGCCCGCGCACCGCGATGAAGAGTGGCCCCCGCTTGCCACAACTAGAGAAAGTCCTCGCACAGAAACGAAGACCCAACACAGCCATAAATAAATAAATAAAGCAAACCGTCAACAAGTAAAAATAAAGAAACACTATTATTAAAAAAAAAAGAATTAGAAATGGAATAGGCTCATCCGTCTGATGGTTAATGGTATAAACAGGAAAGACAGAAAAAGAGGCAGCAGTAGTTAGTCAATTTCTATTTTGGTTTTGTCTTTATTAAAGAGAATGATCTTCAAACTGGACAAAGCAGAAAAAAAAGACGGAAGTTAAAGGAAAATGAATGCAAAATAAAGCACACTCTAGGGAACTGAAAGACTTAAAGGTATAATTGCAGAGCTCCTTTTAATAATCTCTAAAAGAACCACGAGAACAGATAAAGATCTCAAGACTAGATGAGAAAAAGTAGTTTTATTTCCCTTAAGAAGGAAAAGTTGTTTCAAGAATGGAGTATGAAACAGTTGATTGGAGAGCACTTAGACACGAAGGAAGTTGGAGCTGGGAGCTCAAATTGTTTCACACACAAGTCACAATAAATGAATCCCGTTTCCTTTTCTCAGGGTAACTCTTGATTTCAGAATAGGGTAATGATATAGGGCAAAGAAAAATTGTCTTAGGGTTTTTATTAAAAGAAATTGAGTGTCTAGGATCATGCTGGTATCAACGCCAATGTGACGCATGTTTCAGGCTGCTGGGGACAGATCTGGGCTCCTCATCTTAAACCTCTGACATTGTGCGGAGGGCCCAAAGGAGAAAATAGAGGGTGTAGATTCAGGATCCTACAGCACAGGAGGGAAGGAACGGGGGCTGTTTGCCATGGAAGAGGAGATGCTCTGAAGAGGACAGGGAGAGGTCCTCGTGCATCTGAAAGGCTTTCAGGCAGAAGAGAAAGTATCTGTTGGATGTATCTCCTGGAAGCTGAGCCCGCTGCATAGCAACGGGAGGGAGGAGAATTGGGGCTCCTCTGACCTGAGAACTTTCATTCATAAAGGAACGGATGAATAAATACTTAGTGCACGAACAGATGAACAACAAATTGTCTAAAGTGACATGGAAGCTCCCTTTGATTTGGCAAAGTCCCCATCACTAGAGTTATTCAAGCAAAGACTTGAGTGATCATCCTTCACAGATGACAGAGAGAAAATTCCTGCAACGGGCAGTGGAAGACAGAACCAGAGGATGTAATATGTCCAGATCCCTGCTGGGGATCTCCCTGTGGACATACCACAGCCACTTCAGTTCACCTTGTCCACATCTGCACTCATCCTATGGCCCTTCAAGCCAATACCTTTTCCTCTGCTTTTCTATGAGGGATATGATCATCTTGCCCTGTCACCCCTGACACCGTCTAGTCAAAAAGCAGGTCCTGAACACATAGTCCTCAAAATGTTTGGTCCCCACCTAAGCAGCATCTCTCACCTCCAGTCTTGGTCCTTTTAAATTCATGCTCCTCAACTTGCCAGAGCCATCTTTCTACACTAGCCACGTCATTCCCCTATTTTTAAACCCTCAGAGGGACTCTATCATTTCAAAAGCAAAGTCTAATGTCTCTGGTGCGGCGTGTAAGGTCCTCAGGGGACCTGGCCCCTGACCACAGAGCTACTGCAAGCCTCATTCCTCACACACACCCCGAGATGTACATTCTGTCAATACTAAAGAGCTGCACCTTGCACTCTGATTCATGCTGGTCTCTGCTCAAGCTCTTTCTAAACCTGGGGTGGCAATCCAACATTGGGGTGGCAACCCAACATTGCTTTTTACCCTTGAAGTCTCAGCTCAAGTTTCCTCTCCTCCCAGAAGCCTTCTCCTGTCTCCCAGATAGCATTACTGGCCCTCCTGTGGCCGCCCTGCACCCTGTGCTCACCTCTATCTTATACCTGTAACGGAGCAAGACCCTATGGAACAGACCCCTCCCCTAGGTCCTCTGCTATAGCTCCTCTCTGACATACCTAGATATCAGTATACGATACACATTTCCTGTGTTGTTTTACAGATGCTAAAACCACCACCAAATGGAAGACGTTAACTACTTGATGACCATGAGCATGTAGCCTACTGGAGCCTAAGGACTGATCATGTTAACCCCTGTGGCACCATCCTGTTACCTCATCATCAACCAATCAGAGAACTGTGCAGGGCTGATCACATACCCTGCGACGCCCCTCCCTCACCTGGCCTTTAAAAATGCTTTGCTGGGCTTCCCTGGTGGTGCAGTGGTTGAGAGTCCACCTGCCGATGCAGGGGACATGGGTTCGTGCCCCGGTCCAGGAAGATCCCACATGCCGCGGAGCAGCTGGGCCCGTGAGCCATGGCTGCTGAGCCTGCGCATCCGGAGTCTGTGCTCCGCAATGGGAGAGGCCACAACAGTGAGAGGCCCGCAAAAAAAAAAAAAAAAAAATGCTTTGCTAAATAAAACCCATCAGGGAGTTCGGGCTTTTTGAGCACTAGCTGTCCCGGACTCCTTGATGATGCCTTAGAATAAATGCTGCACTTGCCTTCACCACAACCCAGTGTCAGCAGATGGGCAAGTGGACCCAAGTTTGGTTCAGTAACATACCTACTATATTTAAATGACCTGATTTTGCGAGCGTCTTCTACTAGGGCTGCCGTTCATCAGGAATAAGACCTCTTACTCACTTTTCTGCCCCTGGCACATAGAGGGGCATTAATTAATGCATTTTTGTTAAAGGAAATTAAATGAACTGCACTGTATTTTCTTTTTTTTTCTAACCCCATCTCTCAGTTTCTCAACAGTTAAAGGTTGATAAGAATACCTGTTCCTCTATAAGTCACAGTGCCAAAGACACCACATGGGGATGAGAAGGAAGTGGGGGCGGGGCTGGCTCTCTCTGCAACCATCCAGGTAAGTTACTAGGAGAGGAGGTTCCGCAACCACAAGGACAGGTTAACCGCCGTCTCCCACGTTCCAGAACTGTGAAGCTGCTTCCAGAACTCAGGTCCAGAAAAGACAGCTGCTCTGCTGGGTGTAGTCTTTGCAGTGGCTTTTCAGGACTCCCCAGAGGGAAGCCCTATGAAATCTGAAATCTCCTATGAGGAAAGATGCTTTGGGGAAAGTCCAAGGTATTATTAGTAACTACCAATATCATTATGCTGACAGGCAAACCACTAGGAAGAAATGGAAACTGATCTCATCCCTCACTATCAAGCCGACAAGCTTGGGTTTGGGTCCATTTTTGGTCAGAGTGCAAAAACACAACAGCCCCTTCTCTGAAAAACACGGATTCTACACAAGAACGACCTGCAACCCCTGAGCAGGTTCACGGTGACAGCATGCTGAACGAAGGGGTAAGTGACTCCCAGAAGAGGTTCTTGTTTATTCATTTCAGACATGTAGAAAACAGGAGCAAAACAAAGCGTTCCACTTCTTACTCTCAATTTCAATTAACAACAACAAAGAAAACAGCCTCAGTGGAGAATCAAGGCAGAAGCTGAAACAAGTAATCATCAACTCTTAGTTAACTATGCTAAACAGGGAGAGAAAGACATAAATTATTTAAAAGAACAACCAGGGACTTCCCTGGTGGCGCAGTGGTTGAGAATCCACCAGCCAATGCAGGGGACAGGGGTTCGAGCCCTGGTCCGGGAAGATCCCACATGCCGCAGAGCAACTAAGCCCGTGAGCCACAACTATTGAAGCCCGTGCACGTAGAGCCCGTGCTCTGCAATCTACAACAAAGAATAGTCCCTGCTCGCCACAACTAGAGAAAGCCTGCACGCAGCAACGAAGACCCAATGCAGCCTAAATAAATAAATTAATTTTTAAAAAAAAGATCAACCAAAAAAAAAAAAACATCCCCAAACTTAACTCTTACGTTAAGCAATGTTCCACCCTCTGTCCCCACTAAACCTCTCACTAGGGTTACTGTTGTTACGGCTTCCTCCCTAAGGCTGGATAAGCTTTGGGTCGAAAGCTCTTCCCCCGGCCTCTCCCTCCAGCTGGCTCAGAAACATCTCAGAGCCACAGTGGGGCTGGACAGCTCCCAAAGGATGCCTCATTCACCTCCGCATCCTCGGTTCCTAGAACAACATCTGGCTCCTTGTAGATATTCAACAAATGTTTGTGTAATTGACCTGAAATGATGCTTAACAGAAATATGTTCCATTTCCATCCAGCGTGGACCTGAACTCTTGACAGTCACGTTCTCACCAGACTGCATACATCCAGGGACCCCCTACTCACATTTGAGCTCCAGGGACTGTCATTTACAACAGAGAATAACGGAAGTACTCCCACCCCCGGGGACTGCGATTGCCACGCTACCCCACCCTTTCCAGTTTTATAAACCAGGAAAAAAATAAGCAATCTTGGAAGACTAAGTGTGCATGACCTATTTATTTGAACAATCAAATATTTACTAAGTGCCTGCTAGCCTGCATAAAATAGAAATCCTTGTCTACAAAGACCTTGTTAATGAGTTGAGGAAACCAGGCATATAATGAAAAGGTAACTAACAAAAGGAGGCAGCATGCGATGAATGCCAAATCAATGACACAGCCGCCAATAAACACTATGAGACTCAAAGGAGGGGGCCACGGCCATGGCTGGGGAGACCAGACTTAAGACGTGTCTGAAGTCCTAGACCAGCAATAGAAATCCAGGTGAGTCAGAAGCAGCCTTCACTCATGGGGTTTAAGGATCTGAACTAATTACAATATTTATTTCCGGCTTCTCTTCTGATGAAGCTGATAGCACACAGGTCAAAAGCAGAGCAGCAGGAGAAGCAAGAAAAAAACAAAACAACTCTGTGAGCAACATACAAATGCCAGGTGGCTACACTACACAGATTTTGGCCAAGCTCAGCCTGATATCTGGGACACACGCACCTGTCAATAGGAGGCCTGAACATATTCTCATATTTGCAAATGTTTTATTTGAACCATACCTACAGACACCTCCACGTGACCTGTGCAAAGAGAGGGATGCTAGAGGGTCCATATCCTTAAAGTCTACCCCCCCAAAACCATGGCTCAACATGTGCCGAGGGCACTGTGATTTTCTGGCAGCGGGTCTATTTTCCTGATCATGTTTTCCTGCAGCTAGCTAGCAATGACGCTGCGTTCCCCGAGCACATATGCACCGACAGATGGTGTAAGAGGACCAGAATCACATTAACTACTCCAGAGAAGCCAGCTTGGAATGCAAATGTAATCTGGAGGAGAGTTAAAACAGGGAAAATCAGGAACTGTCTCTGCAGTTTGACTGCCACACACAGAATGAAATGTATTCCTAGGGAGCCAAACTACGTCCCCTGCCGTACTTCTCAAGGAGCGGCCCGAACATCGCGTTGTGTACTTGTGTTATCTCACCACTAGAGGATGGAATCCTTGCGAGTGAAGGAAAACATCCTATGTCTCTTTAGATACACATCACCAGGCACCATCAGTGCTCGCGAAATGTGTGAGATGGGAATTAATAAATTAATGGATAAATAAATGACACGAATGTGGGAAGCATGTACCGTGACTGTCCTCATTTGAGCAAACGTCAATCTGAATGGGGACACAGTGTGTTGCGTACAAACAGGACTTCTTCTGACTCCTGGCTCTAAAGCAGCTGCTGACCAGAGCTGCACAGACCAGAGACCAGCCAGGTGGAGCGCAGAACACCGGGACTTTGCTTCTCTCTGCTTCTTGGAGGCCAGGTCACTCAGCACATGTCCAATTAACCACAGGGGAAACGAGCTAAGAGTTCTTTTTTCAAACCACCCACCTCTCTCTCTTGCTGCTGACCCTGTTTCTAAAAGGAGCCGAGGAAAGAAAGCTTTCTCCCTTGCGTTAAACAAGATGATTATAGGAGCTCTCTCCCGCTCCTTTAGCAATCTGTCTCGTGGGTTCAGCCCAAAAACAAGGAGAAATGAGAGATAGTCTGTCCCGACCGAATGTTAACAAAATTAACTTCTGTCCTAACTCAGACTAAAGTAATGAAAGAATTGGTTCTGATAAAATCAGACTCAAGAAAGCAGAGGTTACTAACTCTTGACATTTTTGCTTTTCAGAGGAATATACTGCAAAGAGCACAGAACGTAATTTAAAGACCTGAGTGCTCGTCTTGTCTGTTATTAACAAAGGGGAGGATCTTGGGTAAGTTACTTTACGTTTCTGAGCCTCAGTTTTCTCATCTAGAAGATGAAGCCATTAACCCCAAATGTCCTTTCCAGGTCTATTTGCAAGAACCCCAAAACCAAAGGTATCACAGTAAAAGTCACTTGGCTATCAAGTAATATGTATTCTGAAATTACTACTCATGTATCATTATTATTTATTATTATTATGACTCATTCTATGAGTAACTCTGTGTGTCACACACAAAGCAAAGAAAGACAAGTTGAAGAGCCTCTAGTTAATTTTTTAGTCATTATTAATTTATATTTATATAGAGCTGTGCTTTTTCAAATCAGTAAAATTATTTCATTTGTTCCTCTCTGAGATAGGAAGGGCAGATTATCATTCCCACTTAATAAACAAGAAAAATTTAAGTAATTTCCCAAGGCATAAATTGTGCTGTCAATAACCTAGTGCTACAGGGATAAATCCACTTATAATCACAGAGTTAAATTTCTGGGAGAACAGTGTGATGTTAAAAAGCTTCACCAGAGACACTTACTTCAGCTCGTTGGTTTCCATGCCTTGGGCGATGGCCATGATGATCCCGCCATGGTCTCCCCATGTGTAGTAGTGAGGTCCAGGAAGAGCCTGAAGAGAGAGAGCCAGTGCTGACGTCACTGCCATGGAGATGGCCGGGCATAAATGGTACACACCACACACACACGTGCACACACACTCAGGCACACACATGCACACACACAGCAGGGATATCAACCACCTGAATACAACTTTTCCATTTCCAGAGCACTTCACAGCCATTCTCTCATCTGATCCACACAGCCCTGGGGCTGGGCAGAGCAAGTTCTCACATTCCAATATTTTTTTGCCAAATGAAGAAACTGGAGTTCCTATTAAAGTGGCAGACTGTAAACTGCAGAGGCAGGAGTCAAACCCACATCTCTGACCCTCACCAAGCAGCTATTAAAAATTAACCAACTAGAGTTCTGGTTTTTGACTGTGACAGTATAAGCCCACTACAGCCCATCCTTCTTGTTAATTACAACTAAAAAATTTGGACAAAATATTCAATACAAAAAGACAGCTACCCGAGGATGCTGAAAAGTAAACAAAATAAGGCAGCTTATGAAGGGGATTTAAAACCTGGAGAAACTACCCAAACAATTGGGGCTTCCTGGTACACCTGTGCCCTGAGGGAATGCCCCAGCCTACAATACGTTAGTCCCAGCCAGGCAGCTAAACCTTCAATGGAAACTTGCTGCCTAAGGAGTCAGGAAAAGAAGCCCCTGCATGACGGAGAGAATGTAGCTGGAATCCCAGAGGGGAGAGCGTGAGGAAGTAAACCCTCTAATTCTGTGGATGGACTCACATATGTTTCAGCCTAACCCCTAAACTGTATGTGTGGGGAACAGACCCAAACTAGCACAGAAAAGACTTAGCCATCTGAACTGAGATCTCCAAAGAATGCAAGGCAGAAGTTACAGTCCGAATCTGAACAGGTTCATTACACGCTGAAATGAAAACAGCAACATCCTCCAGAGGATTTCATTTCATGTCCGGGATGCAATCCAAAATCACTCAACATACAAACAGATTGGTAAATAGTCTCCAAGTCTCCAGAGAAAAGACAATAAATGGGTGCTAGTTCCAAGATGATCCAAACGTTGAAATTACCAAAGACTTTAAAACAGTTCTTGTAACTGTGTTCCATGAGGTAAAGGAAATGAGCAAAAGAAAAGAATTCTTCCCAGAGAAGTGGAAACTATTTTTTTTAAAGGAATGAATTCTAGAACAGGAAAATAAAATATCTGAAATAGGAAATTCACTGATGGGCTCAATGACAGAATAGAAATGACAAAGGAATTAGTGAATTTAAAGATAAATACAGAACAGTAGAAATGATCTATGCTGGGACTTCCCTGGTGGTCCAGTAGTTAAGAATCCGCCTTCCAATGCAGGGGACACGGGTTCAATCCCTGGCTGGGGAACTAAGATCCCACATGCCACAACTAGAGAGCCTGTGTGCTGCAACTACAGAGCCCACGCGCTCTGGAGCCTGCACGCCACAACTAGAGAGAAGCTTGCGCACCACAATGAAGAGCCCTCACATCTCAACAAAAGATCTCACATGCCACAACTAAGACCCGACACAGCCAAAAATAAATAAATATATTTTTTTAAATGATCTAAAGAACACACAGAATAAAAGACTTAAAGGAAAAAAGCCCCAAGAAACTGTGGGACAATAACAAAAGGTCTATGTATAATTGGAGGCCAAGATGAACAAGAGAAAGGGACTGAAGCAGAAAAAATATTTGTAAAAAAAATGGCTGAAAATTTCCCAAATTTGGTGAAAAAGATAAATTTATAGATTCAAGAGATCGATGAATCACACGATCATCACAAAGAAAACCACACCTAGAGACATCAAAACAAAACTACTGAAAACCAAAGATAAGGAAAAAATATCGAAGCATCTTAAGGAAAATGACACAATACATACAAGAAAATGGTAACAAATGATTATAGATTTCCCATCGGCAGATAGCACATCTTTAAAGTATAGACACACCTTGGAGATACTGTGGTTCAGACCACCACAATAAAGCAAATACCAAAATGAAGTGAATCATATGAAGTTTTTGATTTCTCAGTGCTTATGAAAGTTATGTTTGCACCATCCTGTAGTCTATTAAGTGTGCAACAGCATTATGCCTACATAAAACAATGTACACACCTTAATTAAAAGTGCTTTACTGCTATTCAAAAAAAAGCTAAGCATCATCTGAGCCTGCAGCAAGTCACAGTAGTTAACATCAAAGATCACTGAACATATATCACCATAACAAATATAATAACAATAATGAAAAAGTTTGAAATATTGCAAGAATCACTAAAATGTGACACAGACACAAAGCAGGCAAATGCTGCTGGAAAAATGGCACCGATGGACATGCTCGATGGAGGGTTGCCACAAACCTTCAATTTGTAAAAAATACAATATCTACAAAGCACAATAAAATGAGGTATGCCTCTACGGAAAGAAAATTACTATCAATCCAGCACACAACATCAAACAAACACATCCCCCAGGAATGAAAGTGAATTACCAAGATTCTCAAATGAAGGAAAATCAAGAAAAGGAAACCAAGAGAACACATAGCTAGTAGATCTGCTCCACAACAAGTGCTAAAGGCATGTCGTCAGGCTGCTGTGAAATTTACAGAGGGAAACAGGGATCTTCAGGAAGGAAGGAAGAGGAAGGGAAATGGTAGATATCTGGGTGAATATAAAAGACTGCTTTTCCTCTTAAGTTCTTTAAAATCCATACGATGATTAAAGCAAAAACAAAGACATTGCTGAGTTTTTCAATATGTGTCAATGTGATAAAAAATGAAAACAAAGAAGTTGGGAGGAGAGAAAAGGGATTTATTTGGTTGCAAGGTTTCTAAATTTGATGTTAAGTGTAATATTATGTTAAATGCAGTATTAATTCAAAAAAGACTATGAAAGATTAAATATATATGCTGTAATCCTTAGAGCAACCACTAAAAAAGTAATACTACAAAGAAATATAATCAAAAAGATAATATTTAAATAAAAATAGAATACTAAAAATACCTAAATAATACAAAAGGAGGCCATAAAGGAGGAACAGAATAATTTTTAAAAATGAAATTTAAATAAACAAATACATAAAATATTAAACCTAAATCCAACCATATCAATAATTATATTAAATGTTAATGGCCGAAGCATTTAGTTAAAAAGCAGAGCTTATCAGAATAAATTAAAAAGACCCTCACTATATGCTGCCTATAAGAAACACTTCAATGTAAAGACACAGATGGGTAGAAAGTAAACGGATAGTAAAAGATATATTATCCAAATAGTAAACATAAGATGGTTAAAGTGACTTTCAGTATCAGATAAAAAAGACTTCAAGACAAAGGGTATTACCATAGATAAAGAGGAATATTCCATAATGATAAAAGGGACAATAAATCAGAAAAAATAATTATAAATGTGTAGGTACATAATAACAGAGCGTAAAAATACATGAAGCAATATTGATAGGATTTAAAGGAAAAAAAGACAATTCCACAATCATAGCTGGAGATTTTACCTCCAACAATTTACAGAACTGCAATATATAGCAATTTATGGAACTAGCCCCCGCCCAAACTGCAATATATAGCAATTTACAGAACTAGCCCCGAAGTATGTAGAAGGTCTGAACAAGTATCAACCGCCTTCATATAAATAACATCTGTTGAACACTGCATCCAACAGCTGCAGAATATACATTCCTTGCTAACGCACATGACATATCCACCAAGACAAACCACATGTTGGATCACAAAACAAGTCCCATTAAGTTTAAAGGACTTGAAATCATATGAAGTGTATTATCTGACTACAAGGAAATTAAGATATCTATGAAAACATCAAGTATCTGAAAACTAAACAACCCTTTTCTAAATAACTTATCAGACAAAGACAAAAAGCAAAAGGGACATTATGAAGTGATAAAAATGTTCTGGAATTAGACAGTGGTGATGGCTGCACATCACATCACTTGTGAGTATACCTAAAACTACTGAACCATACACTTTAAAGGGGTACATTTTATTGCATGTGAATTACATCTCAACTTTAAAGGGAGACATTAAAAAATATTCTGAGGGCTTCCCTGGTGGCGCAGTGGTTGAGAGTCTGCCTGCCGATGCAGGGGACATGGGTCCGTGCCCTGGTCCGGGAAGATCCCACATGCCGCAGAGCGGCTGGGCCCGTGAGCCATGGCCGCTGAGCCTGCGCATCCGGAGCCTGTGCTCCACAACGGGAGAGGCCACAACAGTGAGAAGCCCGCGTACCGCAAAAAAAAAAAAAAAAAAAAATTCTGAACTGAATGACAACAAAAACAACACATCTAAATTTGTGGCATACAGCTAAAGTAGTATTTACAGGGAAAATTAGGGCTGCAAATGCCTACATAAGAAAAGACCTAAAAATCAATAACCTGAAGTTATACCTTAACAAGCTACGAATAGAAAAGCAAAGTAAATCCAAAGTATACAAGGATAAGGGAAAGGTAATACTACAGAGGAGAAATCAACAAAATAGAAAACAGACAACAGAGAAAATTTAAGCCAAAAGCAGGTTCTTTGAAAAGATCAATAATATTGACAAACCACTAACTAAACTAATCAAGAAAAATAGAGGAAAAAAATACAAACCACCAATAACAGGAATGAAAACAGGTTATTACCACAAATCCTACAGACATTTTAAAACATTAGAAAATACCTTGAGTAATTTCAAGCCAACAAATTCAATAAATTTAGATGAAAGGACAAATGTCTGAAAATACACAACTCACCAAAATGGACATAAGTAGCAGAAAATCTGAATAGTTCTCTATCTGCCTGAGAAACAATTTCTAAACAAAAACATTCCCAAGAAGAAAACTTCAGGTCCAGATAGCTTCACTGGTATATGGTTCAAGAAAAAAAAACCACCACTCTTACACAAACTTTATCAGAACATAAAAGAGGAAGAATTGCTGCTCAGTTTGTTTTATCCTAACACCAAAACCTGACAAAGACATTACCAAAAAAAAAAGATTACCAAGCAATATCTCTTATAAGTAACACAAAAACCTTTTAAAAACTACTAGCAAATCAAAACTAACCTTACAGGGGCTTCCCTGGTGGCACAGTGGTTAAGAATCTGCCTGCCAATGCAGGGGACACGGGTTCGAGCCCTGGTCCGGGAAGATCCCACGTGCCTCAGAGCAACTGAGCCCGTGCGCCACAACTATTGAGCCTGCGCTCTAGAGCCCACGAGCCACAACTACTGAGCTTGTGAGCCACAACTACTGAAGCTCGCACACCTAGAGCCTGTGTTCCAAAACAAGAAAGGCCACCGCAATGAGAAGCCCGCGCACCACAACGAACAGTAGCCCCCGATTGCCGCAAATAGAGAAAACCTGCGTGTGGCAACAAAGACCCGACACAGCCAAAAATAAATAAATTAATTAATTTTTAAAAATACTAGCCTTACATTAAAAGGATAATATATTGTAATTAAGCAGGGTTCAAGAATTATTCCAGTAATTCCAGGATAGTTTAATATTCAAGAACCAATAAAGGTACTACACCATATTACATATTACATTTGTGATACTGTGATATAAGAAGATATATAAACTTTAGTCTTTGTTCTGGGCTCCTGGGGAGAGGTCCTAAAATCTTTGTAATTTTCTAAGTGATGAAGAGAAATAGGAGCACCTTTTGTTTTAATATTTGGTCTTGGACCCCAGTTCCTGACACAGAGCTCCTAAAACCCTTGTAATTTTCTGACTGATGGGGGTGACAGGAGTGTTTCTTACACAGAGCTCCTACAGCCCTTGTAATTTCCTGGGTGACAGGAGAGTCTCTTGTCCTAATGAGGAGACTCATGGTGGGCTCCTGGACAGTACAGGGGCTGGTCAACAGAAAGACTAAGCATGATTAGAAGCTTGAAATTTTCAGCCCCACCTCCATCCTCCCAGGAGGACAGAGGGGCTGGAGAGTGAGTTAATAGTTAATCACGTCTATGTGATGAAGCCTCCATTAAAACAGATAAATAACAAGGACCTACTGTATAGCACAGGGAACTATATTCAATATCCTGCAATAAATCATAATGGAAAAGAATATGAAAAAAATATATATATAAAAAACTGAATCACTTTGCTGTACACCAGAAACTAACACATTGTAAATCAACTATACTTCAATTTAAAAAATAAATACATAAAGTCAAATGATTAGTAAAAAAAAAAAAAAAAATCCCTAAACTGCAGGATTCAGAGAGCTTCCAAGTTGGTGAACACATCCACATGCTGGAAGAACAGCACACCCCAACTCTGTGGGGACAGAAGCTCCATGGCTGGGACCCTTCTGGACCCTGACCTATGTACCTCTTCATTTGGCTGTTCATTTATATCCTTTGAAATATCCTTTATAATAAACGGGTAAATGTAAATAAATATTTCCCTGAGTTCTGTCAGCCATTCTAGCAAATTACTGAACCCAAAGAGTGAGTCGTGGGAACCCCCAGTTTATAGCTGGTCAGTCAGAAGAACAGGTGACAACCTGAGACTTGCAACTGGTGTCTGAAGTGGGGTCAGGTGGGGCAGTCTTGTGAGACTGAGCCCTTAGACTCTGGGTCTGTGCCAACTCCGGCTAGCATGTGTCCTGACTGAATTGTAGGACATCCAGTGGGTGTCTGAAGAGTTGGAGTACTGCTTGCTGTGATGGGAAAACTTCCATACATTGGGTATCAGAAGTATTCTGAGAGTAAGGGAAAAGAGTTTTTCCTTTAACATAATACACCATATTACATATTATCATATTATTACATATTAGGGAAGGGAAGAGAAGGAAGAGAGAAAAGGAGAAATAAAACAAGTAAAGATCAGAAAGGAAGAAATAAAACTGTCCCTATTTGCAGATGATACAACTGCTTATACTGAATCTACAAAACAACTACTAACACTAATGAATTATTTTAGCAAGGTTGCAGAATATAAGGTTAATATATAAAAATCAACTGTCTTCTTATATACTATAGCAAAAACTGAAAAATGAACTTTAAAGAAAGTCCCATTTACAGTAATACCAAAAAATAAAAATATCTAGGAATAAAGCTAACAAAAAGAAAGTATACAAGACCTCCACATTGAAAACTATAAAATATTGCTAAGAGAATTTTTTTTTAAATGGCGTAACACACCACATTCATGGATTAGAAGACCCAGTAGTGTTATGATGTCAATTTTCCCCAAATTGATCTATAAATTCAATGTGATCCCAGTAAAAATCCCAACAGGATTTACAGAAATTGACAAGCTGATTCTAAAGTGTTACGTGGCAACAAAAAGAAAAAAATACCTAAGAATTAACCTACCTAAGGAGGTAAAAGACCTGTACGAAGAAAACTATAAGATACTGATGAAAGAAATCAAAGACGACACAAAAAGATGGAGAGATATACCATGTACTTGGATTGGAAGAATCAATACTGTGAAAATGACTATACTACCCATAGTAATCTACAGATTCAATGCAATCCCTAGCAAATTACCAATGGCTTTCTTCACAGAACTAGAACAGAAAATTTCACAATTTGTATGGAAACACGAAAGACCTCGAATAGCCAAAGCAATCTTGAGAAAGAAAAATGGAGCTGGAGGAATCAGGCTCCCTGACTTCAGATTATACTACAAAGCTACAGTAATCAAGACAATATGGTACTGGCACAAAAACAAACATTTAGACCAATGGAACAGGATAGAAAGCTCAGAGATAAACCCAAGCAGCACCTATGGTCACCTAATCTATGACAAAGGAGGCAAGAATATACAATGGAGAAAAGACAGCCTCTTCAATAAATGGTGCTGGGAAAACTGGACAGCTACATGTGAAAGAATGAAATTAGAACACTCCCTATCACCATACACAAAAATAAACTCAAAATGGATTAAAGACCTGAATGTAAGGCCAGACACAATAAAACTCTTAGAGGAAAACACAGGCAGAACACTCTTTGACATAAATCGCAGCAAGATCTTTTCTGACCCACCTCCTAGAGTAATGAGAATAAAAATAAACAAATGGGACCTAAT
>NW_020837990.1:3224291-3315868 GCF_003676395.1 Aethalodelphis obliquidens
AAAAAAAAAAAAAAAAAAAAAAAAAAAAAACCCAATCAAAAAATGGGTGAGAAAAAAAAAAAATGGGAAGACCTAAATAGACATTTCTCTGAAGAAGACATATAGATGGCCAAGAGGCACTTGAAAAGATGCTCAACATCACTAATTATTAGAAAAATGCAAATCAAAACGACAGTGAGGTATCACCTCACAGTGATCAGAATGGCCATCATAAAAAAAAATCTACAGACCATAAATGCTGGAGAGGGTGTGGAGAAAAGGGAACCCTCATGCATTGTTGGTGGGAATGTAAATTGGTACAGCCACTATGGAGAACAGTAGGGAGGTTCCTTAAAAAACTAAAAATAGAACTACCATATGACACAGCAATTCCACTACTGGACATATACCCAGAGAAAACCATAATTCAAAAAGACACATGCACCCCAGTGTTCACTGCAGCACTATTTACAATAGCCGGGACATGGAAGCAACCTAAATATCCATCAACAGAGGAATGGATAAAGAGGATGTGGTACACAAATATGATAGAATATTACTCAGCCATTAAAAGGAACGTAACTGGGTCATTTGTAGAGACGTGGTGGACCCAGAGACTGTCATACAGAGTGAAGTTAAGTCAGAAAAAGAAAAACAAATATCATATATTAATGCATATATGTGGAATGTGAAAAAATCAGTACAGATGATCTTACTTACAAAGCAGAAATAAAGACACAGACATAGAGAACAAACATGGATACCAAGGGGGAAGGGGGGGTGGGTGAATTAGGAGACTGGGATTGACATATATACACTATTGATACTATGTATAAAATAGACAACTAATAAGAACCTACTGTATAGCACAGGGAACTCTACTCAGTGCTCTGTGGTGACCAAAATGGGAAGGAAATCCAAAAAAGAGGGGATATATGTATATGTATAGCTGATTCAGTTTGCTGTACAGTGGAAACTAACACAATATTGCAAAGCAACTATACTCCAATAAAAAATTTTTTTAAAAGACACATGCATCCCAATGTTCATTGTAGCACTGTTTACAACAGCCAGGACATGGAAGCAACCTAAATGTCCATCGACAGAGGAATGGATAAAGAAAATGTGGTACATATATACAATGGAATATACTCAGCCATAATAAGGAATGAAATTGGGTCATCTGTAGAGACGTGGATGGACCTAGAGACTGTCATAGAGTGAAGTAAGTCAGAAAGAGAAAAACAAATATCATATATTAATGCGTATATGTGGAATCTAGAAAAATGGTATAAATGATCTTACTTGCAAAGCAGAAATAGAGACACAGACGTAGAGAACAAACGTATGAATGCCAAGGGGGAAGGAGGGTGGGATGAATTGGGGGATTGGGATTGACATACATACACTGTTGATACTATATATAAAATAGATAACTAATGAGAACCTACTGTATAGCTCAGGGAACTTTATTCAATGCTCTGTGGTGACCTAAATGGGACGGAAATCCAAAACAGAGGGGATATATGTATACATATAGCTGATTCACTTTGCTATACAGTAGAAACTAACACAACATTGTAAAGCAACTATACTCCAATAAAACTTAATTTAAAAAAATTTTTTTTTAAATGTTATGTGGTTAGACAAAGGAACGAGAAAAAGTCAGTGTAATTTTATAAAGAACAAAATTGGAAGACTTACTGTACTTGATCTCAACCCTTCCTCTAAGTCTTCAGTAATCAAGACAATTTGGTTTTGGTGAAGCGACAGGCATATAGATCAATGGAGCAGAACAGAAAGTCTTGAAAGAGACCCACACATACGGCCAATTGATTTTCAAACAGGTACCAAGGCAATTTGATGCGGAAAAGAGAAGTCTTTTCAACAAGCAGTGCTTGACCAATAGCATGTTTATAAGGAAAAAATGAGTATCAACCCTTCCCTCACACCAGATATACAAATTAACTCAAAATAGATCATAAACCTAAACCTAAAGCCTAAAACTATAAAACCTGTAAAAGAATACATAGGGGACAATCTCTGCTAACTTGGGAAGGACAAACATTTCTCAGAACAACAAAGCACATAAAACATAGGAGAAAAGAACTGATAAATTAGACTTTACCAAAATTAAAAACATTTGCTCTTCAAAAGACACCTTTAAGGAAACAAAAAAGCAAGCCACAGACTAGGAGAAAACACTTATAACACACATAAAAGACTTAAATTCAGAATATATTAAAAAAAAGACCTCTTACAGCTCAATAAGAAGACAAACACAGCTCTTTAAAATATATAAAAGATCTGAACGGACACTTCACAAAAGAGTTTTAAATGACCAATGAACACATGAAAAGAAACTCAACATCAAAAAAAAAGGAAAAAAAACAGAAGCTCAACATCATTAGTCATCAAAGAAATGCCAATTAAAACCACAATGAAATATCATATGCAGTTATTAAAATGTCTAAAATTTAAAAGATTGACCATATCAAGTGTTGGCATGCACCGGAAGCAATCAGAACTCACACACTGCTGGTGGAAACATGAAACAGTACATCCACTTTGGAAAACAATTTGATACTTTAAAATAATCTGGTAATTCCTTTAAAAGCTAGACATATCTACCAGGTTGCCCACTCATTCCTTCCTACGGTATCTACCCAAGAGAAATAAAAATATATGTCCACCTAAAAACCATGCAATTAAATGTCTGTAACAACTATATTTGTAATCAGCAAAAACTAGAACGTCCATCAATCAACGAATGGATAAAGAAACTGTGGAATATCCCCACAATGGGATACTGATCAACAATGAAAAAGGAAAGAATCACTGATAAATGAAACAACATGAGTGAACCTCAAAGCCAAAAGACTGCATCTGTATGAGTCCATTTACACAGAATTCTAGAAAATGCTAATAGTCTGGAGGGATGAGGGTAGAGACCAGAATGAAGTACAAAGGGACTCAAAGAAACTTTGGTGGGTGATGCAACTGTCTTGATTGTGGTGTGGGTGAAGGTGTAGTGATGGTGATCGATCCTGATCAAATTATATACTTTACGTGCAGCTTACTGTACATGAACAAAGTTTGTTTTTTTTTTAAGTGCAAAAACGGAACTCTGTGGATCTGAGAAGCTGCACAACTTATTAGTAGGAGAAGGGGAACAAGAATTCTAGTCATCAGTTTTCTAGACAGCATCTGTCAACTGCATCCCATTTCCTCTTTCCTGGCCACCACCTATCCCCCTCACACACTCGAGAATGTCCCTCTAAAGAGAAGGCTGCCCGTGGGGACTCAGATGCCCGCTCACACAGACAGTCTCCACCTTTTCATCCCCTAGTTAGTCCCTGCTAGCTCCAAAACTAAGGTCCCTTGTGCGACGGCTGCCTCTTGGCAGGCGCAGAGCATGCCTGGCGGGAGGTGCTGACAGCTGCCCCAGCATTAGCCAGACGACACCACTTCACTGGAGGAGGAGCAAGACACTGCTTTCTCCCCAGAAGGAAATCACTTGCAGATGTTCAAATCCCAGATTACACCAACATCAGAAGGTACGAACAAACCACCAGCCTATCTGCAGAGGAGAGAACACCCAATTTCAAAAGGAATGTCCAGCTCCAGGGAAGAGGAAAGCCACTGCTTAGTCTTTCCCATGGAAGCTAGACAAGGATGCCCCGAAAATTCCAAAGTGTTCACACTTTTTGACTACTCTGGCCTTAACAATCTCCCTCATCCGAATACGTAATTATGTTTCCTACCACACTGTACAGCTGTGTAGTCCTTACACACACACAAACACATGCATGCACATACACGCACACACACACAATGTATGGAGGGACAGCAAGCCCTACCTTGAACGAGACAAGGTATGTGACAGGCCAAGACCCAAACAAATGCTGGGTATTACTACTGCTTTACATACTATGTATTTCACTCTGAAAGTGTATGTATTGCATTCCCAGGAAGGGCACCATAAGGATGGGAGCTGTCTGCTGGTTCTCCCGAGAATCCCACAGCCCTCCTGACATCACGTCCGGCCTGCGAGAGATCTGGTGAGTTCTACCCCAGCAGCTCCCTGCACACACAGCAGAGCACCACTGAAAGCGGCCCCTACAGAATGAGACCAGATGCCTGTCTCCCTGATGGGAGACTGGTGAAAAACACTTTTTTTTTTGAAACAAGTTTGGGAATTCTCTCATGTCCAAGGCTGAGTTAGCATTTGGGGACTAGAGAACTAGCCCCACCTTCAGAATTGGTACAATCAGTTCCTCAGGATCCAAATTCGTCACACAACCTTCAGGCAAAAGCAGCCTCTTCCGCAGCACAGAGTCTGCCGTAGCGCGGAGTGAGATGGAGCGCCTGCGCAGTACAGCCAGTCAGGGACGGGGGTGGGGCAGGGGCTTGGCTTTAACTTCGCTAATACGCAAAAATAAGTAAGAAACCAGGCTCAGACCTGATACCACTACAAATACGTGACAATCTGCCGATGGATTCAGCAAACAGTTACTGAGCACCATGTGTCCTTGCCAGACGCTGCTAGGTCCCAGGAGTAAAAAAGTGACAGAACAGACACTGCCTTATCCTTACGGAACTCACAATCTTGGGATATTTACACAAATTCGCAGTTGTTTTTTAAAAAGTTTGTTTTGGATTCAAAGTAACATTTTTGGCAAAATCACAAGCCCACATCACGGGGTGTGAATACAAATCAGCTGACCCTGTCAGTGTGGCTCCGGGTACCTCTCCTTATTTTATAATCATACTTGGCGTCATTGGCCTCCACCACCAGCCGTGTGTGTCCCTGAAATGTCAAGGCACAGTCCACATTCTCCCACAAACAAGGGCAGGGGTTGCGGAGGGAGGGGGCTGACCTCTCGCCACCGGGCTCCAGCACTGCTGGAGATGTACACGTTTGTCTTGCTTGCCAAGTTCTTTCCCACTGAACCTAAAATGCAAGAAGAGTAATTATTTTTAATGTCAAGAATACGCCAGATAATCACCTTGCTCAACCAGAAATTCTGAGTCATCTCGCAACTAAGATGTCTCAGAACCATGAACAGCCAGTACTGCCCTAGGTGGCAGCGGTCACTGTGTACTTGGCTGCACGTAAGACAATAGCTTAACCTGTCAGTGAGAACAGGCAAAGCCAACTTACCCGTGGCGATGACGAGACCGGGCGCCGACTCCTTGGACAGGATGGGCATCCTTCGGAGCTGGAGGCTGAGCAGCTGGCTGAGCCGCTGGGCCAGGTGGAGGGAGCAGCCCTGGGAGAGCTACAGAACACAAGTTCAGGAGCCGTCAGCACGCGATGCAACACGGAGGTCTCCCTCGAAACGCCAAGGCCTCTTGGGCCCACGCTGCAGTCGGCACAGAGGAAGGAGATCTGGCCCAAAGGAGACCAGAGCCACAGCCTGGCTGTCCCCACAGTACCCCAGGTGGACATGATCATCTGAACCACATAAATGCCTCTCATGGAAGAAAAGAGAAAAATCCTAAGAAAAAACTCCTTCTGAGACTCTCAGAGAATAGCAATTAGAAATCAGTGCCATATATAAAATAGATAACCCACAAGGACCTTCTGTACAGCACAGGGAACTATACTCAATACCTTGTGATAACCTACAATGGAAACGAATCTAAAAAAGTGTGTGTGTGGGCTTCCCTGGTGGCGCAGTGGTTGAGAGTCTGCCTGCCGATGAAGGGGACACGGGTTCGTGCCCCGGTCCAGGAAGATCCCACATGCTGTGGAGCGGCTCGGCCCGTGAGCCATGGCCTCTGAGCCTGTGCGTCCGGAGCCTGTGCTCTGCAATGGGAGAGGCCACAGCAGTGAGAGGCCCACGTACCGATAAAAAAAAAAAAAAGTGTGTGCGTATATATACATATAATATGTGTGGGGATGTGTGTGTGTGTGTGTGTGTGTATATATATATATATATATATACATATATATATATATATATATAACTGAATCACTTAGCTGTACACCAAAAACTAACACAACATTGTGAATCAACTATATTTCAATAAAAATTAAAAAAGAAATCAGTGCCAACTCAAGTAGATAGGAAAGCTTTCACTCTCTCATGTTACCTAGAATTTCTCTCATGTCATTCGAAAGAATGAAAGAGAATGAAATGATTTCATGGCGCTTATTTTCTAAGTCAATGAAGATGTATTTCAAATGTGATTTAAGCAACTCTGTCAGAAAAAAACCTAAGAATCAGAAGTCAGAAAATCTCACTGATAAGCTCCCAGATGTACAACACATATGAGATATAAACCCCAAAAGAGTCACATTAAACTTTTTAAGCAGTCTGCATTTGTACGACAAGTCTTCACGTGTCCTCTGCAAGACTTCAGGTTATTCAAACTGGCTTCTATCACTTATGCTCAGATTTTAATAGCTCTGCAAACAAGGCCTTTTGCTATAGGGTCATACCTGATTCTCCCGGCCAGAAAGTGACTGTCAAATGTTACGTAGCCTTGTCTGGTGTTCTAGATGGGGTATCTCTATGTGTGCTTAAGTTACAGGTAAAAACTGACATGATTTGCTAGATATACTTATTTTTATAACGAAAGGATCTCTCTAACAAATATCTGTCTTGCTAGCATCAACGTTCAGAAAATAAAAACTGGAGCAAATTAGGCTGAGTCTCAAATACCTGCCAACTCACCTTTTCTGTCACCACCTCAAATCAGAAGCAGAAACTAAAAGCTGATTACTAATTGTTGTACAGTTCATAAATAAACTGATCAGTCAGGGAAATAAGCAGCTGGATTTTAACAATACTATTCATTTTATTTAACCAAGGTTTGGACCCCTACCACATGCTCCAAAACCTATATCGTGCAGTGAAACAACACCTAGGTGTTTATCTGCACCTACTTATAACCTGCCTCTCTCCAAAGCTAGACTCGATGTGGTAAGTCCAGACCTGTTGCCAAATAGGGAAGAAAAGTCAAGAAGTACAGAAAAAAAAAAGGAAAAGGAAAAGAAAAAAGAATCAAGAAGTACATTCTAGAACAAGAGTCTCCAAAATAATCTTCCCAAGGACCACGGATACAGCATACGAGAGAGTCAATATACTTAACCATGGACAAATGAAATTCAAAAATCCAAAAGACCAGGTAATTGTCTAACTAAAATGTTTTGGTTTCTCCAAAAATGAGTACTACTCTTTTTTTCCAAGTTCCTTCCGCCTGACTACTTTACACACCCTAGATCCCCTAGAGAAATGAAAATGGAGGTGTGGGGTGTCACCTGAAGCCAAGGACCACGATCACAGACTTCTCCCCAGGGAAAAGGAAGGAGCCACCTAAGCGAATGGTAACACTGAATGGGACCAAATAACACATTTTAGTATCATGAGCTTTTCAGATGAAGCGACAGGTAGGGAAAACTGTAGAATCCTAAATTATATTCAGGGAGGAATTTTAAAAGGTGTTCCCCAGCAAATCACTCTGCTGTACAGCACAGGTCCCCAGACTTTCTTGGTTCCCAGCACAACTGGTATCTCAGTAATTTTTTTTATAACAGCCTCAGGTCAGAAGAAATACCAATGTTTGTTTTTTTACATAGTTAAGTCCAAACAACTTAATAAGTATACGTCCTAATAACTTAGCAGCAGTTTGAAATAATAGTGTGTGTGTGTGTGTGTGTGTGTATAAATTGAAAGAAAACATAAAATTTTATTTCATTCTTAAATAACCAAAATTACTTAATAACAGTATATAGACGCCTTTTGGGCACTGCACATCTTCTCAAACTTTGGAATCTAATCAGATATCACTACCATCATTTCCTGTGCCAACCTGATTTTCTTACTTGCTTTTTATCACATCAAATGCCAAAAATCCAGCTTCACAAAGATATGTCATCAAAAGACATATAACATGAGCTAATGTTGAAACGGTGAACTAACTCAAGATAGTAATTCACATGGTGACCAACAGACATCAAGTATCACAGTTTTTCCCTCAAAAACTTAAAATATCCCATGGTGCCCCTGTGAGTTCACTATGGCATCCCAAGGCATCTTGATGCAGAGTTTGGGAACTGTAAGAGTAGAACTACAGTTAAAAGTGTGTATTAACAATCCAAACAAGAGCAAAGTATCTGTACCTCACAATTGATTTTCTCTCCATATCCCGTGAAGGCTGGGGCCTGAAGGAATTCCCAGGTCCCCCCTTTGTCAAAGGTGATGACTGATCTCATGTTCTCTTCATTCATGGAACCATTAATCAGAGTAGCAATGTAGACTCCCTGTAACCCCTCCACGCGGTGGAAGTCAGCAAATGGTTCATTTGCAAAATACCTACATTAAGAGAAAATGAAACAGCTGTGAGCATGAATTCATCATTTGCTTGGCATGTTCTTATTTTAAATAACATAAAATTTAACTATTTTAAAGTACACAATTCAGTGGCATTAAGTACCTTCCCAATGTTATGCAACCATCAGCACTGTGTAGTCCCAGAATATTTTCATCTTCCCAAAGGGAAACCCTGGACCCACTGGCAGTCATGCCCCACTTTCCCTTTCCATCCCAGACGCTGGCAACCACTGATCAGTTTTCTGTCTCTATGGATTTGCCTCTTCTGGCTATTTCCTATAAATGGAATTATACAATTTGTGGCCTTTTGTATCTGGTTACTTTCTCTTAGCATCATGTTTTCAAGGTCCATCCATGTTGTATCAGTACTTCATTCCTTCTTACGGCTGAATAATCTGTCCTTTTAAAAAAGTGATGTTTTGTAATTTTGAAGGCCAAGATGCTCACCTGACCTATCACTCCTCACGTGGGGTTCAGAATGATTAATACAACACGGAAAAGTTGATGTCAGAGTCACCTTTATTTCTCCACTAATGCAATTGACCCCAAATCCTCTAGTGAGCCCTGACAAACAGGAAACCTTAAACCAAACTCACCGATACTAATTATAGTGCTGGCCTATTCACAGTAGCCAAGACATGGAAACAACCAAAATGTCCATCAACAGAGGAATGGATAAAGAAGACATGGTACATATATACAATGGAATACTACTCAGCCATAAAAAAGAATGCGATACTGCCATTTGCAGCAACATGGATGGACCTAGAGATTATCATACTAAATGAAATAAGTCATAGAGAGAATGACAAATACCATATGATATTACTTACATGTGGAATCTAAACTATGACACAAATGAACCTATCTATGAAACAGAAACAGACTCACAGACATAGAGAACAGACTTGTGGATGCCAAGGGAGAGGGGGTGGTGAGAGAGGGAAGGATTGAGAGTTTAGGGTTAGCAGATGCAAACTATTATATACAGAATGGATAAACAACAAGGTCCTACTGTATAGCACAGGGAACTATATCTGACATACTATGATAAACCATAATGGAACTGAATATAAAAAAGAATGTATATATATGTATACCTGAATCACTTTGCTGTACAGCAGAAATTAATACGTTGTAAATCAACTATTCTTCAATTTAAAGAAGTATAGTGTTGAGGCTTACAATCTAACCCAATCTATAGGAATGTAGCTAAGGGGTTACACAGCCACTGTCCAGATACTTACAACTAATTAGCCAAATCCCTGATCAGACGGAAGCCGATAGGATTTGTCAGGGAGCAAAGCAGAACCCCTTTCCCAAAGGCATGGTATATCTAACAAGGATGGCTCTGGAAACCTTGAGGTTATGCTTATTAGCAGTGAAGCAGAGAAGACGACCCTCCCCGGCCTTAACTGCTACCCCAGATACTGTAATTGCCCTGGGAAGAAGCTTTGTTCTAACATGGTACACACGTTACAAATAGAACAGCTCTCTCAGAAAGGGTAGCCACAGTTCACACGTGGCTTGTAAAACCGGAAGCGGGTCCTTTATTTGGAGGGTTCTGAGCCACTGGGCTTTGTGAAAAAGCACAGAACTGTGCTCTCCCTTTATCTGTCATACAAATGTCGAGCTGGATGACGGCTGGCCACCTCAGACAGGAAGACGCACACAGCAGTGGCAGGGCCACCCCAGCTGAGAGGCAGAGCAAGGTCCTCCAGAAAACACCAGCGCTGAGACCAAAGGTTCTGACGCGTGGTTTCCTTAGGTCTAGGTTTTAGTTGTTTTTCAGTTGCTTCCTTAGGAACGGGCCCCACGTCTGCTCCCCCCTGCCCTCCATTCACCTCGGCTCTGCTGCTTGTGATCTTAGCATCGTGAGGTCCCCGTATCGGCTTCTTTCAATTTATCTGGGAGGTCTGAATTTCTCTCGTTTTCAGGAGCCCTGTTTCTCCCCCTGGTCTCTCTCCTGGTGTTTTATTTTTTCAATCCAAGCAGAAGCCTAGCCTCTGTACGTCCCACGCTCCTCCAGGCCCCGGTCCACCCTGTCATCTCCCGCTCTGACGCCTTGCACCTTACAACTACCTGACTTACCCAAGCATCTCCCCCAGAGAGTCCGTTTTCTTCCGTTTTCTCTCCCTGGCTCTCACCACTTGCTCTTCCCCCCCGCCAGGCAGCTCACCAGGTCCCCCTCAACCACCCTCAGCCCAAACCCAGCACATCCTCAAGATGCCCTGTGGGCCCACCACGTCTGTCCCTCCATCTAGACGCTGCCTCCACGTGGCACCTCTCACAAGGTCAGGGTCACCCCTGCTGAGAATTCCTCCTCCCGGTCTCTAAGTAAAGAGACCCAGGTCCTCGGCACCACACGTTCCCACTGAGCTCAAAGAAGAGCTCGTTTGCTTTGGTGTGGTTTTCTGTTTTTTAAGTTAAGCCAGCCTGCCCACATAACCTGCTCCTTCACCCCGTCCCATGTCATCGTGCTGAGATGGAGACGCAGCCGACAAAGGTCATTCAATTGAGTACATCTGAACATCTCCAGTCCCGAGATAAAATCTGAAGAAAAAAAAAATAAGAAGGCCGAGGAGGATGTCAGTCTATGAATCTTGACGTAAATCTATTTTCACTTTCCTAACTGGACCAAGTGGTGAGGCAGGGCAGGCCGTCGGGGAGGAATGTCTGTAACTGCATAAAGGGCCATCTGTCTGTGCGCAGTGGTCGCGTGGCCACGTCACTGAGGTTCCCGCTTCCTGGGGAGCCACTCGCTGCAGCTTCGGGCCCCTGCCCTGCCCTGCCGTCTCCATCCTGAAGAGCTGACAAATGCAGAAGCCAAGCCGCGACTTATCAGCCCCATAGCTGGAGGCTCTCAAAGGTGACAAACAAAGAGTCGGCAGAAGGCCAGAGAGAGAGTGGTTCATGATTTTAGTTATAAAAAAGGAAGGACACTATTACTCACCCATACAGAGAAATGAAGTCTTGACTGACACGTGTTGCACGTGGGTAAACCCTGAAAATGTTACATGACAAAGTGAAGCAGACACAAAGGTCAGGTGTTACGGCATGATTCCATTTATATGAAACAGCCAGGACAGGCAACTCCGTAGAGACAGAAAGTAGCCTGGTGGCTGCCAGGGGCTGGAGGAGGGGAGAGTGGAGAGAAACTGCTGAACGGGTAAGGGGTTTTCTTGGGGGGAAATATAAATGTAAATGTTTGGGAATTAGATCAAGCTGGTGGCTGCACAACATTGTGAACGTGCTGTGTGCCAGAGTTGTTTACATTAATAACATGGTTAACATCATGAGAATTTCACTTCAATAAATCAAAAAAAAAAAAAAAAAAGCCACAGGACCAGCCGGAAGGGGCCGTGACTGCCCAGAACAACCTGAGGATGAATCAGGGCAGGAATGGTTTATAACACAACATAAGACACTGAATAATAAGGAACCTGTGGGAGGGGGGAGGGACCCGGAGTAAATAAATAAATAAATAACCTGCGCGTCTACACAGGGGAAAAAAAAAGTAAGGAGTAAAAGATGACAGCACCTCCAAAGGAGAAGAAACAGGGCGGAGAAAAGCATATCAGAGACCACACAGGAAGCTCTCTGCTTGGATATCTAATAGGCATCTCCAAACCAGAACTCTTGACCTTTTCCCCACACCTGCACCTCGCCCAGCCCTCTCCGTCAGTCTGAAACCATCACTGCAGCAGCTACCCCGGCCAAGCAGTGGTGGGTCCCTGACTCCTCCTTCTCTCATACTCCATGTCCAGTCCATCAGCAAATGGTCAGAATTTGACCATTTCCAGCATCTCTACTGCTACTGCCCCCGGGGTCCAGCCAACCTCCATCTCCACTGGCCTGGTTTCTGGCAGTGCTCTCACAGCTGGGCGTCCCCCCCGCCCGACACATGAAAGTCCGCTTCCACTCATGTCCCCACCAGACACATGAAAGTCCACTGTCTAATTTCCACACGGCATCCAGGATGGCTTCTTTAAAAGATAAGTCACGTGAGCGTTCACTGAAAATTATTTATTAACACTACCCATTTACGTTTTATGCACTTTTCTTTACGTAATGCAATTCACAGTTTTTAAAATGGTGTCCACAAAAACGTAACAGGTTAAATCAAATAATGTCCAGCTTCTGGTCAAAACCCTCCATCGTGCTTAGAAGAAAAAATAGGGAATTCCCTGGTGGTCCAGTGGTTAGGACACCGCACAAAAAAGAAGAACAGAAGAAAAAGATAAAGTTCTTTCTACGCCCTTGAGGGCTCTACACAACCTGAACCCTGCTCTCTTGGTTCCTGTGTCTTGGGGATGCTCTCTCCCCTCCACCAGCTGTTGGATCCACCCTGGCCTCCTCACTGCTCCTAAAATAAACCAACAAAGTCCCACCTCAGAACCCCCATGCCTGCTGTTCCCTCCGCCTGCAATGCTCTTCCCCGGGGTATGTGCCCAGCTCCCTTCCTCGTGTAATTCAGGCACCTGCTGGAATGTCACCCTCGTGAAACAGCCTTCCACGACCAGCCAATATAAAGTAATACCCGCGTAACCCTCTGTCCTCTTATCTCACTTTATTTTTTTCCTCAGCGCTCACCATTATCAGCAGATCACATATTTGTTTATATTCTGTTTTCCCCCAGTTAGAACAAAAGCTCCATAGAATGCGGGGCCTCGTCCTGAGTTTTCCTTGCTGGATACAATATCTCATGGCTGTACACGCAACATCGCCAGGCACCAGGCAGCAGCATACTTGCTGAATGAACTGATGACTGAATGAACTGGCAACGTGAAGAGGGACAGTGGGCAGCAAGGACCTGCCCTCTGACCTGGTGGTCACGGCCTTTTGGGCCAGACCTCACTGCAGACCAGTCAGTCGGCTCCACCGGATGGCTCTTCCCAAGAGCACAGAGTAAACGTAATCACAGTCAGACACACACAAGTCTGGTTTGTCACCCGATAAACGAAAATAAATGGGCTTGTGGCACCAGTGCCCCCACGGATTCGTGGCATCCACCCCTCCCAAACCCCAGACTCCTCCACGACCCAGAGAACACCCGTTACTGCAGGACAACTCCAGGCATGTGATTTACTGACAAAGGATCGGTGATGTTGGTGTCTTTCCACAGACACCACAGAACAATACCTTGCAGTTACTGAAAAAAAGAGTAATGATGTCAATTAACCAGAGTCACACAGAAGCAGGGCCTTGCGGCCACATATACCAGCTGGTCTGGAGTTGATGATGATTTGCAAGCACTCTTTCCCACTGGCTCTGAGACCACAAAACCAGGTAACTGAATGAAGGGAACCCAAAGGAGGGGCTGACACTGTGGCGGTGACCCTAAGTGTCACCCAGGCAGTGCTGCTCAGCCTGTGCATCACATAAACGTCACCTGGGGAGCTTCTGAAAATCCTCACACACCCATCACACCCCAAACCAGATAAAATATAATTTCTAGGAAGGTGAGCCAGGCATAATCGGGGTTTCTGAAACCTCCCCGCCGAGGTGAGTCCAAACGTGCAGCTAATGTTGAAACCCACCCATCCAGAGGTCGTGCGGGGGTGTAAGAACGCAGGGAGGGCCTCCCGGTCTCCTTACCTCACCAAGGTGTCACTGCCTGCCCCTGCTGGGCTGTAATAGAGAACATTCTCCAAGGACAGCGAGAACTTCAGCCCCTCCGCCTCCGAGATGTACAGGTTGGTGCGGTTGTTATTGTGACTGACACACACAAACACCTGGTCCTCGGAGGCGTCCGCAATGTAATATTCCTTTGGCATCAGAAGTCAGAAAAGACAGAAGTCAAAAAAAACACACAGGCCCTGTGGACTGTCCCAGTGCACGCTAAGGCAATGACTTCCAAATGTCCCAGTGAGGACTGCAGGCTCGGAGCCCACGGAAAGCTTCCCCACGTTGGGAAAGAAGCTTGGCCGACTCTCTTTGGAGACCCTGAGGCTGCCTTACGGCCGGAGCAAACCCCTTCTTGGCAGGTGGGACACAAAATAAGAAGGGGCCCTGAACTCCAAAAATGACCCAGAAATCGCTTTTAGTTAATAATGTCTCCCTATCATTAGTACAAAGTACAACATGGATTAATGTGCATTTCCTTCCCTCTTATTTTCTCTAAGGTGACTACAGGAAGGCAGAGCCCAGAGAAAGCAAAGAACAGACAAGCATGTTCTCCGTCACACCCTCCTCTTAGCTACCAACCTTCCATTACACCAACTCCGGGCATCAAGGCCTCCAGATGCCACCTCCTCCCCGTGGTCACTTCTCTGATGACCCAGTCCACACTGACTTTCCCTATCGCTCTCTATGTTCTAACACGTACTGCACAGTCAAGCCTTTGACTGTACATGGTTTCTTCCTCTGCTCTGCTCTCAGGCTCTCCAACCCATCTGTTTCTAAAAGGGTGAGACTCAAATCCTATCCCCTTTTGGAACCTCACCATCTGTGAGCAACACAGCAGGTACTTAATAAATAACTACTGCTGTCACTAACCTCTCATTCCTTCAGCACTAGCACACTGAGACCATTGACTCTGGTTCCAAACCTCTCTGCCAATCCTTCTCCACTTAAAGCAAATTAAGGCTCCCATTCAGCTCCACTTCAAAAAGTGAAGAGGGAGAAAACAGACCAAGATGCCCAAAGCATAATGGTTCTCTCTCTCGAGACCGATCTAGAAAGTGACTTCAGGGAGACTCCATCAGGTATCCACCCCCCATCACCCTCCCTCTAACCTCTGCACGAGGACAACGGCACTCCTTCCCACCCCGGCGTGGACCCCACTCACATTAATAGGATATCTTGTGACAAACTGGGCTGCTCGCATGGGCTTGCGGCCAAAGGAGACCCAGAGCTGGACAGAGGATGGTTGCAGACTGCCGAAGAGATGCTGCCAAGGAAGAGGAAAAAAAAATCAACTGTACTATATTATCGCCACTCAAAATGAGCGCAAAGAGAAAAGTGAAAAGTCAGACCCCTCTGATTCAACTAAAAACACAAAATAGGGAGTGTGACCGCAAATGCCCATTTCTGCAACATTTGCTGTCACTGGGCAGCTTGGGCTGTACCACTTTATCCTAGATACCTGGTCTGCAGTAAATATTAGATACTCCAGATACCACATGAAGAGGAAGGACGACGGTATGATGGGAGAACTTGAGCTTGGGGAAGGGGGCAGTGGCCGCCAAAGCTTAAGCAGAGAGTGAAAAGGGAGAGAATTGTGTGATGGCGAGACAGGCGGGGCGGAGGAGCCCACAGCCCCCAAACCACCCCTGGGTGGGGTCAGCCACACACCTGATACGCCTAAAAACTACCCTCTTCCTCCTTCTACTCTTATCTGCAGATCGCTAGGATCCCGAGTCGCAGGGCTTTAATTTGTACCAAGAGTTGAAGGGATTTTCATTGATTCTTTTTAATCTTTTAAGACTCCTCAGTGATTAAGGTCTTTTGCTAGAATATGCTTTCTTTGGTAGCATACAGAGTACGTCACACGATGCTGACCGCGCACGTGATGCACTCACTCCACACGATGCTGACCACGTCACGTTGCATTTTAGAGATACTAAACCACAGCTGGAAGCTTGCAAATGTATAGAAAAGCACTAGATTTGGAGCCCCCTCTGAATTTCTCTAGGTCCTAGTTTATTCATCTATAAAATGAGAAGCTGATTTGAATCAGGACTTTGGGTATGGGTTTAAGTGGTCCAGGAACCCCAGAAATATATATACAAATTTTCTGTGTCGATGTACTCACTCGTTTTGCTAGGGAGAACGTCTCACCGGGTTCTCAAAAGGGTCAATGATTCAAAAAAGGATAAGAAGCACTGTAAAGGATCTATGTGGCTTTTTCCAGCTCTACAAGTCTGTGACCGGGAACTGAAGGCAAATGTGGCACATCTACGAAAACAGACAGGGAGGCCCATCCTCGTGCGGACATCCTCGCAAGCACGACTATCACCCAACTCATTAGAATGTCGGGATCCCCAGCCAGAAGGCTTCACTTATCCTTGGCTATGTTGCTACTGTTTATTATAGATTTTAAATTCCTATAGAGGACGGAAGATGCCAATTTCTCTTAACTGTAATATAACAACTACTAATACACATGCTCATGCATGTCCAATAAATACTGTGAAGAGCAGGCTGATGAACATGAAGTTATTTTCTATTCATTTGAGCAGCAGAATGTGTGTGTACACACACACACATTTTTTTTTTCAAGCCACCACTGAACACCGGTTAAAAGTCGTCTGTTTTAAAGAAGCCAGGCAGAGAAGTACAGAAGACTGCCTTTTCAGAATGGCAGCCCGAAAACCACATAATAGCTTGTCCTCAGTATGGGGCTATAGAAATGATAGACTGATTAAAAACGCAAAATGTATCACCTGAATGAGAGAAGAGTTCCCAGTAAAACTGCTATGTATAAATTCCAAAAGCCCTCCTTAGGTCAATAAAGTTTTATAACTATGTATAAAGGTCAGATGATTTAAGTCACCCTATATAAATCCTTATGAATATATATAAATACACAGATATCAGTGAAACACATATTTTTTATGTTCTGTCACTACTTCCTATTGCAGTTATACCTGAGAAAGGAGCCACCTTTCTCAGTGACATTCAGGCCCCTCATTAGTTAAGTGTTCTTAATGATGGCTGCTGGGAGTCTTGAGAATTGAGGACGGATAGCAAGGCATAAATGCAAAAATCACAGAATACTAAGGTCATGAGAAACCTCTAAACACATCCATCCCACTTCCTTCCAAGAGAATGATTCCTAAATCTGGATAATCAGGCTCATTCCTAAAGCATCTGCAGACGAGTTATTGTGGTATTTTACCACCACCAAGAAAAGTATTAACAATGAAACTACGGCACATTGATTGTAAGATGGATTGCTTAATAAACTATGGGTTTTTGTTGATGTTGGGTTTTCCTTTACCATTATTATAAAAGTAAAACATACTCATGAAAAACATCTCACAATACAGACAGGTATAAGGTAAAATGCAGAAGATCTGTTTCCGCTCTGCTCCCGAGTGCTCACTGGTAACGGGCTCTGGGCCATTCCTTCAGAAATGTTCTGCGCAGTCACCTATGAGCATATTCAGAGACAGACAGACACTGCTACGCTTACCCCAGCATCCATTAATGCCTTTCATCCTTGGCAAAAGGACCCTGACGGCCACCTGAGTAAGACTAAGGCTCTCTTCCTTTTGTACAACTCTGTGTGGTCATGCGACTGAGTTCCCAGTCGATGAGACGTAAACAGACTATTGCGTTGGGTTTCAAGGAAAGCTGCTTAAAGAGACTGAATCAGCTAGGAGGGGTCCTATTTTGACCTTTCTGTCTGTCCTTAATTCTTCTTAACTCCAATAGACTCGAAGGCTAGTACACGTGTCGTGGACCATGAGGGAACTTTGAGAATGGAAATCATTTGTTTGGATGGTAGAACAGCAAGATAGAGGCCTGCGACCCCAATAACACCAGGGCACCAACATGCCAGCCCTAGACCGCCTACCTCCGGCGGCACCGATGAGGGAAAAATAAACCTCCGCCTTGGCTACGCTGCTTTTATTTCTAGTCTGCTAGCCAGACACAGTGCCAAATTGATACATCCAAATTTCTTTTTCACATACAAATTAGATCATGATAGAAATGGGCTGTAAGATTCCCTGCCACCTTCTCCTTCAAAGCAGTAATAAAGTTTCGGCTATATACCATCCACATTCATGTTGTTTATACCCAATTTATGGATAAAATGATATATCTGGATTTGCTTTAAAACAGTCCAGGAAAAAAAATAAGTAGTGCGTAGACAGCTGAAAAGAGATTAGCAAATGTAGATACTACTGAGACTGAATGAAGGCACAAGGGGAGGTCATATCAGTACAAACTATTCTTTTATGTAGATGTGAAAACGTCCATAATAAAAAGTGTGCAAAGTTAATATTAATTGAAAGCACTTCTGGAACGGCAAAGTGAGGAACTCTAAAAACCCCCTCATCTGTGAAAACAACAAGAACACTGACAAAAATTCTCAAAATCAACTTTTTCAGAATCCTGAAAATGAAATAAAAGCTTGCAAAAACTCAAGGAGCATTTATTCAAGACAACGACTGAAGACCGGCAAGAAGAGCTAACTTGGGGATGTTTTAACTTGTTCTAATCCCATCCCTTTTCTCTCTAGCTCTGTGGTAGCCTGGGAAACCCACAGCTTTACAGCTACAACAGCTGTGAAAACCACCAGCCCAGCAGCCACTGGAGAGGACAGAACAGGTTTGGAGCTTCCCAAATGCCCCACAGCCAGAGGACTGTCAGATCTGATCTGCCTGGTGACTCGCTTGAAAGCTGCATTCTCAGGTCTTCTCTTTATATAATATGACTCAGCTCGCTGTACACACAGACCTGTAGCCAGGGCGTTTACGGGGAACAGTGACAAGTGGCAAATGTTTTAACACCACAGCTGCTGGAGAAACATTATCGCTTGGAAATGCAAAAGGTGAACTAAAAGGCCTAAAAGGAAAAACTGGGGAAGAAGATGTCCGTGAGAGGTTTTGATAAGCTCTGAAATATTCCAAGACACTTACAAGGTCACACACAAAAGGGCTGTGCTATGCTCAGGAAAGAACTGAAAGGGCCTAATCTCTCACAGCCAGCTAACAACCTTGCGTCTCTACACAAACAAGAAGCAGAGGCTAAGGCAGAGTTGTAGAAGGCATGGCACCAACACACACTCAGAGGCCCTCAGCAAAGGCTGCCAGACGAATGGCTCAAAGTGCATAAGGAAATCTCTGTTCCGTCATTAGCTGACCACTAATGGTCAGTACTTTACTGGCCATACCCAAAAAGGGATGCAGACATTACAAAATGAATGCAGGAAACTCAAAAAACAAAGGCAACAGTAATACCAACAAAAATCAACTTTTTCAGAATCCTGAAAATGAAATAAAAGCTTGCAAAAACTCAAGCAACAAAAAGCTCCCCCTGGGAATGGGTTACTCTGATGTGAGGAGTTGTCACATTATATCACTTAAAATGTCTGGTTTTCCACCAAAACAATGGCAAGCAAACAGCAACGTATCAGCCATACACACCACACACACACACACACACACACACACACACACAACAGTCAATAGGAACTGTTCCTGAGGAAGGCCAGATATCGGACTTATCAGCCAAGAAATTTAAATCCCCTATCCTAAACGCATTCAAAGGACTAAAGGAAATCATGTCTCATGAATTAAAAAGGCAAGTATAAGAACACTGTCTCACCAAATAGAGGATATCTATAAAGAAACAGAAATTATTTTTTTTTTAAAAAGAAACAAATAGAAATTCTTGAGTTGAAAAGTACAATAACTCAACACAAAAATTTGCCAGAGGGGTTCAACCAGAGATTTGATCTGGCAGGAGAAAGAAGCAGCGAACGTAAAACTACGGTGATCCCATGATCCCTGCTTCAACACGCATGAAAACACGATACTACGAAAGACAACAGTGACGGAAGGTCACAAATCATATGACTCCCTTTACATAAAATGTCCAGAACAGGCAAATCCACAAGGCAGAAAGGAGATTCCTGGTTGCAAGGGGCTGGGAGGAGAGGGGAGTGGAAAGTGTTGCTACTGTGTACGAAGTTTCCTTTGGGGGTGACCACGACGTTCTGGATTTAGATGGTGGTGAGCATTACGTGACCTCGTGAAATAAACCACTGAATTGTGTACTTTGCAAGGGTGAATTTTATGCTGTACAAATTATATCTCAATACTGGTGTTATAAAAAATTAATTTGAAACACATTGGTAGGATAGTTTTATTTTTAATCCGTAAAAACATTTGAGCTTTATTGTTGTATGAGTTATAAGCAGCGAGTACGTACACCTAGGTCTATGTTTGGAGACCTTTAAGGGATGTCATAATTAAAATAATTCGTCAAGAGTCAGATGTTGGTCAGTTATCCTAAAAGTCACATCCCCACCGTGGCCAGCTAACCTCCCGTGTAGAAGCCCATCGTTCTGAGGCAATAACTAAGTTTTTCCATTATCTCTATCAGCCTTAGCGACTTTAAATCAGCATAATGATGGTTAGAAATTGGTTTCCAATAGTGAAATTAGTGGTTGGCTGGTCAGAAGAGTGAAAGTCCAAATGAGTTCTCTCGGGAAATCTGCAGAATGCAAGGTGTCTGAATTAGCCATAATATCCTAAAGGTAACACCCTGGCATGAAAAGGGCACAGCGATTTAGGGAGGCCTGTCACCTGAACTCTTGGGGGTGATGTCTCAGATTTATCAAGCTCTTGCACTGGAGGATTCTACCTGCCTGATGCCAAGTGAAAGGCGAACAGAATCCTGCCTCTAAAACAACAGTTGGCAAACTTTTTCTGTGAAGGTCTGTATAGAAATACTTTAGACTTTGTGGGCCATCCTGCCTCTAGGAAATGACTCATTTCTGCCACTGTAACATGAAAGCAGCAACAGGTGACACATAGCAAATGAGCATGGCTGTGTTTCAATAAAACTTCATTGACAAAAACAAGTGAAGGACCATGGTTTGCCAAGCCTGCTCTAGAACCCTGTGTCTGCATCATCTGTAAGAACAGAGAGGAGACTCCAACAAGCTCATGCATCGGGTGTTGGCTCACTGCTGCACGTCTGTGCGAGAAATGTCTGAGCCTGGCTTTCAGGAGAGGCTGGGAGTGCAGCTGGAGAGTAGCAGCCAGCCCTCCCCTCCCTCCAACTGTTCGGCAACTACCGTTATCCACCAGGAAGTACCTCACAGCTGCGTCTCACCAAGTTCACAAACTGATGTCGGTCCCTTTGCAGAGGTGCCTCCCTGTTGCATTAACGGCCCTATGCTGTGGACTATGTAAGTGAATTTCATGTCAAAAACCAAGGAAGAAAAATTAAACTTGGGTTAAAAGGAAATTGAAGGGCATCTGATACAAAGCACATGTGAAGTAAGAGCCAGGTCAGAAGGGCCCCAGAGAGTTATGAAGACTTGAAAACCAGCTCCAGTCCAGAACCCAGATGGCTGCCCAGACATGTTCTAAAGTACTAACTTGCAAAGAATTGGAATCATTCACGGTGCCGGAAAAAAGCCAAAGAGTTCATCGCCCAAAAACAATTTTCTGTCGTTTTACAATTAGTTTCTTGACTTTCCTAATTTGATTTGAATCCATTTAACATTAAAGTCACTCAGAATTCCCCAAAACCAGCAACCAGAGTGCTGGGCACACCCCAGATAAGAAGTGACACTTGCAGGCCTCAATACTCCTACTGACAGGGTTATCCAACCAAGGCCAATGTTGTTTATCCTTATGGCTTAGGACTCTAGTGCATTAAGTAGAAAAATACTCATGTTATTATCCACTGGCAGTTGTGTTTCTTCTCTCATCAACCTATCCATTGAGAAACGTTCCTTTCATAATATAACTAGCATTGGAAGCTTCTGCATGTAGAAGGCTTTAGGGAAGAATGTCTCAAATTTTGGAGACTCTTAGCCATCCTAGGATGCTCAGGGGAAAAAATGCATTTGGGCCCTGCCATCTGCATTTGTAACAAGGGCCCTTGCTGCTGCTGCTGCAGGTGACCCTCAGACAACACTTCCAGGAGGTGGCCTAGCTCATCTCACCTGGAGCCTCTAGCTAACACCACTGACCTTGGAATCTGGTGGTCCATCCATGTGCTGACGCAAGAAGCCAACACAACTACAATTTTGCCACCAATCCCATATAAATCAATAAGCCACACACAGAGTTGAGAGTTGACAATAAAAGAACTAATAATTTAATATCCCCCAATCCCATCCCCCCCCCAAAGAAAACCCCAGTAGCCTCATCTTTCTAAATTAGGCAGGCAAAGATTCATTCGACTCCACTGTACATCTGCTATGTATCAAGCAATGTGCAAGATACTGGGTACTGCATCAGTGATGATCAAACAGACACAGCCCCTGATCCTACCACTGGCCAGGAATAGTAAAGAAATTACCACCGGCACTCTGAAAATCAGCTATGTCTACACAACAGACATAGCTGTGATGGCAGAACAGAGGCACAGAAAGCTCTAAATGGGATATAACTTATTCTCACGTGTGAGATCTAGAAATAATAGGATGAGGGAATGCACAAGTGCTCTCCACCTCAGACCCTCCCAGCTCAGCCAGTAAAAGAAATCTGGGAATTAGTCACTGGGACTTAAAATTGAGAAATTAAAATCACAAAAAGCACAGGCCCAAGAGACTAAAACAAAAAAGACCTATGAGCACCAGAGGACTGGAGACAAGGTTTTAAACACAACTGGTACTTGGGGTCACCCAACTGGATGTCACAAGGTACCAGTCCTCAGGCCTGACCTCTCACCTCTGCACTCCCAGCACATCCCTGTGCTTGAAGCAACTCAAGGATGCTTGTGTCCTTGGGCTGTTCTGTGTGCACGCACGTGTGTAAGAGAGACAGACAGGCAAGGCAGGAAGCAAATGATCCAGGGTGTGACTCGAGGCAAACAGCCTGACAGAAGAAAACTTGTCATGGTTTAGTGGTCTTAAAAAACATTTTTCGAGGGCTTCCCTGGTGGCGCAGCGGTTGAGAGTCTGCCTGCCGATGCAGGGGACGCAGGTTCGTGCCCCGGTCTGGGAAGATCCCACATGCCGCGGAGCGGCTGGGCCCGTGAGCCATGCCGCTGAGCCTGAGCGTCCGGAGCCTGTGCTCCGCAACGGGAGAGGCCACGACAGTGAGAGGCCCGCGTACCGCAAAAAAAAAAAAACCATTTTTCGAGGTGTGTAATGGGGAACCCCTCTGGCCTTTAGCCTCTCGCATCTTCTCTTCTGATTCCAACCTCGCTCCCTGCTTTCCCTTTTGGGGAAGTCCTCTCTCCACCCTAGGATCCTACCAAGCGGGTTGACCTGCTTCTGCCTGGCCAGCTACCAACATATAAATAAGTGAGAACCTGGACGAAAACATGACGTCTGGTTTTAGTCCCTAAGGTTAACAACGACAGAAAAGAGCAACCGCCCAGGCACCAGAGACCTCCGTCAGACCTGAGGTCAAGGAGGCAATGGTCGCGTTATGAAAGCAAGCTTGCACCCCCCGGCAAGAGCAGCCCAACCTACTCTTGGCCAGGCCTGGTTTTTTCCTTTACACAAGGGCAGTATGGTTGCAACTTGATACAGCTGTAAGGCAAGTCCTGTTAAATAATCAACTGTGGTTTTAAATGAGCAAGCCCTCCATTTCAGCGTGTGGCTCCAACACACAAAATCAAGGAGAAGATTTTCCCAAAGCCTGAGACTTCAGCTACTTACTGACAGCTGGAAGCTTAAGTACTGCTTTTCTTAGAGCATTAACTCCCACTAGCCAATGACTACACATTCTACTAGCCATGTAAATGAACATGTGTCCAAACCTCCCAAAGAAATGGGCCTGAGCTGCAGGGAAATCAGGGAGTGGGATTAAAGAAAAAAAAGCCACTTAGCCCCACCCCTCCTTTCTGTGTTCTTTTCATTGGGATTTCAAAGAAATATGTGTTGGTCAAGGATGCTTGGACCAGGAAAGGACCAAATTCCCAGCACCCAGAGACACTCTGAGTGGTTGTCTAAGCTCTTCTGCTCCTTGACCTCCCAGAACCTTCCAGGTCCCTTGGGAGCGTCCAGCTACATCCAGCACCGGCAGTCAAGCTCCCCCAGGCACGTGCATTCCGTCCCTGCCTGCATGGACCCTCCGTGCCTGATCACAGAACACCCACCCTCAGAACTGACACGCAAAAGCAGTTTACTCCTCGAACTTACCACCACCTTTGTGGCAAACATGTACTTGTCCCGCAGCTGGAAGTCCCTCACTTCCTCCAGGATCACCTCCAGGTTCTCCCGGGACTGGAAGAAGTCTGTACTTCGGAAAACTGTGGAGTAGCCAGAGGGTTCGTGTCGTTCAACGTAGATGGTGTTTGGCTTGTCGTAGGGATCGATTCCCCTGGAAGAAAAAAAAAAAGCGGTTGTCATCATCTCCACATTGAGTCGTTGGAGGTGTAGAGGTCCTGCCATGCAGATCATCCATGAGAACCCAGGGTCACCATAGCAGCAGCTACAAGTGATGCTCTCTCCCTGTGCCGCAAACACAACCCTTTGGCGGCTCCTTGGCTCAGCAGAGAGGGAAAGGAATTGCCACTTGTCAAGTATTTTCTGCTGGTACTGTTGTTTACAGTGCAGCCTGGGTTTCACTCCAGGCAAGCTCCAGCGGGGCTAGAGGAGAGGGAAAAGAAGGAAAAGTGAAAGGCAAGTGTACTGATCCCCCTGACATCCTTCAGAAACGCAGGGCTCAACTCTCCCTCTGTGCTTCTGTCCACACTATCCCCCTCTGCCTGGATGCCCTCTGCATATACTCTGATCTGCACATCTAAATCCTACTCATCTTCTGAGATCAAGTGCAAGTCCCCCTCTTCCAGGAAGCCTTCCCCCATGCCCTTCTCCCATCACTAGCCATGCATCTCAATTCCAAGCCTTTTTTATGAGTTCAAGAAAAGGGAGAGAACTGCCTTAAGTGGATTTTGGAATCAGTCTTCTCACTTTATACAATGGAGCTTCTTACCCACTATATTATACCGTTCACCATAATGTATCTGTCTGAGCTTCCTAGACAGAGTATAAATTCCATCAAAGGCCATGCCTTACATTTCTTTTTATCCTATAGAGTTCCTTGCTGCATTGATCTTTGCTGCGTGGATCCATGGACATATTGCAAAAGTTCTTCCAAACCAAAAACTGCAGAGTGATTAGATCAAACTACCTCAGAGAAGAATCTCTGCACTGGTGTGTCCCCTAAGAAGGGCCCTAAGAGCAGCCTGGGAGGACAACTAACCTGCCCGAGGTTTCCTAACATGCACAAGAACACCAAGGCCAGGCGGACCATTGAGCAAGAGGGAAAAACAGTTGGAAAAATTTGGAGGAGAGCTTCACAGTGAGGATGCAGTGATGACCCAAGGAGAAGCAGGACTCATTAATGATTAATTCACACAAACCATCTGAACGGTTCTATAGACACAATGGCTCTCGGGATAATGGAGGCAATGATAGGAAATTCCTTCCAAGATGTATTGTCAAGAGCAAGTTCCAAGACAGAAGGGACGGGAAGGAAAAGAAAAGAAAGGAGGGAGGAAGGGAGGAAGAAGAAAAGAAGGGAGACAAGAAAGAGGAAAACAAAGGGGGAAGGGGGAAGGGGGGGAAGGGGGAAGACTTGACTTTGGCCCTACCATCTGGAGTCTTGGTCGGACACTGGAGAAACCAGCCTGTCCCAATGAGAGAAACTAACGTTCACCGTGAGATGCTCTGTGTGCAGAGCAGGGGAGGGGTGGGGAGGACGTGTTCTCTTCTTTTCCACAGTTGGAAGTACTGATTAAAGTACTTCCTCTACCCTAGAGGATATGCAAATTAAAACACGCTGGATATTTTTAAAAAGGCAGAGAGGAAGGGACCTTCACCCAGATATGGAGGTGGAGCTCACCTCTACTATTCCTTCGTAACCCAAAGCAGCCAACAGCTAGCAACAGAAAGAGCTGCGGCTTTCAGCCCAATTCTCTTCCATAATCCACATCTGAACCTCTCCTTTCTGAGAGCTGCTCCCCCAACAAATTCCTGTACTTGGCAATCGCTAGCCTCCCACTTTCCATGCTCACTGACACTGACTTCCTCTTCTCTTTACCCTCATTTGGAAGTTCCAAGCCTTGCTCTGTCTCTGAGCACAGTCATTGGTCCTCACTTGGCCTCACCCACCTCACTTACAGCCTTTCAGGGGTGCTCCACAGGGCATCCTTGAACCCGCCCCCATGGCTCATCCTCTGTCCTGTCTTGCCAATCTCCAGCTCTGGATAACATAAATCACTGTTTTTCCTCACCCCTGCTGCTCCTAGGCCGCCAAGCATCGCTGAACAAAGTGTGCCTTTATTCTCTGAGAGGTTACATTACACTCTCACGTATTATGCAGAACCCTAGGAGAAATCCCTCAAATAGCCTGAAATTCCCTGACACCAGACATGTCATTATCTACAATAAGACAGGCAGCCCCTTCCCCTAGGATATCTATCTGCATGTCTGCACAGAGGCAGAAGGTACAACACAAAAATTCCCAAACATGAAGCTTCTTTATTTAGTAATCCTGCTGGTTTGCCCTCTTAATATATGATTCTCTAAACAGAAAAAAGAACAATTTGTCCCTTTAAAGTTAAAAAAAAAAAAGTTCTAATGGTATTCCCTGGGTAGAGGTTGTACTCGGATGAGAGTGTGGTTATAATCTAAGACTCTACAACCTCTGCCCAAGGAAAGTAATGAGAGTCAGAAAGAGCTGCCCTCTACAAAACCGAAGTCCAGGGCTTCCCTGTTGGTGCAGTGGTTGAGAGTCTGCCTGCCGATGCAGGGGACACAGGTTCGTGCCCTGGTCCAGGAGGATCCCACATGCCACGGAGCGGCTGGGCCCGTGAGCCATGGCCGCTGAGCCTGTGCGTCCGGAGGCTGTGCCCCGCGACGGGAGAGGCCACAGCAGTGAGAGGTCCGCGTACCGCAAAAAAATAAAATAAATTTAAAAAAAAAGGAAGTCCACTGGAGCCTGAAGATACTCAGCTGTAAGGCCCCTCTCTGCTCCATCCTTTACTGTCCTTAATTACTAAGGAAGCAATACGAACTCAAAGACATTCCTCTTCAAAGAGACGGCTAAAAGGCGCACAGACAGGATCCACATCTTGTGGAGCCACTACATTTAATGAGGACTAAAACTACATGTAAAAGTCAAGAAACCAATGCCAAACTGGAAAATATAAATATAAATGAACATACACGTACAAGCTCTTTCATATCACAAAGGACCAATCTCAAATATATAAAGAGCTCCTGGAAATCAGTAATAAAGAGATGAACGATCTAATGGAAAAAGGGCAAAGGGCATGAAGAGACAAGGCCCCAAAAAAGAAGTAAAAATGACCCTTAGGTTAAAGGATGTTCAAACTTATTCATAATAAGAAAAATGCAAATCAGAACTATACCAAGGGACTTACCTGGTGGCACAGTGGTTGCTCCCAGTGCAGGGGGCCCAGGTTCGACCCCTGGTCAGGGAACTAGAGCCCACCTACATGCCACAACTAAGAGTTTGCATGCCACAACTAAGGAGCCCACGAGCCTCAACAAAGACCTGGTGCAACCATGTAAGTAAATAAATAAATAAAACAAGATTTAAAAATACAACTATACTGAGATACTAACACATTGGCTGTGGAAAAAGGCATAATTCTATGTTGTTGAGAACGAATGCAAAATTTGACACTTTCTATAGAAATTCTGGCAAAGTTACAATTTCAATGCTTTAGTCACTGGGGATATATCAGTGCAAAACTGAAAAAAGTCCATGCCCTGGTGTAGTTTTATTCTATTGAAGAAAGACAAATAATAAGCATAATAAGAGTATATTAGGATGTGATGAGTGCTGTGCAGGAAAAGAACAGATCAGGCTACAGCAGACCGGGAATGACAGGAGTAATTGCAATTTTAATGAGATCCTTAGGATAGGCCCCATCCGGAAGATGTTATTTGAGCAGACTTGAATGAGGTAAAGGAGCAAGCCACAAATATATCTTTAGGACAAGCATTCTAGACGGGGAAAATAGCAAGTGCAAAGGCCCTGTGGTTAGGAATGTAGCTGGCATTTAATCTGAGAAAAGTAATGATGCACTTGAAAGGGTTCAAAGCAGAAGAACAACATGATCTGACCTGTTTTTAACAGGATCAATACGGCCATGCTGAGAATCAGTTGCAGAAGGACAAGAGTAGAAGTAGAAAGACCAGCTGGATGATTAATGAGTGACAGCAGTGACTTGGAGTAAAGCAGTTGCTGAGTAGTGGATCCTGGGTATATACTGAAGGTACAGCCACAGGGATTTCCTGATGGACTGAACGTGAAGCATGAAACAAACACGGAATCAGTCATGACTCGGAATTTTTCACCTGAGCAACTAGAAACTGAAATGGGGAAGATTACATATGGGTAGAGCTGATCCAGGGTGGTGAAGGTAAAGAGGTATCAAGTTTGGTAGGTGTGAATGGTCTGACTGTCTCCCACTGACCCACCAAGTCCACGCCTGGGAGTCTGCTCTACACATTCGTCTGCATATGTACAAATTCAAGATTATATACATCATCCCCACAACAGTAAAAGGCCAGAGGTGACTAAGACCAGAAACAACCTCTTAAAGGTTAGCCCTGTTGATTTCACTTTCCTTCTCAAAAACCTACAATGGCTCCCCATTGCTTTCAGAATTCAGTCCAAATTCCTTTATCAAGCAAGCACTGCAGATTCTGATACCAACACCCCTTTCCAAATTTCACCCAATACACTGTCCAAGGATAAGACTCAGGGTTCTCCACCCAAGCACCATAATGCCTCGTCTCTGCCTTGGGCCATTCTGTTCCCATCTGGAATTCCCATCCTGCACCCCTCCAAACAGCCACACCCTACCTGGTGTGCACATCCTGGATCAACAGCAACCTCCTCCGTGGAGCTGCCTATGACCCATCTGGAAGGAGCATGGCCCTCCTCTGGCTTCTTATGCTATGTCCGTGGGACTTCATGCTTCTTTCATGATGTATGTTACATGCACAAAATGTCTCTTCTTCTCTCCTAAACTGCAATCTCCTTAATAACTATATCCATCAGTTATTCAACTTCTTACACCCTAAAGCGTCTGTTTTATATTCAGCAGACATTCAAAAAAAATATGTTATGAACAAATGAACGAATTTTAGAGAAAAGTCCCCACTTCTGATATGATGCTCTAAAAATGAAGGTCTTTTAGAAATTCTAATACATGCAAGAGCTTCAAGATTCCCCTGGATTCCCTGACGGATTGAAAAATGCAAAAGCTCTGTCACTCCCGTCACAAGTTACCTTCCTTTCTCACCCCCCCAAACCCCTGGGGAGTCTGTTATACCTGCAGCTCTCATTCCTGGGTCTGGAATGTGTCTTTCCTGAACCAGATGCTTCACATTTCAGGGGAGGGCAGATTTGCCCTGCATGAAGGAGCTAGAACTGAAGCAAGGGGATTATGTAACTCAAATTTCTCAGATGGCACGACTTACCAAGAAACGGACTTCACATGTTCCTGAATCATGATCCAGGTCTGGCCAAAATCGTCTGATTTCCATAGCTGCAAAGACCAAAGCGACAAGTGGTCACGATGCAAGAGGCGTGATGTAAGATCCCTGAATGGCATCACCAGCACACACCCGTGGAAACCCCAGCCTCAACAATACGTCCCCTGTGAAGACAGGTGGGGAGATCACATTACCCAACCCGGTCACCCCACGTGCCAACAAGGGCAGGAAGGGCAGGAAGTTCACCTTTGCATTCTTCTCCATTCAGTTACTAAGGTCTCGGTACCTCCGTATTGGAAGGAAGGAAAAATGATCGTGACTTGTCTTCCTTTTACGGATTATCAGAAATTATATTTTACTCAAGACTGACCCTCACGTGGTGGTGAAAACAAAAGGATTATACTCAGTACTTCTCGCCTGGGAAACAGTGTCCTTGAAAACCCATAATGGGACACAGTGATGAAAGCTGAATGGAGAGGACTCAGGGAATCCCCGGAACACAAAGGTGTGGCCATGAGTAATTGACTTGCTGACCTTTGCCCCTCAACTTCCAAAGACAAAACCTAAGGGTTCCTGTGGCCCTAGGGACCAGGGAGCAAGAAGCAGGAGACTAAAAACAACAATAATCCACCTACACTGGTAAACAGCCCATACTTGGGTTACTCCCTAAGGCAAGTGAAGATAAACAGGTCATGTTTTGGTTAAACAACCTGCAAAGAAAAAGAATCGTTCCAAGGTTCCTCTGAGCAAAGTCATTTGAAACTCATCATGAACCCCATCCTACAGGGCCAACAGGTTCCACGGGATTATGCGAGATCAATACCCTTGACTTGGTGAGTTTTAACCTTGAGATAGAAACTTACCTGGGTGCTCTCCCCATCTCTCACCTTTCCTTCAAATCCGGGTTAAAGGAAGAAAATGCACACATTTATATTATATTCACGCACACACGTGCGCTCGTGTGCACGCACGCGTGCACGCACGCACACACACACACACAGCAAGAATATTTAAGTGAATGGTAACTTCAAATAAATGGTAGGCAAGGGCAGTATGTTTAAGGTGGAGGATGGGAAAGGTAGAACAGAAATTCGACAAGAGGTCCCAGCACAGCTCAGATGCCAGCCTTCCCTACCTGGCTCTCTTTGATTTAATTCCAGAGACCCGATTTACCCCCAGGACTAACAGAGGTGTCCCTGCAGCAAGAATGGCCTGATGTGTAACTAACAGGGCCAGCCGGGGCTGGGTGTTGCTCCCTGGCTAGGATGCAGACCCAGGGTGCCAGGGGGATATAGTTTTCCGCAGCCGTGGGAAGTGAAATAGTAGCTACAAAGGCTCAGCCTGAGACAGGAGGAGGGAGGGGCTGGGGGAGGTCACTCGAAGGACAGGCGATCCACTGGGGCAGAACAGAAACCTCAAGGAGCCCCAGAAGCTCTCTTACCTGCTTGTTGGGGTGAGACCTGTCAAAGCCCAGGAGAAGGTTAGAGGCCTTGCTGTGCAGGAGGAGGTCGGCTGCCCGGAATGGGATGGAGAAGCCTTGGATGGTGTTGCAGAAGTCAAACGTGGTCCAGAGGTACTGGGCATAAGCATCTGCAAAGATGTACTGCAGGGAAAGGAGGAGAGCTCAGAGCAGAGCCTGGCCGCGCCCAAACACCCCTTCCCCAGCAGAGTTTGAGTGCCCACGCATGCAGAGGCCAGGGGCCGGCACCCTCGCACATGGTCTTCTTGCCATCTCCTGACAATGAAGAGACTCCGGTGCATATCACACGAGGCTCGGCAAAGGAAGGGTGCAGACGGGCTGCGCTGAAGCCAGGTGGAGCTCTTGTTTACCCAGGTAATGAAGCAAGCCAAGCCTTTCTATTTTTTCTTTCAACTGACTTGGCCTTTCTCATTCCCCGGGGGGTGACCCGGTCACAATCAGAGGGCGGCTCTAGGAAGCCGGGCAGAGGAGCCCCGCTCTCCAGGCTGGCTGCACACGGATGGGCCTGCTCACTAGCCGTGCATCCTCTGACACACCTTTCCGGGAAGACCCCTGATATCACACCCACCCAGGAAGCTTAGCTTCCCCTTCTTGCCCCTGTGCCGGGTGACAGGGCAGCTCTGAGGACCCAGTGGCCACTGGGGCCGGCAGACTCACTGTGGGGCACAGCGGGCAAGCAGGGGCCTCACCTCATTTTGCTTCCCCACGGGTGAGTGACTCTGAACAAGTCAGGCTGGAGAGTGACTGCCGGCCTGAAGAGTTCTCAAGGGGAAAGGATCAAAGCAATTCAACTGAACAAAAGTGCACCGAACATGCACCCTGGACCAGATGCCGAGGGCGTCCCAGAGAAAGCAGAGGACCCTTCCTCTTAAGCACCTTCCGGTCTAATATGGGAGAAAGACGTGTCTACAGCCAACTACAATGCAAGGGGAAATGAGACCAACTGAGAAACCATGGACAGAGTCCTATGAGAGCACAGACTACAGATCAGTTCCGGTTTGGGAGATCGGATATGACTCCACAGAAGATTTGGGCCTTGACGGGCAGACAAGACTTCCACAGGGAAGGAACACGCCGAGTCAAGGGCAGTTTGAGTTTGGGAACAAAAGAGGAAGGAAAAAAAAAAACAGTATGGGTTTGGTGACAGTCTTGGGGCTTGAGGGAAATATCAGGAAATTAAGGCTGGAAAGCCCAGAAGGTGGCAGGCCTTGCGTGCACACAGAGAGCTGGAGGACGTCCCCTGCTCCCAGGAGCACAGGGTGGCTCAGAGGATGACTGTGACCCAGAACCAGAGCTGGGGGGGCCCAGCGCCACCAAAACTCAGCCACTGACATCCTAGAAATCACGGACGCACAGGAATCAGTCCAAGGACGCTCTCCCTAATTGATTCCACCTGCTCCAGACCCCGCTTCAGCTCTAACAGCCTCAGCCTGGAGAAACAATCTGCACTTGTCTACACGTTGCTTTCTGACATTCCTGCTCCTTCTCCTTCACGCTCTCTCCCCACATCCAGCCTGTAAACTTCCCAGGCAAGCGTTTTATGTGTTCTCTCTCCTCTGTTTCCTCCACAGCATCTAATGTAAAACTCCAAACTCTGGAGAAGCCTAATGAAGTCTAACTCTAAAGGGTAGTAAATGGTATGAAAGCAAAAACTAGCGGAACCAAAGGCAAAGTGATAAAAACAATTAGGACCCTAAGGAGGACCATCATCATTTGGGGTATAAAAGTGTCCCTTAGAAATAACACAGCCCATCTTCCTGCTCTGAAACTGTCCTGGTTATTTGGGGGAGGGAGTGTTCTCTCAGTTTGAAAAGTTTTCTCCAGAAACACCTATCCCATGGCTGCCTGCAGTTTCACATTTGAGGACCTAGAAATCCCATGTCCGGCCACAGAACGTATGACGTTCATGACAGTAGCCATGATTTTTCTTTTTTCTTTTTCTTTTTGTTCCTTTAGGCTGCGCCGCACAGCATGCGTGTCTTAGTTCCCCGACCAGGGATTGAACCCATGGCCCCTGCATTGGAAGCGTGGAGTCTTAACTACTGGACCACCAGGGAAGTCCAATAGCTACAATTTTTCAAGAGGCACTTAGTATGCACCAGGCACTGGGCTGAATGTTTGCACACCTTGCCTCTTTTCACTCACAGCGTCCCTGCAACAACTCCAAGCTATGATACTGTCATCTCCTCTCTTACCAATGAGGACACTCATGCTTAGAGAGGTCGGCTGCCCAAGGTGACCAGGAAGAGGCAGCATTCGTATCAGCGTCTGGCTGGTTCATCAGACCTTACCTCTCTCCTTCCAACAAAAAGGCAGCCTTTCCCGAATTGAATCCATAGGTCTTAGCCTGGACTGCTGGGCTCAGTGAAGTACCTCCTCTCTTAATCCAGTCCCCAAGCTTCCCTGCAAATGCTCTTGCCTTTTGAGACACTGTCACATCATCGCTCCACGCCCCAGCCCTGACCATCTGTCTTTGACTCTCTCTTGCCAGCCCCTCTGTCTTCTTCAGCTCCTCGCCCTCAGGTGACCCTGACTCCTCCATCCTCGGCTGCTACCGTGGCTTATGGCTCATCCTTCCAAGAGCTTCCACCACCGCCCCTCCAGGAGCCCGCACTCCAAGACTCTCAAATCTCCACGCCCACCCTGATGTCTTCCCAAGAGTCTAGTTTTCATGACCTTCTTTACCTTCTCAGTCAGCATCTCCACCCGGATGTGCCCAGAGATTGCTCTCTGTCCAAAACTGAATTCTTCGCCACCTGCCCCCCAAAACCCACTTCTCCCTCCCCATGTCCCAAGCCCTATCCACGTGACACCTTCCCCGGCCCCATTACTCACCATTAGGGTCTGGTTTCTACTCCACTGCCTTCCCTTACGTTCAATCGGCCACCTACCCTGTTAGGTTTTCCTCTAAAAGGTCTTTCACAATCAGTGCCTTCCTTTTTCTTCCCAGTGCTACTAGCGCAGCCCATGGTCCTACTAGAGACTATGAGGAAATTGGGGTCGGCACTGGGTTTTACTCATCCTCCTGGCTTCTAGGACCAGCAGGGAGCGAGACCCTTAGAGGGTGGATATTAGGTTTGGTAAAGTGACTGGGCAACTTCATGCCTATAGTAACCCACGGGCTCCCTTTCTTACCGTCCTCTAACGTTGCCCTTCCAGCCCATCCTGCATGCTGCCGGCAGACCAGACACAGGTCCCTAAGGGACAGTATTCACAGTAACCCGTCAGCTCCAAGGTTCTTCCATGGCTCCCTCCAGTCCTCAAGGCAGAGGGAAAACTCCTCCCTCTTCAGGTGGGGAACCACTGACATCATTAAGCCATTCAGTGCAAACACTCCCCTCCCCGCCTGCAGAGAAAACATATTTGGCACCCTGAAGCCTCTGCCCATGCCCTTCTCCTCCCTGATCCCCTAGGGTTCCCACCAGCTCTGCTCCAGGTACAGAAATCTGCCCATCTGTGAAGCTCCAGCCCTAGTCCCGAGCACCCACCTCTCTGATCCAACGTTACTCTAATGACCTGCAGCTTCCATCCCACCCTTAGGCACGTGCTTCCTGACGCTAGGTAACGTCCTCCAATGTGCACAGGGTACGAAGGCATGGGACGTCCTACTCTGCTTTCAGTCCCGGGATGCCTGGCTGTCAAGTCTGCTCGAGGCGACCCTGCAGACTGGCCAGCAGAGCTGACCTACTAGATGCTTCCTAACCTGGGCAATTTCAGGAGCATCCTCACCGCCACCCCCTACCTTTCCAAGCATGTCTGCAATCACTTAATATTCCAGACGTGCTTCATCTTTTCCTTTAGCTTAACGCTACGTTCCCTCGTAAAACACAAAGACCTCCGGAAAGATAACAAAAGTCGCTACAGAATTCATCCCCATGTCAGCCTAAGTGACTGTCTCCAGTTTCGAGTGAAGAAGCCAAGAGTACCGTGAAAGGAGGATGGGCAGACGAAGCAGGGAACGGACTCACCTCCAGGAGGTGGGAACCAAGGGAAGAAAGAGAGAGCGTTTCACCATCCCACCTGGGACCAGCCTCTGCCTGGAAAAAGGCAGGACCAGCTCTCGCATCTGTGGAGGCTGGGAAACCTGACCACACATCCAGTGACCTTCAAAGAGCCCAGACATGTCTGGACACTGCTGACTGACCTCGGGTGCACTGCGAGGCTGGTGGAACTGTCAGGTGGCTAGAGCTGCACGCTGCTCCAGGCGGTGGCACACAGGGGACCGCAAAGAAGGAAGTGGGACGGCGGGCTGATTCGAAAATAGACCCAAACTCTCACGTGACCCCACAGCCGCTCCATTTACCTAAGCAGCGCCTTCTTTCCCCTCCTGCAGGCCACGCCCCCCCAGACTTCCACGTGGCCCTTTCGTGACACCTTAGCCCTTCCGAGCAGCTGCGAACAGTCACTTCCACCATTTCCAATCGCCCTCCGTGGCAGCCACGCTAACGTCTGTGCACAGGTGATTGGCCTGGGCCCGGCACCTTGGCGTAGAGGGCAAAGCACTCAGCCATGGGGGATGTTTATCAGGAAATGGTAGGTCGAGTGGGGCAATCTGCCTTCCAAGGGACAAAGGCAAAAGTAACCTAAGTCATCAGCACAGTAAGAGTCACTTCCTTCCTGAGAAGTCTGAGGAGGGGTAACAGCCTCCACTGGGGAGTTACAAACCCAACAGGGAAGGCAGCATCCCTAACCTCCCTCAGCCTGCTCCAGCCCCAGCTCCAACAGCCACCAAGTTCTCCAAGAAGGCAGCCCTATGCATCCTCCCACCAACTCCAAATCATCCCCAACTCAGCCCTGAGAAATCGGAGCAGCCCTGCTCTTCAGGTGACAGCACTGAGGCCGCGGGCCCATGGCTCCCACCTCACCTGCAGCACCTAGAGCTCCTCTATTGCAACCATTCCCTGGTTCTCCTTCCTTCTTGCCCTAGCCCCTGCCCTGCTCCTTCACCCTCTCCAAAAGCCCCAGATCCTCTCCCCGCACTAAACCACCCCCCGCCGCAAGCCCCTAACTTCATCTTTCCTGTCTTCTGACTCCTCCGACTGTTGGGTTCAGCAGCTGCTCACCGCAACCTGCGACAAGCAGGAAGGGAGACGGCGCCTGCTTACAGACATCTGTGCCCTGCGGTCAGAGGCGAGGAGGGGACGAGATGGGGCTGAAAGGGACAACAGAGCAGTTTCGAGACCACAACTTCAGCAAGAGTTAACTTCGGGACAATGTGTAATAGTACTATTACTAACAGTAATAATGATGGATGGGTACCACCTGACGTAGAGACTAATCCAAGGGCTGTCTGACTCTTGAGAGGCAGATTGATCCACAGGAGATGCTACACGGCCAGCAGGCTGGACCCTGGGGCAGGGCTCCCCAGTCACTCGAGGGACCGGGAGTCCCCAGTACCAGGCCTGCCAGTGCAGTGGTGGGGAGGGCGCGGCGGGCCTGCTGTCCAGACTACAGAACGGATTCCAACCCCTTTCTGTGCTTTCCTTCACAGAGGGAAGAACTGCTCGGTCACCTTGGAGTTAGGTTAGAGGGGAGTTTGTCCTAACGGCCCCTCCACTTTGAGACCATCGGACGGGGCTGATATTAACTAGTAGGTACCAGTGGCACCTATTCTAGTTGTTAAAAAAACAATTGCTTCTGTTAGTAAACAGGCCGTTTAAACCCACGAGCGGCCCCTCCTCCAGCTCCATTGGCCTGGTCCCCGCCCCAGGCCCAGCCCACAGTCCAGCGACTGAAAGGTTAATGCCTGCCTCAGCAGGGTGGCCTTCAAAACCCAGCTCCCTCCAGACTGGGTCTGTTCTGATTGGTCAGGGCCATTCCAGTGGCTAAATATTTTGAATACAGTCCCTGCTAACAGACCACAGGCAACCTGAGAAGCCAGCACTGCGGGGCAGGGGGGCGGGGGCGGACCTGCTCAGAGGACCCTGTGGATTTCGCTCTCTCCTTTCCAGATGAGCAAAAAGCAGCAGCTGCCCCGTACCTTCGCTTTGGCTTCTAAGGAGCTAGGTTTCGAGCATCCTTAGAAGCGGTCATCCTATCCTGGACGTGAGCTCGGGATCACTAGAGCGGGGAGGAAGGCAGCCAAACACAGCTCTCCAAGCTCAAGGTACCTAACCCACAGGAAAGCCTTGCTTCCCGCACCCGCCTCTTCCTCCCTGGGGCCCAGGGCCATCTCAAGTCTAGGCTTCCTCCAAACCAAACTGCCCGGGTTCTACTGCAGAAACAAAGCCCCAGGGCAGACAGCTGGGAAAACAAATGAGGAGCCACAGCAGGATCAGCTGCCCTGGTTTTCCCTTCTAGACCGGTACAGGCTGGAGGGAAGGGGGGGTACACATGCACACGCAGGTACACACGTGTGTACACACACTGGTGATACCCATGAAACCAAGACTTCAGCGGCTGCCCTGGAGGACCTAGATTAGACCCCAGTGCAAGCCCCAGTGGCCCTGGGTAACATTTGTGCCACCTATGAAGCAGGCGACTTATCTGGCAGTTGGCAGACGCTTTGGGCTTTAACCTGCCCTTGTTTGTCTAGAAATCCTGCCTGATTATGCACAGCTCTGCCCTGAGAATGACATTCTGTCACCGACTCCCAGGTAAGCAGAAAAACAGTCCCCGGCTGCCTGTCACGTGGCAAAGACGCCCAAGCGCTGCATCTCCCAGCCCTCCTGTAGCGCAGCCATGGTCCCAAAAGACAGCCCCACGCGGTCACGACAGGTGACGTCCTTACACGCTTGTTGTCCGCAGGACTGTGGTAGAACTGGGCGATCACAGCTTCGCTGCTGTTCCCCTTGCCAAAGTTCAACTTCTCTGAGATTCTCCTGAATGATCTTCCGTAGTCGTAAGACACGTACACCTGGAAGACGGAGGTGGGAAAGAAGAAAAGGATCGGTGAGAAAAGTGGCAGAAAGGCGGCTCCCTCCGCCTCCACTTGCAAACGCGTCCCCTGCGCCCTGAGTGTGGTTCCCAACGGGTCCCTGATACCATGAAATTACAGGTGTGAAGACAACCCACAAAGGAGAAGCAGGCCACCTCTGTGTCTGTCCCCAAGCCGGTGGCCTCTTTTCTGAGGCCACAACAATTCCCTGGAGGGGGAGACGCGCAGACAGAAACCATGATAAGCTCCTCACCACGGCCGGGTTGAGTGTTTAACAAACTACATCCAGAGGCTGAGAAAATGTGATTGTCTGAGGGGAAGGGATTGAGAATTTGTTTTGCCATCTGTTGAAATGTACCCAAAAGGTAATCTAATTCTCATCCTTCTGCTGGGGAGTTCTGTCCTTACAGCATTCCAGACGATTAAAAAAAAAAAAAAAAACCCCCCAGGGGTTTTCACAGAGTAGCCCAGAGATGAAAAAGAGAGCAGTGCTAAGTGATTAAATATGCACAGAAGCTGCACAGAGGGGTCCCAGAACCCCCCTCCTCCAGCACCCTGACCCTGTAACATGGGAGATTCTGAGTTTAGAGGAACAGCAGGGGGGGCCATGCAGTTGCCAACGGTATTTACTTCTCTCCTGCTTCCGGATCTCTGGCTCCCCGGTAACCACAGGTATGAAACAGAAGAATAACTTGTGCACTGAGTGTCTACCAGGTGCCCGGAGGCTACCTGAAAGCCATCACACCTCAAGAAAGGGATGGAAGAAATGGAAGTTGTCAGATCATTTGTCCCTAGAGTTTACTACCCAGGCACTGTGAAATTAATACAGTCAGTGAGTTTAAAATGAGCCTGACAGATGAATATAACACTATAATGTTATGAACACTATGAATATAATACTGAGTTAGAATTGGGGAAAGAGTTAAAGCAAAAGGACAGGTGAATCCCAAGAAGAATGGGAACTCGGGACGAATCCCATCGACTCAGCAGCGAACACGTTCTGAGGGGTTCATGGGAGCCAGATACTGCGCTAGACACCAGGCATACAAAGACACGGCCCTTCACACGATGGGCACGTAAACACGTCACTGCTGGTGAACGATGCCCCCACGTGAACAATGAACTACACGGTGTTTGTGCAAAGAAAACCGAGCGCACATGCGGGTTATTAATATTTATTAGATGTCGAGGTTGGAAGAGCACAGATAGAACCTCTGCCAACATCTGGAAGAATTCCTGTTACAAACACACACACTTAAGCACAGCACGTGTTCCCCGACTACCAAACACACGGTGAGGGGCTGCCACAGAAACAGCTTCCTAAATTCAGCAGGTAGGAAGACCAAGCGGTACTTTCCCACTTCCATCCTCCAGGCCAAGAACAGACACGAAGTGTTCCTTGTGACATTCAAAGTCACACACAGCAAACTGACGGCGTCTCCAAAAGGGAGCTCAGGCTCCTCCCAGCCCTAGCATCGTCCCCTACACGGATAATCCACTCCGTTACCTCCTCAGAGGCACAAGTGTGATAATAAGCTCACATCGGGGCAGCATTTTTCAGTAACAATACTCTTTTGTATACATCAACTCTCTTCATCTTTAAACCCCCCCCCCCTTGAGTGGGTCTCTCCTTTGCCCCTTTCCCTGGACCTGGAACACAGCAGGTGCTCAGAAAAGAATTCTGAAATGAATAAATTTCACTATAAACCACAGCCTGAGTAAATGCATGTGTTCTGTGAGTGAACAAAAGAGAGTGAAATGAATGGATCCCTGACTCAGTGAACAACTGTTTACAGTTAAGAGATAAAACTCAGAGAAATGAACGACTAGCCCAAGGTCATGCTGCTAGAAACTGACAAAACTAGGAGGGGTTCCTCCAAGCCCAAGTTCAGCTGACTTTCCACTCTCTCAAGTCAACGTTCTGGGTGAATGTTCTCCTCTGCACGCTTGCATTTCTCTGCTAAAGAGGAAGATCACACACCAAAGCTACAGCCCGGGCACTGGAAGGAACACTGCATGGAGAGAGAAAACACCACCTTGAATGAAGCATGGGGCCTTCCCCGGACACCCCGCCACACCTCTGCATCACCCACTGGTGGTGGACGTGCGGCCACCCTCAAAACCACAGACCTCGCCCTTAACATTCTCGTCTGTAAGCAAACTCCATCCCTTTGGGGCTTATACTAAACAGAAGTGAGGAAGGTATGTGAGGGTCCAGGCTACACCTGAGGCTCTCAAACTGCTCATCAGCCTTGCTTCCTTTCTCCAGGCTGGACAACTCCAACACGGTATTTTGATCACAATTCTTATCCCTACTTGATCAACAGATCAATAGGGCAAAGGCCAGCTCGGGGCTGTGCACAGCTATTCACCTTCCTCCACGGTGAAGAGCCCTGCAAGGGCCTCTTCCAGTGTTCAGACGAGGCCAAGTGGGCTGATGACCTCATGGCCTCCACACAGCACCCCGGTTGGTACATTCTGGGTCAGGGTTTCTTTCCCTAGCATGCTGCCTCACTCACGGCCCACAGTGAGCTCCAGGTGAATTGAGGCAAACGCCCCCAGGCTCACTCATCCTGTGCTCCTACCGTTTGCTTTGCATCCAGACACAGGTTTCTGCACTAATTAGTCTTCTCTGGCCTCCCCAGGACACTACTCCCTTAACTAAATAAAGAAGAAAGGAGTTTCTCTTTTTTTTTTTAATTAAAGTATAGTTGATCTACAGTATTATATGAGTTTCAGGTAGACAACATAGTGATTCAATATTTTTATAGGTTATACTCCATGTAAAGTTATTACAAAACAAGGGCTCTATTTCCCTGTGCTGTACAACACATCCTTGTGGCTTTATATACAGTAGTCTGTATCTCTTAATTCCACACCCAGTTTCTAAACTGCCAAAAGTTGCTAGTTAGATCAGTCTTACCTCTAAAGATGGTCCTTCAGAGTGAACGGTTTTAAATTATTTCCCCTGTACTTCAAAACCATAAATAATAACGAGAAGGAGGAGGGGACGGGGAGAAGGGTTGAAGTGTCCAGAAAGCATCTCTGTGTCTGGGGCTGTTCTAAGTACTTTACACCCATACTTCTCAAACTGTAACACGCCTACAAATCACCCAGCAGGACACAGGTCAAAATGCAGACTCAGATTCAGGAAGTCTGGGGTGAGATTAGGGATTCTGCATTTCTAACCACCTCCCACGGAACCCGCACACTGCCGGTCTGCAGACCACCCTTTGGGAAGCAAGATTTTACAAGGACTATCTCACTGATGGATGAGAAAACCAAGGGGAAATGAAGGAATTGGCTCAAGGTCAGACTGCTGATGGATGGTAGAGCCAGGATTCAAACCCACGCATTCTGCTCTCAGACCTGGGGCTCAGCTAGACTCCGGCTCCCACAGGCTACAGGCGCGGGCCCGGCTCCCCTGCCAATCCCCAGGGGCACCAGTCACACCACTCTGGGTACAAGGGCAGTGAGTCCTACCATTCTTGATGCCTCCCCTGGTTGATTCTGGTCTTCTGGTAGACACTATCTCTGGAAAGCTCTTTGGTCAATTATGTGGCAACCGAGTACTTGATAAAATACGTCAGGAGGGTGCAGAAAGGAAGAGGCGGGGACGGTCAAGATAAACACCACCTTCGGTTTCCTTTCATCTACAGGCTCATCACAGAAAAAGACAGGTCCTGCAGGAGCCATGCTTCATGGACTCACACTGGCTACAAGTTCATCGGGATATTCTTTTTTTTTTTTTTCTGTTTAAGAGCAAATCTTCCGGGATTCCAGCTTCCAGATCCATCCCTTTTTTATACACTGAATATGTATGAGTTGGCCGTTCTCCAACTCACACAGTTCCTAATTTGTATAGGTTCTGTTCCTTTTGGATTGCTGACGGGGCCCTGTGAACCGTGCTTCCAGTCTTTAAAGAAAATTTCGACTGTTACTACTCCAGCACCACCTACTCCTGCCTCTGAGTCAGAATTTATTTTTGCATTAACTTTCCACATGAGAACATCTCAGTTTCACCTGCCAGTTCTTTAATGTAGCTTATGCATTGATGAGGGAAATCTCTGCCGTCCCAATTTATTATCTCCAAGCACGAAGTTTCCTTTCCACTTAATCTTAGCGTATACGTCATTCCAGAATAGTTTATCGTTTCAAATGTTCAATGGGTCCTTAGTAAGAAGCACCCAAATATTTAGGCAGAGTGAGAATTGGGTTTGGATAGACTGGCAGTATCTGTGGGGTGACCAACCTTCCTGGTTCATCCAAGACTGAGGAGGGGCCCAGGATATAGGACTGTCAGTGCGAAAACTAATGTTGGTCACCGTGGCGACACTACCCCCTCACGCACTGACCGAGTACATGATGGGGTCTTAGCCCCAACCCTGCCCCAGACGTGCTGAGTGACCCCACGCAAATCACTGAATGCTTCTGGGCTCCTGTTTGTACCACAAAACAGTAAAAAGATAGGTCTTCGCCAAAAATACTATCTGCACAAAGAATTTTTAAAATACATTAAAACCCTAAGGAGGATTTCTTAATGCAGGAGGGCAGAGAGCTGTCTCCTGTGCTCAAAAGAGATGCCTCTGAACACAGCGGCCTACGGACTCTCACAGGCCAACAGTCATCAATACACTGCCATCTGTGCTTGCCAACCCTGATCGCATTTATAACTGGGCCAAAGTCACGGCCCCAAACGAGCCTAGCCCTGCACCAGGTCACCGCGCCCAGCCTGGCTGTCAGCTGCAGCGGTTTCCCACCACCACTGCTCAGCACCCCACCCTGGCCCAAGTTACACATCACGATGGCCAGCCCTTCGTCTGCCCTCCCCAGCTGCCCCCATTCAGCCCACCAGAAAACTGCCCCTGGGGTACCCTCTGGTCCCCTACCTTGGAGCACATCCAAACCAGATGGTGGATGCAGAGTGAGGGGCCTCATGGAGACCAAATCTAGGCTCAAGAATTTCAAGTATGTCCTCCAGGCTGATGGGACAGCGCTAGCGAAGTCATCAGGGGCTTTCCTCTGGCCAGAGTGCAGAGTGACCGAACCTCCACAACGTGGTTTTCTGTCCACAGCCTCACCCTGACCCGAGGCAGGGGCTGTTCCTCTTCCCCGCGAGGGGAGGTTCGGAGAAGGGGCCACAGACTTTGGACCCAGGGGCTCACTCTGGCCCTCATATATGTTTTACTTGGCCCACACAGGGTTTGTAAAAGCTATACGGCAGCTGCCAACTTGTAAGACTCAGCAGTTTTCACGTAAAAATCCCCACCTCTGAGCTTCTCTCAGAAAATCAGATCCAGCAGCACTGGGCCCTGCATGGCAACCAGAGCTGAGAGCCAGTAACAGCCCAGAAGCTCAAAGTCCCTCCACTTCCCAGTGTCTTATACCCTGAGACCAGGTAGCGTCCACCACCATGTTCAAATCAAGATACCGGTGAATGTTTTTTGAACCTGCATCTCTATCAAAAGTGGGAAAAAGTCCCAGAGGGCCACATACTTCAAGAAAAATGGCAGAGACCCTTCCTCCTTGTGGAGGTGAAGAGTGTTATAAACGTGGAGGCAGCTTCGCCCCTGCCTGTTACCCATCTGGCCTCTATCACGGGTCTTTTGAGTGCGTGACCCTCGTCTAATGTCTTCTAGGCTATTAAACATCGTAAGGTGCCAACTGTGGAAATTAAGAGTCTGAGCGATTCAGATTCAAGGACTCACCCAACTGTAACAGGTTAGAAGAAATCAGCACATGGGAAAGACCCATTCGGTTCCATCGGGCTCCACTGCCGACGGACAGCTCTGCCCAACAACACGCTTCCGGCATTCTGCTGAGCAGATGCAACAACCCAGACCACGCCCTCCCACTGCACAAACGTCACCGCACATCACACGGGTCTCTTTGCAACACCGCCTGCACCACCCTGTGTTCCGCGAAGAAGGGATATATGTTATTTTCCAGATTCTCCCAATTACCCAATATTTTGTCTGGCACGATAACCTCGATGGATGAGAAAAGGGCGTCCTGGCTGCACAGAGGAACGCCCAGAGTGACACCAATACTCACATCGCTGCTCTTGGGCCTCGCCAACGCCAGGCTGTCCCGGGCCAAGGCCACGATGACATTGCTCTTCTCTCCGGCCCAGTGCACCACCATCTGATTGTGGGAATCATTCAGACTAACCTGAAAGAGATCAAACCAACACAGAAATGAGTGACGGCCACCAACTTTCTAAAGCAAGACTCTCTCCCCCTCTGTCATGACTAAGTGCTCACACTTGGAGCACCGGGCCAGGGCGGCCCGTTCTTCCCTCTCTGCAGATTCCACCAGACTCAACTTCCCCAAGAAGAAACACTAGCCCTCTGCTGTGTGGCATTAACCAGATAGCCAAACATCTTCTTCGCAGGCTCTCACTGGCATAACCAATAACTTGGCTTATCTTTGTCCTCTGTGAAATCAACCTCTGGTTATTCTCATCCTTACTCCATACATGGGACATGCACTCTTCAGATCTGAAACCAAAACACTGAAGCATCTTCTTCATTTAGAAAAGGGACACAAGCCGGAAAGACCACATGCTTTCAAACTTCTGTTCAACCTGGTTCTCTCTGGCCTCCAGGTGACGTTGCTTATCCTTAGCTCATAACAAGAAGGAACAAAAGGAAAGCATCGGCTTTATTTAGCTAGTTTTGAAGTATTCCAAGTAAGGAAATATTTTCCAGGACTCCACAGAAATGAGCTTCGGTTTATCGCGAACAGTAGTTCCCAGGCTTCTGGCTTTTGTAAACCAGTAAAATGGAGAAGAATTAGGCAGGCCAGGAGAAGACTGGTCGGCCACCTCTATCTTGCCAGGTAAGAACATTAATGCAAACAGCCACCGTGTCAGAGCGTGGCTGGCTGTTCTCTGGATCTCTGTCCCCGGCCTCCTGAGGACACAGCAGACTGTTGGCCCAGGCCTTACGACGGGGTGTGGCCTTACACGGCCCTGTTTTCTTTCCCTACCTGCAGGCTGCATTCAGTCCCAGAGGAGAGTGGGGCCACAGGACAGAAGGAGCCCGAGTCCCCGAGGAGAAGGCCCTCCACTTGTTTTGAACTTCTCATAATGGGGAGATGCATTCACACCACTGAGCTCCTGGGATTCACCTGTTATGCAGCCGCCCCCTTCAAAGCAACACAACCACCATCTAGAATCACCGCCGTGTTCCAAAGCAACACGACCACCATCTAGAATCACCGCCGTGTTCCAAAGCAACACGACCACCATCTAGAATCACCGCCGTGTTTCAAAGAAAGGACATTTTAACACAGAAAACTGAGGAAAACGAAAGATAGACTCTCAGAATCAAGAACAGTTCTTTCTGATAGGTTCTGCTTTATGAAAAGCTAACTCCATTCCTCTTATTTTTCCTTTCACCCGTCACTGACGGACAGTTCAAGGGCTGGCATCTTGGCACACCTGAGGCAACCGTTTCACCCCCCACCCCCGTGTGGGAAGAGCCAACTGATGACCACACACAAAAATTCTGAGAGCTGGTGTCAACGTTCAGGACAAAACCCCCCCCAAAAATCCGGAGCACAAGCAATGCCTGGGAGAAGCCTATTCCACCGGCCCCTTCAACCTCGGCTTGTCTCGGGCACAGGAGAAGGAACTCGAGCTTCTGGACCCCGAGGAGCCTCTGCACAGTCCACCTGCACGCTTCCCCACCCTCACCCTACCGCGCCCACCCCACCTCCCGGACTGATGCAAAGTACACACCTGAGCTGATGGGCCCTCAGAGCAGAAAACCCTCCCCTCCCCTCCCCTCCCCTCCCCCCTCCCTCCACAGCTGCTTTCTCCTTTCCCCTCCTCATCCCGCCCACTCCTTATAGTGCTCTCAGACTGTCTGAAGGGAGAAGGGAAACACCTGTGCCACCAACTTGGCTGACAGAATAACAAAAGAGCTAATCCTTAACTACATTGCTTTGGGTCTTAAGCACCTGCACCTAATTTGATCCAGGACCCAAGCTCTTTGGGGAAACAGGTGAAATGAGGCCTCTTTAAAGAAAAAGCCCCCGGATTTTTTTTTTTTTTTTTAGGAAAATATGTCATTCCAAAACATTCCTTCTCACTCCCAGAGAGGTAAGTCCAGGCAAGCATCGACAGAGACGTGCAAATAAAAAATAGAAATAAGCAAATTATTGAGCCCAGATGCTCGGGGGAAAGTAGCTAAGGGAATCGCCACCAGCTGCAGAGCCTTCCTCCAGCCCTCCCTCTCCCCCTCTCCTGCCAGCCCTCGCCTCTGGGAAGAATCTGGAAGCATCTGTGGATCAGAAGCCCACCAGGCAAAGGTGCCCTGGGAACTCAGGCTAACAGCCTTCTCCCTCCAAAACATCCTCACCCTTAGAACCAGAGGGTAACAAATTGAGGATTTATGCAAATGTCAGTCGATAAAGGATTTGGAACCTGGAAGAATCACTAAGTTCATCCAGGGTCTGAGATTTAAAGCCCAGCAATGTTGCACTCAGGCAACCTCAGAACAGCCCCATGGGCAGGTTCACAATCAAGTAACGCTTGGAGCAGGTTACAAAGCCTACAGTGATCAGAGTGGGAACAAGGACTGAACACAACTTGCTAAAGTCTTTCTATTCAGAGGACGTGAGATTTATGGGGCCCCCTCAACCAATCCTAGGAGAGGTGAAGGGGTGAGAGCAGCACAAAGGAGGCATCCGAACATCCAGGGGCTTTTTCTACAAAGGAAGCCCAGAAGGCGAGCTTGGTGAATCACCTTTAAAAAAAAAAAAAAAGATTTTATTTGACGTCCCTTTCACTCCTAAAAGGGTAGCCCAGTGGGGAGAAAAAAAAAATCTCAGGCGAGGAACGGCTTGTCCAAGGGCCACCAGGCAACTCACACAACAGCTCAGCTCCTTCCCTTGGCGGGACGTCAGCACGCGCCACGGGTAACTCCCTGGGGAGCTGCCTGCGGGGCTGAGGCTGATTCCCACTAAAGCCCAGGTGCCCACCCCCCCTCAGCACAGTGCAGAGTCAGCTGTGGGAATCCACCATGCACCAGGCAGGCTGGCAAGCTGTCCGGTTTACTAAGGCAAAGACATCATCGCGCTCTCTGGCCTCACTTTCCGCCTCTGCATCTCCCCTTGGTCTCCATCCCCTCGTCCCCACCCCAGGAGAAAGGGAAGATGTCAAAGCAGGCCCTCCACGGACAGGGACCAGGCAACCAGAGGTGCAAGAGTGGCCCCCAGCGATCATAACACCTGCAGGTGCCAGTGCTGGGTCCCGGCACTTTGTGGGTGGTTTCCGGTTCGTTTGGGTCCTCTTCCATCACCAGGGATTTCCTCCTGGCTTCAGCCCCTAGCCTCCCCCATCACCAGCCCTCTGGCGCAGCTGCAGGCTTCCCGATTTCCGGATCACTCCTATTAGCCTTGCTCACTCGGGTCCCAAAGACCGCATGGAGAGGAGTGGGCACATACGGACCCAGAAGACACCAGTCTGGGAGGGAGTGAGAGCCATGGGAGGGTGGCTTTTCGACAACAACGTAAGCTTGATGTGCAGTCAGCTGTAACTACAACCCCGGGGCGTGAACAACCTTCCCTCTCCGATCTCCAGGCCGTAGCTGGAGCTCCATAAACGAGCCACAATTCATCGGAGCTGTAATAAAGCAGCAGGGAGGGGGCCCAACGCCTCCCCCTCAGAAGGCAAACAGGAAAATCACATGCCACAGAAGTCTCTGCACAGAGAAACTGCCTCATAAACAACAAACAGCACCGGGGTCGCAGCTTCAGGCCTCTGCGAAGATCACAGGCAGATCGTTAAGTCAAGGTAGCCCCCCCACAAGCCACCCGGTTCAGGGGTCCCAAACCCAGCTAACAACCAGAGACCCCAGAGAGGCCCCACCCCAGTCCTACTGATTCAGAACCCTCTGACTGGGGCCCAGGAATCGGTATTTTTAAAGGACACGCCCCTGGTGTCTCTAATGTAGCTTATTTAGGGAACGATGAATCTAGTTCACTCCCTTCCTCCGGGCAGAACGTGAATGACAGTGGCTGGAAGACTCACTCTTTCTGTGAGGGTTTGTCTTTGGGTGTCCTGGGTAGCTGTTAAAACCCTATGATCTACTGACGTGTGCCACAACATGGAGGAGCCTCAAAAACACTACGTTAAGGGAAGGAAGCCAGACACGAAAGTCACATGTTACGTGATCCCACTTATACGAAATATCCAGAGCAGGTAAGTCCACAGAGACGGAAAGCAGGTTGCTGGTTGCCAGGGGCTAGGGGGAGGGGGGATAGAGAGTGACTGTCTAAAGGGTAAGAGGCGTTATTCTGGAGTGATGAAAATGGTTTGGGGGATTCCCTGGTGGCGCAGTGGTTGACAGTCCGCCTGCCGATGCAGGGGACACATGTTCGTGCCCCAGTCCGGGAAGATCCCACATGCCGCGGAGCGGCTGGGCCCGTGAGCCATGGCCGCTGAGCCTGCGCGTCCGGAGCCTGTGCTCTGCAACGGGAGATGCCACAGCAGTGAGAGGCCTGTTTACTGCAAAAAAATTAAAAATAAAAAATTTTTTTAAAAAAATGGTTTGGAACGGGATAGAGGTGGTGGTGGCATAACATCGTGAATGTACTAAAGGCCACCGGATTGAATTGTTCCCTTTAAGATGGTTACTTTCATGTTACGTGAATTTCATCTCAATTTTTTTAAAAGCCTCTGTCTATGACCTGCAAAGAACCTTACACTTCTCAATTGCTGATGCAATACCTAGGAGCTCCCACTCGTAAGAAATTCTTCTTTCCCCCACCTCGGTCCTTCATGCTACCAAAAGATGCAGCTCGGGTGAGTCATGCAGAAGGCAGGCTGAGGAGTGGGTCTCTGGTCAAAGCAATCCTTCAAAATGCCGTAAGTGGCATCTGCAAAGCCACAGCATCCCTGCGGGCCTGGTCCCTGGTCCCTGGTCCCTGGCTAGAGCAATGGCCAATAGGCTCAGGGCTAGCATCCACTTCGCAGTTCACAACAGTCATCACCTGGGTCCCCATCAACCCACACATTGTCTCAGTCTCCTGGCAGGTCCTGGCGTTCCAAAGAGGTTAAAGTGTTTTGCTCCACTCTTCAGAGAGGGGCAAGAAGCTGCTGCCACCCAAGCTCCAAGCTCTGGGTTGTTAGAAATAGAAGGAAGACAAAGAAATTGCTTGTTGTGGAAGGTGGTGACTGCTTACACACTGAGGCCCACTAAGGGCTAGGTACCCTTTGGGGCTCTTTACTCACTTCTCACCTGTCAAGAGTACACAGAGCAGGGGGCTTCCCTGGTGGCACAGTGGTTGAGAGTCCGCCTGCCGATGCAGGGTACGCGGGTTCGTGCCCCGGTCCGGGAAGATCTCACATGCCGCGGAGCGGCTGGGCCCGTGAGCCATGGCTGCTGAGCCTGCGCGTCCGGAGCCTGTGCTCCACAACGGGAGAGGCCACAAAAGTGAGAGGCCCGCGTACCAAAAAAAAAAAAAAAAAAAAAAGAGTACACAGAGCACTTCTGGGGGAAATCAGCGGACAAGTCTGACAAGTAATAAGAAATTTACAATAAAACCCACCAAAATCTGTATAGTCATTGAGTCTTATTCAGAAGGATGGGGGCCCTTAATGCAAGGGGTCTCATGCCATCTCCATTCATTTCTTCTGCCATTACGTCTCTCAAATTGGTCAAACCCAAAGATCAGGATGTCCTGGACACCCACAGCCTGTAGTCCTCAGCACTCCTTCTTTCCAGAACACAGGATGAGAAGGACAAATAAGGCAGCCTGGTTCATTCCACTGCCTCACTAGCAGTGAAATACAAAGAAGCATTTTTAAAATTCTACAGTGAAGTATAAAACAAATATCCTGTCCTTCAGCTGCAAGGACAGACATAGCTGCTAAATCATCGGAACTGCAGGATGGACCTGAGGAAACCAAAGACAGACACGCAAGGTCCAAGCATAACAAGGTTTCTCAGACCATCTGTTTGCACGACCTAAATGCTGGTTATGCAAATCGCCCCTCCATGTCCCCTTTTGAGACTGTGTTCCCACTATATTTAGTAAGCTCATTTCCCTCCCTGGACTCTCCACCTCCAAAGGAGAGCTGAAATCTAGTTTAAGAGCTCCCTGCAGAGAGGCCCTGTCCTGGCCTCTCCACTCATCTCACTGATGCTTCACCCAAAGAATTCGTTAACTACTTCTCTGATCAATGCAGGCTGCCCATTTCACAGACAAGGAAACAAAGGGAGAAAGACCTCAGACTAAAAAACTTAGCATTTCACTATAATCTCCTTAACTAGAGTAATGAGCTCTCTTTAGATTTATTTATATGCCTCTTCCTGACTTACAGTATCAGCTCCGAGAGACTTTAGTTCTGATTAATCTTCGGCAAGTAGGATCCACCTCTACCTGCCACTCCCTCCTGGTGAAACCCACTTTGTCATTTAGCAAATAGCCCGCTCTGCTGCTCTGGGAGGGCTCCCTATAAAAAAAAAAAAACTGTGAAAAATCTCTTTGTCATGAAAATAATCACCCCTCAATTCACCAGTTGGCAAGTAAGAAAAAGAAGAAACTATCTGGGCCAGAAGGTACCTCAGGGAACATCTAAACCACCTTCCAAACCTTGCAGATGGGGTTAAACCCAAAGAAAGATGGGGTTTCCATCTGCCTTAAAACCCAGGACCGCAGAGTGGGGCACACAGCACTGAGAGCACAGCAAGCCCCTCACTGGTGTTTACGGGCTGCTGGACACACTGAACCAGGACTAGCCTTAAATCAGGATTCACCTGTGTAGGATGGTTCCGGAACATCCACTTTCCCTGACCCTCCACTTTGGCTCTGCAGCTCCACCATAAATAGCCCCCCACCTCATTCATTCAGTAGAGATTTACTGAGCACTTACTACATACCAGGTGCTCTACTAGGTGTTAAAAAAACAGCAGACTTCTAGGTCCTGCCTCATGACTCTTAAATCAGTAGGGGAAACGAACGTTAAACAATTAATTTCATGAATAATACTTACAGATGTTAAATGTGGGAGCCGGGGGGGGGCATAACCAAGTGCAGGGCTGCACTGAAGACAAGACCCCCAGTGGGTACCACAAGGATGAAGAGGGAGGAGTCCAGGGCAAAAGGGATGGAGAACAGAAAAGACAGATCCAGAGGAAGAACAGAGCGAAATCCAGGAACGGGCAGGGACCTGGAACTTGACAAATTTGAAAAGTTAAAAGTAAACTGGTGTAGCCAGGAGAGCCAAGGAAAGGGTGGCATTATATGAGCTCTCTAGGTTTTGAAGGGGGAACAAAAGAGATCACAGCCACCGGACCCCTGGCTGAAAGCAAGGCTTTCACTGGAATATTTACAAGAGGGAAAGGTGCCACCGTAAATCTGAGACAAGTCAGAGGCTTGGGTTTGAGTCCTGGTCTCGCCGACTGATGGGCTGCGCAACTTGGGGGACATCCCTTCGCCTTTTGGAGCCTCAAGATACTCATCTGTGACCTAAGAATAATAATAAGGCTTCCCTGAAGATGTGTAACACCACAGAGCCAGTGGAAAGTTCTGCTCGAACCAGCACCACCCTATGAGCAACAGCCACACAATTCAGGGTCTTGCCAACCAGAATGGCAGCAACATCCCAGCTGCCCACCAGCCTGGCCACAGAAGGTGCCCTGGATACTTCTGCTTTATTAACAAAGGAGGGAAAATTCACTGTGTTGACATGTACTGGAAAAGCTCTGCAGGGGGAAAGTTATTCTTTGGCAAAGTGGATTTCTTAGGGATGTCAAAAGGGGAGAGAGACAAAATTATTACAGAATAAAAATATGTGCCGGGATTTTTTTAATGTATGGATGCCTCTTATTAAGATTTAGTCTTTAATAGTGATCCTGGCAACTAGTCCTCCCTAGAAAACAAATAAAGACTTCCTTTCATATTGCTAAAAAAAAAAATTTTTTAATAAATAAATAAGGCTCACCTTCAAATCAAAAGAGATCTTATCCATGAATATATTTCATAAACTTCAAAATGCTAAAATGTTATCTCCTCTTGTTACTGGTATGGTCTTTATACCAAAATAAACCATATTCTTCACAAAATGGCAGCATATCAACAACTACCATGAGCAGCATCAGGGTTGGAACACTGAGGCCTGAGAGCAGGAAGTAACAACATACATAGACTGGTGAAACACTGTACGTCCGGGTCAAGCTCAGAAGCCAGTCGTGGAGACTTCCCTAGTGGCGCAGTGGTTAAGAATCTGCCTGCCAATGCAGGGGACATGGGTCTGAGCCCTGGTCCAGTAAGATCCCACATGCCATGGAGCAAGTAAGCCTGTGCGCCACCGCTACTGAGCCCGTGCTCTAGAGCCCGCGAGCCACAACTACTGAGGCCGTGTGCCACAACTATGGAGCCCGTGTGCCACAACTACTGAACCTGCGCTCTAGAGCCCGTGAGCCACAACTACTGAGGCCGTGTGCCACAACTACTGAGCCTGCACTTTAGAGCCCGTGCTCCACAACAAGAGAAGACACCGCAATGAGAAGCCCACACACTGCAACGAAGAGTAGCCCCCGCTCGCCGCAACTAGAGAAAGCCCGTGTGCAGCAACGAAGACCCAAGGCAGCCAAAAATAAATAAATTAATAAATTTATTTTAAAAAAAGAAGACAGTTGTGGCCAAGCCCTGCGCTCAGGCAGCCTTCCCCTCACTCCACAACCAAGATTCGAAACCTGGGGAAACCCAAGCTCTGGTTCCCAAGGCTCCAACGAACCATCCAACGCAGAGGTGGCACTGATTTCTAGCATCTCCCTCGCCCCAAGGGGAAAATATTTACATGACATCCCAGAACCAAACGCCTCGAGACCTCACCTTACCAGTGTTTTAAACACAACAGCAAGGTCAACCTTTCAGTCCTGTGAGATGCCTCTGCTACCAGGAGGGCAGAAGCCCCTCGGGCCCCACCCCCACGCAGCTTAACTCCCCAACCCTGTGATGACAGCCTTTCTCCTCCATCCAGCTCTCCACATCCACTCCCGAATTCTTCCCCTCTCCAGGTCCGAGGCTTGTTTCTGCAGGAACCCCTGCATCACCTCCACAGCAGCACATCTCGCCCAGTCCAGCAAACTACGTGCACAGTTAACTGCAGGATTTTTTTTAAAGAACTATTCAGAGAACTTCAGGGAACTAAATATATACAGATGAGGTAAGTTATAGGTACACAGTCTCATGTTACCCAATTAATGGAGCACAGCTTTAAAACATTTCAAGTCTCTTCCAAACCCTCCAACAGCCTCACAGGCCCCACCCACCCACCTCTGTCTGCTGTCCCCACTCCCTGCCATGGGCAGCTTCCTCTGCTGGGACCCTGGGGCAGGTCTTCTCCCCAGGCCCCTGGCATAGACCCACATGGAAACGTCTTGCCTGTATCCTCTGGGCTAACAGAGAAATAGAGTCCTTTACTATCTGGGCCCCTCCCCCATACATGGCTCTTCTCAGATGTACCCACGCCAGGCTCCCCAGAGACAGTCCCTAAACTGGCTTTTACTCCAGGGTTATTTTTAACCCCGGCCCTCCAAGCTCCATCAGATTATACCAGCTTCTCCCAATTTCTTCTGGACACAGAGGTTTCCTAAGAGTGAAGAATTTCACCCTGACACTCTTCAGCTCCCCAGACCATCAAAGTAGACTGGATCTCACCTCAGTCCCAACTAACACATTAAAATCTCCATTCACGACCCACCCATTGGCTCAAACCCTCATTTATTTATGGAAGAATCAACCCAGCCATCTTCCCCCCTTCAATCCAGTTACTTGGGGGCAGAGGGTTTCTATTCAACAGGCTATTCTCTTTTCTAAATAAAAGATGCAATATTGGTTACAAAACAAAAACAAAGGGAGGGGGAGGGAGATAGATAATAAACCACACGTTGGTCCCTACACAGCACAAAACACGAATATAAGATAACAAGTACATCTTTTTATTGCCCTTGTCTGCCACTCCAATTTGGGACGTAATCACATCAGCCTGCCTTTCTGAGAATTTGTAGTGGTGTTTTTAATCTAATTCAGGGGACTGGAGATAAATCATGGTGAAGGGTCCCAATTTGCCGAGCCGAGCGCCTGCAGCTGCAGCGGCGGGCGGGGTTAGAGGGCCGGCGGGAGGCGGGGGTCCCAGGCGGTGATGAAGACCACACGCCCACGCCCACGCCCACACTGTTTGTCTTCACGCCAGCCTCCAGGGCTGCAGGGACGGAAGACAGACCTGGCTGCGTTGAGGGAAGACAAGGTGAGCCCAGGAAGCGGAGGGCGGGGGTGGGGAGGCGGCCCCCACGTCAAGGCACCAGGTACAGCTTTCTCGACTAAACAGATGCGCAGGGTCTGCACACCGCCCGGGCCGCGTGGGCTGTCTGGGCAAAGCCACAGCAAAAGTGAAGGCACACAGGTCAGCCTTCAGTGCCCAGGTCCCTGATGGGAGGAGACAGCTGTGCAGAGGCAGCTGCTAAGATGAACAGGGCACCCACGGCACCTTCCACCACACCCCCTGATGCAGCCCTACCCGGGAAAGAAAGGCCAGGGTCTTCCCCACACTCAACCTGGCAGCCAGCAGCCCTCAACTCTCGCTTTCCCTCCCCTGTTTGTGGTGGAAACAAAGACAGGCCTTGCTGTGGCTACAAGCTTCTCCCCCGGGTGAAGCACCAGTTGCCACCACTGGGAAAGGGAACTTCACACAACCGCTTAAAGCTATGCTGTCCAAGGGCCACATGGGGCCGTTTAAACTTAAATTTAACTCGATGAAAATTCAATGAAAGGAAAATAAATTCAATTCTTCGGTCATACCAGCCACATGTCAAGCCTCAACTGCCACAGATGGCTAGTGGACACCCTGGCCAGCACAGATCCAGAATATTTCCATCATGGCGGGAAGATCCGTTGAAGAGAAGACCTGACACGAGGTCAGGAAGATAAACCCTTCCAGCTCCTGGCCAGAAGCGGTGACACGACCATGGATGTTACCATGATTATTAACAACTACGCAGTGGAAAACAGAATTTTGTAATTATTTTTAACTCCCTGTTGTGTTCAGGACTACAAAAGTCATGTGACTTATGAAGTCCTATTTTTATGGAACCCAGCCCAAAACGCTCAGAGCATGCCTCATGTTACAATAAAAAGTTGAGGGTCTCACAATAACACGGGAGGAAATCCAAATCTTGACCTTAATCAGCAGTCCGCCCACCTTCTCTGATTTACAGCATCATCAGCCACTTGGATGCTAGAAGGCTGCCCGTGCCACTACTTCGAAGACCCAAGGTTCACAGGTCGATAAACCAGTAAATTAGGTCGAAATTAACTGCAGCTCATTTTAAACTGAGGGAAGTCGATTTCTGCATTTACACGGCTGGACTGAATGTGCCATGTGCCAAGAGATTCTGGCATACCTAGGGAATGCACAGGAAGGTTCTATGCTCGACAAAGATGCCTCAGCCCTGCAGCCCAGACCACGTCTGCTGAAATACTAATGAACTATGCAAACGAAAGTGCAGTGAGCTCTCCTTTACGTTCCATCACACCTGAACCTAAAAAAAATGGAGGAAACGTTACTATAATACCTCGTTTTAATATATTTCTACGTGGTCAACTCTCAAATTATCTACATCTGAATTATTATCAAAAATTCTAAACTCCAAACTGGCTTTCCCTAACACATGTAGGCCGGTCATTTTGTATATCAGCTGCTCAAAGAATGCAAACTCATTTTAATATTCACCTAAGCAAAATTTAATCAGGAAGGTAAACTGATCCTTAAAAAAAAAAAAACACTAAATAAATACATAGCAAAGGCAAATAGGTTATTCTTTGGGTTACCTGCTCTCCAGGTTATCTGCATGCTCCTGTGTCTGTCCATTACAGGGGACAGTACAAGCCTTGTCTCCATCCATCCTTGGCCCTCGGATTAAACAATGACACTACCAAGATGGCTGTCATCTCTAAGGAGGAACAGCCCAAAATACGACAATGAAATGTTCCTACAGCATCCATTTTTTTGCTTTGGGATGTTCACTGCTGTTAGAATCTGCCTCCTGGATCCCAGGTCTCAAAGCAGTTTATTAAGCATACTATTGACTCCACTTTCCAGAATCTAAAGAAGACATTTTCTAAAAGAACATGAGTTAAAGCCAAGATCCGTGATCTCAGTATTCTGATGTTCTCACAAACCTGGGCTCTATATCTCTAGGGAACTGCCCTCCAGCACCTTTCCAAGTGAAAAGAGGGCTATGTAATGCTGCTCTCCTGGCCCTGGCTGGCCGGAATCCTTGAAGTGGACTGGTATTTCCCACCCTGGCCTGGAGGAAAAGTAACAATCTATTTTATACCATGACACTTCAGGTAGCTCCCTTCCCATTGACAGTAATTATGCCATAAATATATTTTGGAGCTGATGTCATTATTCATGATATCAGGGGCTGGGGATAACAGAAAGCCGCTGATATTTCAAGTTTGAAATTTTATGTCCATATATGTTACATGTGTGTAGAATGTTTTTGGAAGGACGTACAAAAAACTGATGACCGTGGACACTGGGTGAATGGGGTCATGTAAGGGAGAGAAATTTACTTCTCACTACATACTCTTCTGTTCAAATATTGTTTTGCAAATATGCATTACCTACTGAAAGCTAAATAAAGGGACTGCATGGCTTTACATTTCATCCTTTTCATTCCCCATCTCCTCACTCCTGTTCCCTGTCCGTTTTCCTCCCATCCCTTCCACCTCTCAAAGCCTCCACCTGCCACGCCCCAAGACAGGCAAGCTATTAAACAGTGGCCAGACACCGAGCCAAGAACTGTGCCCAAGAAGAGATGCCAAGTGAGATCAGGAAGTCTTTCAAGGTCACACCCATGATCGAGCCAACCCCAAACGCCAAGGAACCCTTCGCCTCTGCAGAAGAAGCCAACTTGAAACAGCAAATGCTTTGCCTTCTCATCTTTTGGAAGCATACAGGTCAAACATCCTAACTTCAGAATCAACCAGCCAATTCTTTCCCAAGCAAGTGTATCATACAAGAATCTACCCCAAAGAGATCTAAAGCTACACAGTCTTCCACCCCCAAAGGAGGCTCTTTGTCTCAGGGCCTTGTGCTGTAACAGACACTTTATTTTCAGTCTCAAATCAGGACACTGAATACTCCCTGGACTCTAAAAAGCAGGAATTATGAAGAGAGAGCTCATTGGAAGGAAAATAAACCTGTAAATCCTGTTAGGCTTTGCGCTTCATTCCAAAGGATTTTTCCCCAAAACAATACCATTAGCAATACCATGAGAGCCCTAAAAGGGAGCCTTCTGTACGATAGAATCCCAACTCTTCATTCAAAATAAACCCCAAAATAGCACAGGAAAATCAGGGCTCCCAGACCCACATCCTAAGCCAACTCACTTCCACTCTCCACTGTGGGCTCGCGACAGTCCTCCTCATAAATACCTTTCCTGTAACTTGGATGTGCCTCCTACCCTCTAGGCCTTTCTCTTTCCAGGTGGGCAGCTGGTCCACAAATATTCATTAAGGGCCTCCCGAGTGCCAGGGACACAGAGGAGAGACTTGATCCATGCCCTCAAGGAGCAAACAGGGAGATGAAACAGTTAAACAAGCAATGAGAACACCAGGCAGTCAGTGCTGTTACCAAGCTCAAAAGAACTCTTCCCACCAGAGCCTGGGAATACTAAGAAGTACTCCTTGGGTGCTGAAAAAGGGAAGAGGGGTTTTGCAAGCAAAGAAAGAAACGGGGAAGGACCGTTTGAGGCAGAGGGAAAAGCAGGTGGCACAGAGGCACGGAGCTGACATAAAATCAGGAGGAAATCCAGTGTGACAAGAATTCTGGAATCCCCCTTCTTGGGTCTGGCCTGTTTTAGAAGGGACACAACTAAGCCTAGTTTACTCCATAGGTTAGCAGAGCCAGAGAAAAAGAACTGACACTGACTGCAACACAGGGCTCTTTCTCAGATGCAAAAGCCCTCCTGCTCCCCTCCCTGGAGCTGGTGGCCTGAACATCACCCCTGGGGCTTCTTCCGTCAGGCAGTTTCGGCTTCCAGCCCTAATCTGTGCTGCCAGGCATCCTCTTAACCTCACTCAAAGGTCAGAGAGCGAGAAGCTGCAGAGTGTCTGAGCCCACTGACCCTTTATCACTCCATCTCCCATGCCCTCCCATATCAAGCAACCCACTCACACCCCACTGAAGAGTTGTGGCTGGTGAATCACGTCCATGTTTCCCTGTCCCTGTCTGGTACATTTCCATGCCTGTATATTTGCATCTGCTTTATCTCCTCCTTAAATTCTAAGCTTTCTGAAAGCAGGGATGAAAACTCTCCCCACCCCCTCATCTGCACCCCCATCCCTATATAGAATCACACTGAATTCAAGTGACACTATGGAAAAACATGGCAAGTCCTTACATTTCAAAGTTAAAGGGCAGAGATTGGGGGGAGTATAACATGGGAATTGGCTTAGGGCTAGAAGCAGAATGGCCATCTAATTTATAGTCTGCATCCTGACACTTTTTTGAGTGAACACAGCACTTTTCATAACCATCAGGGATAACGTAAAAACCAGGTCTGTCCCAGGGAAAACAGAGGCAAATGGGCATCTTTGCTAGAAAGATTGTTCCAAATAGCTGGGCGCCCCTCCAGAGCTCCAAGAGGGACACGCCAAACCCCTTCAGTTACTGATTCCTGTGCTTGCATTCTAAAGGGTCTGCACCAGACAGTGTTTGTAGCAGAAAGCCCAGGACCGGGAAGTCCTTCCTTCTATCTAACTCAAATCCTTACAGATTCAAGTTAATCCCAGTTTTATTAGCTTCAGGGCAGCCAAGAACAATGGCACAGGGGGGAGGCCTCGGAGAAGAAAAAACACTGCTCTGGGTCCTCACCCTTGGTAGGAATTCCTCATTATGAGTCCGAGGGCTAGTTCTCCAACCTTCCACTGAACCAAACTCAATCTGGCTCAGAAATATAAAAGCCGAGCGTTTTTTAGTCACTCCCAAGAAGAACACAGTTCGTCTTTAACTGGCCCCAAAACCCCAGGAGCTTTCACAAACCAAACCCGAGGAAGAAATGGCACCTGTGTGCATATTTTTGCGACCAGGAAGCTCTTCCCGCAGCCCAAACTATAGATGTTAGGGACCTGAGCTCCGGAAGGGACCGTCTCCTGCGGCTCTCCACTCCCAGCCCCCAGAAAGCTGACTCAAGCCCACAGCAGAGCTGGGCTGATGGGGAAGGCTCAAGGAACAAGGGAGCCTCTCTTTCTCCCTCCCCCATCCTCCATCAGGACGCTGGCATCCCTGTGGGGAGCAAGGACCTTGCTGACTTCTTTCAACAATACAAAAAAGAAGTTTCAGATGGGGGTGGGGAAGGGAACAAGGATCTGGACCCACGAGGGAGCCAAACAGGCAGGCTCCCGCAGCCCATGCCCACCAGCAGTTATATGCCCACTGGCACACGCTCTTGCCCAGGAGCTGATGGTGGATGGAAGGCAAATGCTCCCATCCTCTCACCTCCATCCCTATCCCCTCTCTTACCAATACATTTTACTTTAGAAAAAAGTTATTTAAGAAGCACTGTATAAAGAGAGGGCGACTATTTGATCACTCGAAGGTCACTGAGACAATGCAGGCAAAAACTAAAGAGCAGGCAACCCTGCCCCATGTGACCCTGGGCTAGTCACTTCACCTTTCCCAGCTCTGGTGGCTTCATCAACAAAATGGCACAATAGGGGAGATGGTTTATAACGTTCTTCCTGGCTCCAAGGGTTGAACATTTAACTCTGTATATTTCTTGAAGAAACGGCTAAAGGAAAATCAGTGAAGAGATGCAGAATTCAGACTAATCCTTTAATTTCTACTTTGAAGGGAATATTTTGACTCTAGAAATCGTGTAATTGACCACCTCCACTGGTCCCACTTTTTCTCCCCCCCGACCTTCCAGTTTTGCTGATGTCAGTCTCAACCATAGGACTGCGAGTCTCATGAGGCAGTAACACGGACAAATTAATTTTGCCAGCGCTGATACTAACCCACAAACTCAGTTTGTAATTGCCAGAAGTAAGTCCTGCCATAAAAATGAAATTCATGTTCCTTATGATCTAATTAAATCCATTGCCTAGATAGAAATAAATCACTTACTGAATAATAATGCCCACCATATTATTGCAGTCTTTCAAATTCCCAAGTGTCATGAGGGATATTCCTGTCCAAAATAAAAAAAATTCAGCCCACACACACACACTCACACACACCCCTGTTGCTTGGACTATACCCAGAGAGTAAGCTTTCAGGTTTGCCCACCTTAATTGTGGTTAAAAACGGTAAGTGTGGAAACCCCCTCCTCTGACGGTTCTGGGTAAATGTACTGCATCTGCAGGGTGCTCGCCTCGGCTGCTAACTGATGATACACGAAAGAAAGCCCGTTTTTTATCCACACGTAAAATGAAGCTGCACCCCTCTGATACCTGCCGGAAACTCCACCGGTGAGCACACACCCTGGGGAAACAGGCAGTGCACCCCGCGAGTGCCCTGGAATCCGTTTGCTAAAATCGACAGGAAGAAGGAAAGATCAAGGCGATTCAAGTGCTGACGGTTGTACTCCTATGTGAGGAGGGGAAAAAAACAAACGCCAGCCGGGAAGTCCCCAGCAGTGCCTGCACCTGGGAGGCGACAGCCAAGGATGGATGCGGGGGTGAGGCGGCGCAGGGAGAGGAGAGAGCCGGGGGAAGGCGGGGGCCGACCGCTCACCTGTCCGTACACCTGGATAGGCTCGGGCTGCAGGGCAGCGCTCCGTCTCCTCCGGAGCGGCTTCTCGTCCGCCCTCCGGGGCGCCCCGCGCGCCCCACGCCGCAGCTCGAGCGGGTCGCCCCGCACCACGAGGAAGCCCCGATCCTGGGGCCCAGGCGCGCGGCCGCCGGGCAGCGTCGGCGGCCAGACCTCGCCGAGAGCCCCGGGCGGCAGCAGCGCTATCAGGGTGAAGAGGAAGGGGAGTCGCGACTCCCTCCTGCTGCTCCGTGTCGCCATGTTCGGGCGAACGCGACCGCAGGTGGCGCCGCCGCCAGGAGAGAATGTGCAGCGCGAGGCCGGGACGCCGGCCGGCCGGGGCCGCGCGCGCCGCTCCCGGGGCTCCAGGCCGCCCTGCTGCGCCCGCCGCCGCCGGGTCCCGCTCTGCTCGGCGCGGCCCCGTCACGTGGGAGGCTCGCCGCCGCGGCCCCTTCGCGCACTTTCTCCGCTGCGGCCCCTCCTCCGCGAGGGGATGGGGAAGTCAAGGCAGCGGGCGCGCGGCCCGGTCCCCTGGCAGGCGCTACTCGTCGCCCGTGCGCCCTGCGGCAACCAGGAGTCGCGTGGGGCTCGCCCGTCCTCCCTGGAGTTCTCGCCTCCTCTACCGGGTCGCGTCGAGGTCGTCCTCAACCGCGGCCGGTCTCCTCTCCCGACTGCACAGCCTCCTGTCCCGCCACACGACCACCTCGCCCGCCCCCTGTCGCATCCCCACCTCCGGGGGAGCGCGGACAGCCAGAGAAAATTAGCTCCGAGGACGCGGCGGGCACGTTAGAGTCCAGATGAACCCGCCCCCGTGGTGCAACTCACACAGTTTCAATAACTCTGGGCACCAAAACTACCCTTGATCGAGCTAAACTGCCCCTGCCCGGAGCACAGTAAATATACATCCGGCACAGAGGCACTAAAAGCAAGGGCACGTCCGACAAGGGACTCGCCACACCTCAACAATCACACAGTTATACAATGGTTCCTTGCACACAGAACACCCGCGCGGGACGCATGGCCCCAGCACAGTGGCTTACCTGTGACCCCCTCCTGGGTGAACGAACACTGAGCCACCCTACCTCACCCCCAAAACGGGCACACACACCAATCCCTTCAGCCCACAGCCAACCCTGCTTGCTGCAAGTCCCCTTCCCAAGGGGGTAAAGCTTGCCACTGGGGGCAGTGGGGGCAGACACTCAAAGAGTGGCAAGGACGCACTTTAAATCAACCCTACATGCAGCTGGAAGATCCAGACCTTCTTTGAAACACAAGGAGATAAAACTGCTGTTGGAACTGCAGAGGCAAACCTAAGGTCAATATTTTCCTGCAGGTCTGTGGGAGCAGCCAAGGCCTGTCCTCTGTTTCATTTTGTGTTTCACTGTGCTCTGGACTCAAACCCTGGTCTTTTTTCCTTTGGTGTGTTTTTTTTTTTTTTTCTGTACGCGGGCCTCTCACTGTTGTGGCCTCTCCCGCTGCGGAGCACAGGCTCCGGATGCGCAGGCTCAGCGGCCATGGCTCACGGGCCCAGCCGCTCCGCGGCATGTGGGATCTTCCCGGACCGGGGCACGAACCCGTATCCCCTGCATCGGCAGGCGGACTCTCAACGACTGAGCCACCAGGGAAGCCCAAAACCCTGGTTTTTGATAAGACAGAGGAAGCAGGGCTGAAGGAGAGACTACTTCTAGAGTTGCATGCAAGCCCTCGGTTTACAGGGAGGAGGGGATGGTCATTTCAGTGCCCCCAAATGCTCCTCGTCCTACCCCTGCCCTCTAGGACTCTCCAGTTAGCTTAGCAGACCCCCTTCCGCTACCTAGCACCACCCCTGGTGACAAGCTGACAAAGGAAAGACAGCCTTTCCTTGCCTCCCTAAATCCAGTCTTCTACCACTCTCCCATACCCCATGCCAGACTTGCTGGGGACCTGGCGTCACGTTCTGCAGTCCCCTACCTCCTCACAGCCCTGCTTTTCTCCCCCAGCTTTTCTGTCCATCTCACCAAAATCATAGAACCACCCAGTTCTCCCCACTAGGCAAATCACTTATCCTCTGGGAAAGCCACTGGGCCACTGCCAGCTCTCACTCCCCATCTGGACCAGCACTGCCTTGTGAGCATCACCTTACCAGGTGTGGACCACCCTGTGGCCTCCCCAGACCAGCAGCAAAGGCACATGGACCCCTATTTAACCCCCCAAGGGAAAATGAGGGGAACATGGCTAGAGTCAGAACACCCAGCAGATGGTTCAATTATTGTTTATTTCAACACATATTTAATGAGAACCTTTTCTACAAGAGTGATTGTCAGAGTCCCAGCAGAAAACACGTGTCCCCTAAGTGTGGATTTGAAGATAGGGAGCTGCTTTTCCCACACAGACTGCTGGCTTGAGGTTCAGACGGCAATTTGCAGGGAAGGATTAGTAGGGCAGGACCAGCTACTTGCTGATTTTGATTTTGATTTGCACCGTGGATACTGGAGAACTGGCAAGAATGCTTAAACATGGTTAATTGACTCCTTGAAAGCCCTCCTCTGTAATCATTATCTACCTTCCAAGCTGTTCTAAGGTGGATAATCAGCAAACCCTGAGACTGTGTGAGCCTCATAACCAAACAATCTCTCCGAGCTTCAGTTTTCTCATCTGCAAAATAAGGATCTTAATTCCTGCCTATTGCACGGAACTGCTGAGAGAATCAGAGGAGATAATGTATGTAAAATCAAATTACCATATGCAAATTGTGAAGGCCCCAGACAGAAGTATTGTACACGGGTGGCATTAGAGACCGGGATTCTAGTCCTGCTCTGTAACTAGTTACTGTGTGATTTTTGCCCTTGATCGTCTGGTCTCTCTGGGCCTTGGCTTCTTCCTGTGTGAAGTAAAAAGAGACTTTGCAGCCCTGACCGTTCCCCACCCCTTCAGGACCCCCGCCTGGGCATGAGATGGGAGCAGGCACAGGCCACAGCTGAATTCTGCAATTGACAAGGATGTTCCTCCTACCTTCAAAACCGGATCTGGGTTGTAAACAAGCCGCCACTTCCTCCGTGTCAACGTCAGGGTGGGCAGGTAGATCGAGAGAAGGCAGGATCCCCAACCCCCTCCACCCCAACTTGCATGGCCTTGTTCTTCACGCTGCCCAGCATCAGGAGGAAAACCAAGATGCATGGGAATTTTACACTAGACTTATAACTGTGTAGAAACATGTCTTGAGCCTAGGGTCAGACTTTGCCCTCCTCTGTCCTTCTGCCCCATCTAAGACATCCTGAGCTAAAGCTAGAGATGGAGCTAAGGAAAAACCACCCAGAGGTTACCAGCGTCCCACATTTTTATCCAGATGGAGTCACAATTAAAATAGCAACAAGGACAGTCACAGAGAAGGCAGAAAAAGACTCCCAAAAGCCTAACTGGACTTCTTTCTGTTCTCTCTCTCTCCCCTCCTGGCCTCCCCTAATGCTGGCATCCGTCTGCTCACCCTCCCTCCCTGTCCAGCCCCTGGCCTGGCCAAACTCTATGCATCCATCAGGTTCCAAGAGGCCTCCCCCTGCACCTAGCCTAGGTTCCACCAACTTCCTCTAACGCCCTAGGTCGCCTGCAGTCTTTGATACTTTCTCTCTGGTCACATTACTTATTCATTTTCCTCTTAAACTACAAGCAGCAAGAGGGCAAAACCGGGCTCAACTCGCCCAAAGTCTGTGCGCCCATTGCTCAGCATGATCCTGGCACACAGTGGGTACCCAGTGAACGTCTGTGTATACATGAAGGGAGGCCAAGACACCCTATACCCTCGAGGGCTGGGGAGAGGTCAAGGGGCAGATGTGCTTGAATCTCAGAGCTTGACCACCGTCTGCCCTCCACCACTGCTTTCTCCCAAAAGTGCCCAACCTTGAGTCACAACCAGACCTCTGAGTCGCTAAAGCAGAAAAGGGACGGCCCTGCCAATGCTGGTAAGTTTATTCCCTCTTCCACACCATTTTAGCCAAGTAACTACCATTTACCTCACCAGCCAGGGTGAGCTAGAAATACCCTGCAGCCCCAAAGAAATAACTTTCTCCTGCTGTTGCTAAAAATGCCTCTAATTAAGGCAAAGTCCAGGATAACTGATGAGGTTTAAAATACAGATGCACCCAGAACATAGAACAAGTAGCTTAGATTCTCACTCTTGAATAAATTAAATCCAAAGAGGAGGTTCTGAAAATAGTAGTAACTTACTTTCACACAGCAGTGACTTCTATTTGCATTGTAACAGCACTGTCTAACGGCTTTCATCTCACAGCAACCCTTGAGAGGGGACCAAAGCGGGCATTATCAACAGCCCATTTTACAGATTTTGAGAATTAAGGCTCAGAAGGAAGGACTTGTCCAGAATCACGTAGTTTGTAAGGTTTACATTCAAACCGAGGTTCTCTGACTTTTTCTACCACATCTGATATCTCCATGACAAAGAGAGAAGAGCTGGTGTTTCAAGTCCTGGGTCGGGTGGAGCAGTGAGAACCAGGGCCGAAAGGAGAAGACAGTTGCCCAAGTCCTCACCTCTTGCACAGCTCAGCCCTGCCTTAACCCTCCGTAAACGAACACTGTCCACCTGGGCGCCTAGCTGAGGCATGATGCTCAAGTAGAGGGTAATGTTACAGAACTCACGAGTTAAATCCTGTTTTCCCTGCTCTTCTGGAAGATAAATGCAATGAGGGACTTGGTTTCAAATTTTCAAAAGAAGGCTTTGGGCTCAAGACCTGTGAAGGAGGGCAGGATTTAGAGGTTTCCCTCGAGTTCTGGCCTCTAGCTCTCAGAAACTCAACTTCCTGAGCTTCTGTAAGAAGAAAGCATTTGGAACCTTTTTACAAAGCACGTGAAACGAAAACCTGGAAATCTCCTGATTGTTATGTAGAGTCCAGGACAAACCCTCCAGTCGGAAGACAATGGGAAATTATCCTCTTCCCCAGGAATACAGAATAGGACTCACCCTGCTGGGTTTGGAGTGAATGGGAGGAAGTAAAGCTGGAAATTCTTTGAAAACCCCTGAATAATTACATATCGAAGGCTCGTGTCTCCTTCCCTTGGAGCCTCTGCAATACAATAACAGGGCGAGCACAGCTTCAGGTGCTAGAGAGGGGAGGTACCACCGAGCCAATAGGAAAGGACTCGGTTTAATTGTGTGACGCTTTACCTCAACAGATGCCCTGAAGCGGTCCCGGGGCCATCCAGACCAGGGAAAAAGACAGGCTGTCTTGCCTTTTGGCCCACCTCTCATTCTAACAGGGACACAGGATCCCCAGAAACCCTCCTTCCATTTTCCTGCACCAGTCGAAATGAGATAAAAACGCCCCCCACCCCCGTCATTGCTCACTCTTCAACTAAAAGTCACTTCTTGATTCTGCCCAGATTCCCCTCAATCACCCCAAAGCCCTGCTACCTTGATTTATGCCTCTTGAGATGTTGATAATGTTCTACCTTTCATTGCAGCAGTTATCTTGGTACTTAAACCTCCTTTTTTTAATTATAGTTGTGTCTTTTGACCTATTCTCCACTCTTGCACTTAATAGATTATATCCTGCCGAGTTGAAATGAACTGCCGGGTAGGGAAGACGTGGCACTGCCCTCACCCCTGCTACGCACACCCGTTGACAGTTGGTTCTGTACGGAAGAACAGTTCTGTGTGCTTTTTATTTAATTTTATTTATTTATTTATTTAGGAAGACCAATTTTGTATTAAGTCTCTTGGGAGATGAATTTCCCATCCTACTGTCCACATCAAAGGAGACTGGAAAGATGGCTGACGATACTGGAAAGTGGTTCTCTCAGCACCAGGTGAGTCAGCATAGCTGAGAAGTGAGTCCTTCCCTTGACATAGTTTTACATATGACCTCATCATTACCTACTGCCCAAGGATGGGGATAATAGGGTATAAGTGTCTGTAAAAATCCAGCCACCACTCCCAGGGAACTTGCAGAAAGCAATGATACAAATAGCAGAAATGTGTGAAAACAGCGTTAAATTAATTAAACAAGGAGGCCATTAGGCTGAAGTGGCTCTAATGCTTTGGTGACCTTAGACGAAAGCCTAAGCCTACACGTGCCCTGAGGTTAAAAAATGGAAACCTAAGGACAGCCAATCACAAAGAGCCGACTACGCTTTAGGCTACAGCCAATCAATAATTTCCTTTCTTTGTTTCCTCACCTTCTCGATATGTCTTTCCAGGCTCCTGTGACGGAGCTCTCCTAACCGTTTCCAGTTGGGCACTGCCTGATTTGAATCAAATTTTGCTCAAATAAACTCTTACAATGTGTCACATGCCCCAGGTTATCATTTAATAAGAGCAAGAGCTCGGTTTTGAAAACAAAGACGATCGATGGATTTGGGGAGAGTGAACTGGGGAGAACTTTCTAGAGAACCAGACCTTCGGAGCCGTGGTCTCTAGTGTGTGTCTGCAGGTGGGGAGTGGAGAGGGAGAAGCCTGAAATTGCTGTGTCCAGGGGAAACAGGAGGTTATTTTATGTGCCTGAGGGGAATGAGGAGGAGCTTCAGAATCAGAGGATGATGGCAAGGGAGGGTATGGGAGCACACAGGTAGGGTGGTACCCGCTGCCAGAGGTCGTGAAGGCAAAGGTCAGAGAAACGAAGGAAAGCCTCATCTAACTGTGTCAGGACTGTGGTCCAGGGGATTTACGGATGCGGTGCAGCAAGGGCGGCTGTTTCACCAGGACCGTGACCTATGCTCCACAATCACCGCTTTGTATACTTCCTGCTACCAGGAGGCACGTGTTTATCACACGTGGGATCCTTCGTGGGGCACCGCGGATCATACCTCTCACTGTCTGCCATCTCGAAATCCATCACACTGGAGACTTTACATGGTGTCATCAGCTGAGTTACCACCTGTAAAAATGATCACTCCCATTGGACTTAAAACTGCAAGCGCTTTTAATGAGGCCCTGGATAAAGGAATACATTTTCTCAGAGCCCTTATACAAATTCTATTAAATCCTTCACACCAAATAAATGACTGAAATGGTGATTAGAGTTTGGAGGCATACCATATGCATCATACCACGCATCCACTCAGAGGCAAATACGTTCTCATCTGAGGTTTGACCCAATGCCACCTAAGCTGAGCGCTAAGCGAAAAATCCTTTCCCTTTCAGTGGTTATTTCAACAAGAACTTCAATGCCAAACTAGCAGTGAATTTTGTGTATGAATTTTCTTTGCATTCTAACATTATGTAAATGAAAAACTCAACGAAGTGCAAATTAAGACTATTCTTAATTCTAAAAGGCTGCTATTCTGTGATAATGACGCCATGGAATATTTCACCGTCTGCCAAGCACGGTGTGTGGTTCCTGCTCCCCCATCTGCCTTATTCGCCTCCCAGCAGGGGGGCACCCACTGTGTCCTCAGTTTTTTCTGCCCTCTAAAGTCAGAGCTGGGGGACTTCCCTGGTGGTCCCATGGTTAAGACTCCGCACTCCCAGTGCAGGGGCCCAGGTTCAATCCCTGGTTGGGGAACTAAGATCGCACATACCACAACTACCGAGCCCAAGTGCCACAACTAGAGAAGCCTGTGCGCCACAGCGAAGACTCAGCACAGCCAAAATAAATAAGTAAAATAAAGTAAAATAAAATAAAAAATAAAGTCAGATCTGGCCCCCTGTCCCTCTTCCTCCTCATGGTCTAATCTTGCCAAGATCATTTAATCATATAAACGGAACAAGAGGTTGATGTGGGAGCAGTGTGGAGAGACTAGAGGCCTGAGTAGGGAGGCAGCTCACCTGGGTTTATACCCCAGCTCTGCTGTGCACCTGCTGGATCTTCTCAGGTACCTTCTCAGAGCCTAACTTTCTTCCTCTGTAAATGAGCTGCCTACCTCTGCAGGTTTAAAGGATTAAGTGAGATTGTATATGTCAAGGTTTCATGGTACATAAAACTTGTTCACTAAATGATACCTATGGTTGTTATGTAAAATTCAGATGAGAGATTGTTGCTAAATCAGTTTGGCCATTCAGCGGTTGTCAGGGTTTTATTCAGGTTTGTCTGTGTCCCATCCACCCAGGGACATGTGGCAATATAAGCAGGTCCCACATCCAGTTCAGCCACACACACGAGCATTTCTTAGCAAACAGGCACGGAGGCCTTACTGCAGTCTGTTTCTGGAGGCTCAGGGTGAGCCCTGGTCTCACCCCCTATGCCCCCTGCAGGAAAACAGGGACTCTAGGAAGATGTCGCAGCGTTCTGAGGCCAGGAATCCACCAAACTCCTGGTCAAATCAGTCAACAGAGTTTCCCATTAAGCAGAGGCCACAAGAGACCAGATGAATGCCACCCGGTAAGCACAGCTCTGGAGAAGGAGTTGGTCTGCCATTGGCTGGATTCTTACAGCTTGTCCACTCAAGCCCATTCCAGACAACCACGTTTCTTAAGCAGCATCAATTTCACAAACGAAAAATTATTCCTAGTATCCCTTATGCTAATTCATGCATCGTCGGATTCAGATTGAGATCATGATGTTGCAAGTTCTGGGTGGAGGAAGCCAGCTCTGCAGCGTGGATTCCTGACCAGGGTGGTTCAAATGCAGACCCCACTTAGGGTGTAGATTCCTGACTAGGACGCTTTAAATGTTAACTGTATGCCCCCCGGCAGGGATTAAAGTTAATTTATACACTCATACACGACACTGTTTATATTAAAGTAGTTAAAAGTCAATTACAGACAATAGAGCAACTATGAATAAGCAAAAGATTCCATCAGCAACAGAATAGGAGACAGATGTAAACTATTGTGATTGATAATAGGAAATCTATATGTAGTCTTCATCCCACTTCTAACACAGAGCTCCTAAAACCCTTGTTCCTAAGTGACAGGCTCAATAAAATTGTCTTTTGTTATTCATAACAAGCCCCCTTCAACTGCACCAGAGTTTGTGAGGTGACTTTTGGAAAGCCCCTAAGGTTGGGGGCTGCTTTCCAGGGGAACCAACCTAGATTAGAGGGTTGGAACTATCAATCCCACCTCCGCGCCCCAATCTCTGGGGAGGGGAGAGGGGCTGGAGGTTAAATCAGCTGTGGATGGCCAATCATTTAATCAGCCATACCTGTGTAATGAAGCCTCCAGAAAAACCCAGAAGGATGGGGTTCAGGCAGCTTCTAAGTTGGGGCACATGTAGAGATGTGGGTGTACCTAGAGGACATGAAATCTCCATGCCCTTTCCCCATGCATTGCCCTAAGCGTCTCTTCCATGGCCTGTTCCTGAGTTATATCCTTTTGTAATAAACTGGTAATCTAGTAAGTAAAATGTTTTCCTGAGTTCTGTGAGCCAATTAATCAATTTGTCTCATTTGTGTAGCAAAATTAACCAGACTTGAGGAGGGGGTTGTGGGAACCTCCAACCTACAGCCAGTTGATCAGAAGCACGGGTGACAACCTGGGTGTGGACTGGCATCTGAAGTGGAAGAGGACAGTCCGAACCCTGAACCTGGGGATCTGATGTGATCTCCAGGTAGACAGTGTCAAAAGTGAGTTAAATTGTAGGACACCCAGCTGGTGTCACAGAATTGCTCAGTGTGTGGAAAACCCACGTATCTGGTATCAGAAGTGAAGGAGTATTGTAGCCGTTGTGGAGTATAAAGTAATGCACACGAGGACAATGTTTTTCCTTTAGAACCACGGATTCTTCTTCGGTGGGAATGCTCATGCCTGTCGTTTATTTAAGAGTCTCCAGCCTGAACAGTAAGATATTCAGTGTCATTTGGGCAGCACCCTAGGTTAGTCATTTGCCCTCATCAGGAATGCATGCCTCTGGGGTGGCCAGCTAGGCCCTCATCGGAAAGCCCACACTCCAGAGGCGGCTATTAACACGTGTTCCGGTTATTCTACTCTCAATCGACACACGTGATTTTCCTTTTTACTAATTAGCATAACAGATGTTAAAAATATTTTTTCATTAGTGGCTTGTTAATGAGCTTAATGAGTATTCGAAATGGGCTCCTGGTAGTGAATTCAGAAGTATTTAAGACATGTGGCTCGTCCAAAAGATTGTATAGACACAGCCATTCACTGCGTGAACAGGTGTAAGAATATAACGAGTCCTCCAGCCCCAGACCTGGCAGATTCTTGTTCTCCGACTCATCCTGTGTGCTTGCTCTGAGGATTTTGGTTGCCTGTTACCAACATCTAGTAAAGCACATTCAAGTAAACTGGGATGAGAGTACCTAAAAAGAGATGTCTCTTAATGTGCCCTGTTATCACAGATGCGTAATAAATGCCTGAGTGCGTGGCAGAACCAGCTGTGAGATTTCCTGTCGTTAAAACTGGCAGTGAGGTATGGGGAGTATATTTGTTTGCTAAGGCTGCCATAACGAAGTACCACAGACAGGGTCCAGGAATGCACTCTCTCACAGTTCTGGAGACTGCAAGTGCCCAATCAAGGTGTCAGCAGGGTGGGTTTCTTCCGAGGCCTCTCTCGCTGGCTTGCAGGTGGCTATCCTCTCGCTGGGTCCTCTTATGGTCACCCCTCTGTGCATGGCCACCCCTGGGGTCTCTGCCTCTTCTTATAAGGACACCAGTCAGATTGGATTAGGGCTCACTCTAAAGGCCTCATGTAACATAATCACCTCTTCAAAGACCCTATCTCCAAACACAGTTACCTTCCACGGTGTTGAGGGTTAGGATTTCAACATGTAAATTGGTGGGTGGACACTATTCTGCCTATAACAGGGAGTAAATAATCTGTACCTGCTCTAACTTGGTGGCTACCCTTGTGGATCAAAAAAGCTACTGACTAGGCATAGCTAAACAGATTGAGACCAGTTTTCACATGTGGCTCTGGAGTGGCCCTGTTGGGAAACTAAGCTGAGGTTGGAAGTAGCAGGTCCAAGGTTCTCAGGATCAGTGCATGAGCTGTGACAAAATTTCAGTTGCCTGTCACAGAGACCCACAACTGATGGTGGCTCACACAAGACCAAAGTGTATTCCTCTCTCTTAAACTGGTATCTCAGCCTCGCTTGGCGAAACTGCCAGGTGTTCAGGCTGCTTCTGTCTCACTGCTCTGCCATCCCTGGGTACCTCCTTCAACTGCATGGTCCACGATGGCTCCCAGGCACATCCTCCTTCCAGACAGTGGGGAGAAGGAGCTCAAACCCAAAGTGCACACATCGCTTCTGCTCACGTCCTCTTGGCCAGAGCTTAGTTATATGGCCACACCCACCCACAAGGGATGTTGGGAGGTAGAGGCACTATTTTGAGCATCCCTGTGCCCACTTACAAATCAGGGGTTCTGTTCCCAAGGGGAAAACAATACTGGGGAACAACCAACAGTCACTTCCAAAATTAGAGAGTAGTAATGGAGACAACACAGCTGAGAGTCTGCAGGCAAGCTCCAGTACCGGTACCCTGCTTCTAAAAAACATCAAAATATTTGCGTATTTATTGGCAAACAGTCACTGCTCTAGCCCCTGAGCACCCCCCTCCCGCTGCCCCTTACCATCCCAGTCCCCCTCCCCCTCCCCCAGGACACCATGGACTTCCCCTAGGACCCACTAACTAAAAGGTTAATGCGTGGTCCACAGGGGCCTCCCTGACCCTGATCCTGCCCAATGGCTTGTGCCCAGTCTGATTGGTTCATGCCCTCGTCTTGCTGATTTTTTAATATTTCAAATATAACTTGTGGGAGCAATGTCTGGAAACCAGATTTTATGAAAAAGTTAAAGAGCTAGGGATATTTAAGCTAAGATAGATTTGGCAGGGGAAACAGCTCAGTCATCATCTTTAAGCATTTATAATAATAGTCACTACCTTTAAATTTTCCTTTAAGTGTCTATTATGTGCCAAGACCCGAACTGGGCTCAGTGCTTTATATGTACTCTTTCAAATTCTCAAAGCAATCCTATATAGTGTGAATTATTTTCATTTCATTGACAAAGGCACTGAAGATCAGAGACATTCAGTTACTCGCAGAAGACATACAACCAGAGTCAAGATTCAAACCCCTGGATGTCTGGCTCCAAAGGGGACGCTTTCTCCCCAGCACCATGTTGCTTTCTCTGTGAAAGAGGAAGTAGCCATATTCACATTTCTTTATAGAGCAGAACTAAGACGTTACAGGAGAGCCAGGAAACATAAGTTCAAATAAAAATAGAACTTCTAACAATCGAGTTATTAAAAAATGAAATGTACTGGTGAGCTGATAGTAAATTTTATATAGAAATATAAAGGACCTAGAACAGTCAAAGCAACCTTGAAAAAGAACAAATTTGAAGGACTTATACTACATGATTTCAACACTTACTGTAAAGCTATAGTAATTAAGAAAGTATGGTATTGGCATAAATAAACAGATAGATGGGGAAAAAATAGAGAGTCTAGAAACAGAATCATACACATAGAGTCAAATGATTTCTGACAAAGACAATTCAGTGGGGGAAAAATCATTTTTAAGTGGTACTTGATTAATTCAATATTTATATGAAATCAATGAACCTCAACCCCTACTTCACATCATATACAAAAATTCATTTGAAATGGATCACAAACCTAAACGTAAAAACTAAACTATAAACCTTCTAGAAGAAAATATGGGAGAATATATATGCAAAGACTGGGGTGGGCAAAGATTTCTTAGGCCATGTAAAAACATAATAATAAAAGAAAAAATTGATTCCATGTACTTTATTAAAATTAAAATTCTAATCATCAAAAAGCATTGTTAATAAAGTGAATAGGCAAGCTACAGACAGAGAGATGTCTCTGACAAAGAACTCATAAACAGAATATACAAAGAACTCCTATAAATCAACAATAAGAAGACAAACAATATTTTTAAATGGGCAAAAAACTTGGACTAACGCATCACAAAAAAGAATGTGTGTGTGGCCAGTAAGCACATAAAAACGTTTCTGAGCATCAGTGTTCAACAGGGAAATGCAAATTAAAACCACAATGGGATATCACTACATACCCACTGGAAGGGGTAAAATTTTTAAATTCTTACGATACCAAATGCTAGAGAGGCTGTGGAGCGACTGATCTCTTGTACATTGATGGTGAAAGAATAAATGGTACAGCCACTTTGGAAAACTGGCATTTTCTTATAAATATTCACCTCTCGTGATCCAGGTATTCCAAAAGAAATGAAATCATATGCCTACTAAAAAATTGTGTAAGAATGTTAATTGTGGCTTTATTTCTAATAGCCAGACCTTGGAAACAATGCAAGTGTTCACCAATAGGAGAGCAGATAAGCAAATTGAGGTATATTTGTACAGTGGGATATTGTCCAGCAATAAAAAGGAATAAAGTATTAATACATACAGCAACATAGATGAGTCTCAAAAATATTATGTTACGGGAAAAAAGCCAGACATGAAAAGAGTACATACACTGAATGACTCCATTTATGTGAAGTCCAGGAACAGGCAAAACTCATCTATGGGAATGGAAATCAGAAGACTTCGCTGGTGGTCCAATGGTTAAGGCTCCACGCTCCCACAGCTGGGGACGTGGGTTCGATCCCTGGCCAGGGAACTAAGAAACTGCATGCCGCACAGGCTAAAAATAAATAAATAAAAGGTTTTCAGAGAGGAAAAAAAAGAGGACTTCCCTGGTGGCGCAGTGGTTAAGAATTCGCCTGCCAGTGCAGGGGACACGGGTTCCAGCCCTGGTCTGGGAAGATCCCACACGCCACGGAGCAACTAAGCCCGTGCGCCACAACCACTGAAGCCCCCGTGTCTAGAGCCCGTGCTCCACAACAAAAGAAGCCACCACAATGAGAAGCCTGTGCACCTCAACGAAGAGTAGCCCCTGCTCACCGCAACTAGAGAAAGCCCGTGTGCAGCAATGAAGACCCAACGCAGCCAAAAATAAATAAATTAATTAATTAATTAATTTGAAAAAAAGAATTGAGGTTACCTGTGGGAGGGTGTGGAGAGGGAGTGGGGAGGGAGGGTGGTGGGATCATGGGGAAATTTTTTGTGTGATGTGGCAATTTTCTACATTTTGATTTAGCCATTGGAAACACAGGTATATTTGTCCAGACTCATCAAATTGTACACTTAAGGTCTGTGCATTTTACTGTATGTAATTATACTTCAATTTAAAATGAATTTAAATAAACGAAAGGATGAAATTAGTTGCCTCTCCCAGTATTATGCTCCTCAGTATTGGAAGTATTCAAGCTAGAGTAAATGCTTGTCAGAGATACTGTGGAGGGTTCAGATTAAGTCATTTAAGAAAAAATAAACTCAGATTTTTAAGACCTTGGTATACATGATACTGTACTAATCATATATTTTGGAAAAGGCAGTACCTGTGTTCGCCTTCTAGTTTCGAGCAGTCGACATAGATAAGTAAATTTATGTTGCTAAAAACTTTAAAGCACTTTAAAATGTTTTTGTTCCTTTTTCTTTTGTGAAACTCTTCCCCTATCTGGCCTTATTTTTTCTTCCCTCCTGACACCCAAGCCCTTAGCCATTCTATGTTCCTATATCTTACAACCTGTGGTGTTTGCACACTTCCTTTGTTAAACATGCTCCCCACCCCCATTTCTCATCAACTTCTGCCTCTCCTTGAAGATTTTATGCAGAAGTCACCGCACCTGTAAGACTTCCCTGTAAAGACCACTCCCCACAGCTTGAGCTCTGTGCCCATGCTAGGTTTATCTGTAACGTAGCATTTACCCCAGGTTAAATGATGCCAAGGTTCCTCCCAGCTCAAAGATTCTAGCTTTTTTTTTTTAAGTAAATTTATTTATTTATTTTTGGCTGTGTTGGGTCTTCTTGCTGCATGTGGGCTCTCTCTAGTGCGGTGAGCAGGGGCTATTCTTTGATGTGTTGCGTGGGCTTCTCATTGTTTTGGCTTCTCTTGTTGTGGAGCACGGGCTCTAGGCCTGCGGGCTTCAGGAGTTGTGGCACGTGGGCTCAGGAGTTGTGGCTCACGGGCTCTAGAGTGCAGGCTCGGTAGTTGTGGTGCACGGGCTTAGTTGCTCCGCAGCATGTGGGATCTTCCTAGACCAGGGCTTAGAACCTGTGTCCCCAGCATTGGCAGGCGGATGCTTAACCACTGAGCCATCAGGGAAGTCCCGATTCTAGCTCTTTGGACAAGCAATTCTAGACCTGAATGAAGAGAAATAGTCAAGCCACCAGCAGTAGCATCTTCATGAGGTTCTACATGAGGCAGACGAATGAAAAAATAGGAACTGGGGACACTTTTCTATGGGAACTACATGACAACGTTAGATTGGAAACTACAATCTCTGCTGACGGATAAGAGACTTGTAGCTTTGGGGCTGGATATGAAGGAACTAAGCTCTGTGCTTGCACAACAATGGGCCCGCATGGGTGCCATGGGCATGGGGTTTCGAAAGAAAAGGATGAATACAACTCAAGGCTAAATGCAGAAGCTGATGTTTATGAAGTACCTTCTCTGGTGCCAGATTCTATACTAAACACTTTGTATCCATTAATCTTATGTAATCCTCATTATAACTCTGCAGAGAGGTTAAGTAATGTGCCCAAGATTTCACAGCTAGTAAATGATAGAACTGGGTCTCATTTCCAGGTATGTTTGACCCCAGAGTCCATGCTCTTAATCATCAGGCTCTCCTGTGTCCCGGGAACAGAAGCGCCAAGATCACTTTGCCCTGTCTCTTGGCTCTAGGTACCTCAACCAGCCCAAATGACAATCTTCTTTCCCATTACTTTTAGGTTATCTGGGAAGAGGAGTCTACAGCATTCTTGTTCCAGTAGTTCTCACGTCTCCAGCCAGGGAGCCCTTCTTTTATGTAATCTGAGCCCCCCCTACTTTGCTGCATCGTTAGTAGATGAGCTGAAGGCTCCATTATACTTATAATTTCAATGGAAGCAGAAGGAGGCAGAAACTGCTGCAGTAGGAACTTTATTCTTTATTCTATCTGTCTGAGTTTTGTCAGGTTTCTATAGCGGGGTAGTCTAGAGCCATATGAAAGGAGACTGATGAGGGGACATGATAAGACAAGAAGCAAATGTTCATTAAAGAGATGGAGAAATGGATTTATTCTCATCAAGGTGGAAGCACTGTAGCCCACAGAGTAGATCTCATAACGTGAAGCTATGGTCTAGCCAAGGGAAATGCAGGAGTACTCTGGTAGGCATGGGAACCAGGAGCAGGAAACCGTAGCAATGTTATGCTGACATTTTGCAATAGTCTTTCCACCTTGGTTACTTGGTCTAAATAAACAAAAACCATGTCAAATATATTCAGCACTTACTAGGAACTCATTTCTCCATCCTCACCTCTTCCTTCTCTTGAGCGCACGTGACCGTAGTAGGGGGAAATCTTTGCTTTCAAAAGAGCGCTGTGTGTACCCAGAACTTGGCTCTTCCTTGCTCAACAGCCTAACCTCCGTCCTCAGAATTGAAACCTAAGATGTCTCAGCCACTGAGCTGGGAGTGGGAGGTTTTAAAGCTACGATCAAAAAGCTAGCATGGAAAAAAAAAAAAAAGCTAGCATGGGGCAGAGCCCACATTGAGAACAACACCGCTAACGTAGCAACAGATAGTTGGTTAATTTTCTCTTTTAATCTCTTCCCGTTTTCTTCAACCCAATGTGAGAAATGAGACTCGGGACAAGTACAGTTGACCCTCGAACAACACCGAGGTTTGGGAGGCCCACCCTCTGAGCAAGCAAAAATCCTCCTATAACTTAGAGTCAGCTCTCCATCCCCACGGGTCCCCCGTAGTCCACGTTTTGCATCTGCTGATTCAACCAGTGGCAACAGTATTTGCTATTGAAAAAAATCTGCCTTTCAGTGGACCCGTGCCATTCAAACCCACATTGTTCCAGGGTCCACCGTACATTGTTATAGAGACCAGAGCAGAGAGGAAGAACCAGTGCATCGAGTGTCATCCAGGAAAGCAAAGCTGAGCCAAGCATTAGGGTGGGGGGCATCCTGGTAGGGGTGAGCCATGTGAGGTCAGGTACCACCAAAGGAAAAAAGGATGAGCTATTCATGTGTAATACTTGCCTCAGGTGGTTTCTAAGTAAGGATCAAGAAAGGAAGCTGAGCTGGGCTAACATGTTGACACTTTCCCTCACCCGACGGGGCTTGAATAAATACACCACTTCCAGCATCTCTTCTGGTTGCCCGTGCAGCAACTACATGTGCTTTGCACAAGTCTGGGAACAGGAGTCAGGTTTTCTGGTTGTTGCTTAAGTTTGTAACCTTTCCAAGCTTACCTCAGGGCAGATTATCTGTTGAGCAGACACAATTGTGAAATTTCCCTAGGAAGCCTTTGGCAAGAACAACAAACGGGGCCACCCCAGAGGTCAGATCAAAGTGTAAACACGGAGCTAGCATTTGAGCTCATTGGAGGTCCCTTCAGAGCTCTACACCTCATTGTGCCAGCTGATTGGGAAGGACATGAAGGGGACCAAGGTGGGGGGCTGATCCAACTTGCGTAGGAGGCCTTTTTTTTTTTTTAACATCTTTATTGGAGTATAATTGCTTTACAATGGTGTGTTAGTTTCTGCTTTATAACAAAGTGAATCAGTTATACATATACATATGTTCCCATGTCTCTTCCCTCTTGCGTCTCCCTCCCTCCCACCCTCCCTGTCCCACCCCTCCAGGCGGTCACAAAGCACCGAGCTGATTTCCCTGTGCTATGCGGCTGCTTCCCACTAGCTATCTACCTTACATTTGGTAGTGTATATATGTCCATGCCACTCTCTCACTTTGTCCCAGCTTACCCTTCCCCCTCCCCATGTCCTCAAGTCCATTCTCTAGTTTGTTTTGTTTTTTACTTAAAAAAAATTTTTTTCTTAACAATTATTTTTTATTTTAATAACTTTATTTTCTTTTATCTTTATTTTATCCTCTTTCTTTCTTTCTATTTTTTCTCCCTTTTATTCTGAGCCGTGTGGATGAAAGGCTCCTGGTGCTCCAGCCAGGAGTCAGTGCTGTGCCTCTGAGGTGGGAGAGCCAACTTCAGAGGGCTTTTTGAATTTAAATGATAGAGAGGGGGATTGAGAGAGGATTCCAATAGTCAGAGTGACCAATTACTTCGGCTGGTACAGGGATCCACACTTGATCAAGTGTTCCCTGTACCAGCCGAAGTAATTGGTCACTCTGACTATTGGAATCCTCTCTCAAATAGAGATTCTCTAGATCCAGGAGCTGGTTCTTAATCTGGCATGCTAGGAAATTCAGTTTTAACAAAGCACATGTACTGAATTGGGCCATTATCAATTTCCTGGATATGGTCCGTTGACCTTTAGGTCAGTCTCCATCCCTACTCACCCTGCTCTGTGCTCCCAGAGCCTGGCAGTATGGACCACGTCAACAGAACCCCTGACCCTCTGGCTGTCAGTTGTCTTTGGCCAATCGGAAGTACTGGCAGCAGATCATAATGTGGTAAAGAAAGGCAGTCAGTGTAGTTATTCCCCCAATTTCCTACCCTCCAGGTAGCTGTGGATTAGCCCCGTCCCAGCTCCCGTCAGGCAGCTCTGTTCCACACAAGCCTAGGGAACATAAGAGTTTCCCCATGGCTATTAGCCCAGAATACCGCACTATTCCTTGCAAATTTTCCACACTTTGTAAATCATCGCTTTATTAAGCTCTCCTTAAAATATCGAATTGCGGGCTTCCCTGGTGGCGCAGTGGTTGAGCGTCCGCCTGCAGATGCAGGGGACACGGGTTCGTGCCCCGGTTCGGGAAGATCTCACATGTCACGGAGTGGCTGGGCCCGTGAGCCATGGCCGCTGAGCCTGCGGGTCCAGAGCCTGTGCTCCACAACGGGAGAGGCCACAACAGTGAGAGGCCCACATACCGCAAAAAAAAAAAAAAAAAAAAAAATCGAATTGCATGTGTCATCTCAGAACACTTCTGATGTTCAACCAATCTGATATTTAATCAACATCTGTCAAACTGACAGCACAGAAATGAAGATCAGAATAAGTGTCCCCAAGGCAAGTTTATATACCGACTATGATTTTATCCTCTAACCTTATGAGTTTGGCTTGTTGCAAAGAGAACTTTCAAAAGCTCTTCATTTTATCCTGCGTACTATGCCTCCAATTTGAATAAGCTGCCTTCAGATGGATGATAGTACTTGGTAATAATCTTGTTAAATATGTATTAGTGTTAGATATGCCTGCTTTTTAAACTCAATTATGTGAGAATATGAAACTAAGACCATATGAAAACAGTAAAATGTTAAGAGTAACTATTAATAGGTATAGTACAGGAATTTAGAACACAGGCTTTAAAGTTAGATATTCAAGTCTACTACCTATTAGCTGTGTGGCTTTTGGAAAGTTACTTAACCTCTCTGTTTTGTTTTTTAACCCATAAAATAGTCATAAAAATTGTACCTATTTCTTACTATTGTTGTAAAGTTAAATGAAATAATGTATATAAGGTATGAGTACAATGAGCACTCAAAAATGCTAGTGATTATAATTATTACCATTAGTAAAATGTTGTTAAAATAATGACATGCCAACCTTAAGGTAAATGACCTCATCAGGTTGTTCTGAAGGTTAAACAGTGAATATTTTTAAAGTGCTTAGAACAGTACCTGGCACATAGCTCAGAGCTATATGGTGTTAATACATAAATACCATTTAAGTACAAATACCTAGGTATAATCTGATTTCTTTCTGTCTTTTAATTATTCTCAGTCTCTTCTCAAACTACTTTTGCATTTTCCTCCAGGCTTAAATAGAAAAGAACCGTTTAACTTCATCCTGAAATTTTTCTTGGAGTCAAAACCCTTCTTAAGCACATGCATGGTTGTTTCAAGTTCTGATTTTTTTTTTTTTTTTTTTTTTTTGGCCATGCCACGCGGCTTGCGGTATCTCAGTTCCCCAACCAGGGATTGAACCCGGGGCCGCATCAGTAAAAGCCCAGAGTCCTAACCACTAGGCCACCAGGGAACTCCCCAAGTTCTGATTTTAAGCCTCAAGTCAGCTTAGGGTCAAAAGCGATTTTAAGCCAGTTTTCTTGAATATTTTATTCCTCACAATCCTGAAGGAGATCTTAAGATAATCTTTTGCCACAATGGTAGAGAAACTGACGTTTTTCTTCCCGGTCCAGCCTCTCAGCTTTACCTGCCCCAGAAACAGAACACGTGGGGGCCCAGAGCTGTTTAATGTCTGCTTATTCTGGGATTTGGGTCCATTAAAGTAAGATAGAACTCAGGATAATAAAGGGATAAATGCTTTCTTCATAAAATGAGGCCAGGATCATCGCTCTCCCAGTATCAAATTTACGATAATAGGTGAATATGCATTTCTTTGTGAGGCCAGATGAGCTGTGTTTGGTTCCAGGTGCTCCAGGAGGAAGACACCCACAGCCCAGTGTGGAACGTGCTCAACTGCTCCCACCGCTCATCCTCAGAACTGATGCTAAGCTGCTTCCTTTCCTGGGGAAGCCAGGGAACCCTAAGTCTGGAACCTTCCCTCCTTGCTTCAGAGCAGTCCTACTGAGTGTACAAGTAAAACCACCCATAGCCGTAAAGGCTGACGATGTGAAGTTTACTATATACAAAAAAAGCCTTGAAATTTAACTACTGCTCCTGGGAAGGTAGTGAAATCCAGGAGAAAAGGGGATTGGATGCGGAAGGAAGAGGAGAAAAGCATCAAAGGGTCAAGACTAATAAAAATGAGAGAGAAAGAGAGAGAAAATGAGGTTCAAGGGAATATCCACCAGGGACACCCTCTGAAAGCTTAAGCACTAAGGTCCTACTCTTTGTAGGACCGAACGTGTGTTGCAATTCATATATTGAACCCTAATCCCCAGTGTGACGGTATTAGGAGATGAGGCCTTTAGGAGGTGATGATGTCATGAAGGTGATTAGGTCAAGGGTAGAACCCTTGTGAGAGATTAGTACCTCTATAAGAGGTCTCAGAGAGCTCTCTTGCCCCTTTCACCACATGAGGGCCCAGTCAGAAGGCAGCGTCTGGAAGCCAGGGAGCTCTCAGCAGATACCAAATCTGCTGGGGCCTTGACCTTGGACTTCCCGGCCCCCAGAACTGTGAGAAATGATGTGTGTTGTTTATAAGCCACCCAGTCTATGGGATTCTGTTATAGTTGCCTGATCAGACTACGACAATAGCACAGAGGAGCAAATTAGAATAAGCCCAATACTTGATCTCATGCGGTCCCTCGCCCCTGGATGTAAGCCATAGAGCCGTAGAAACTGAAACTACCTTCAGTGTTAAAGGGCACTTATTGGCTTCTTTTTTTGGCTGTGCCACTCAGCTTGTGGGATCCTAGTTCCCCAACCAGGGATGGAACCTGTGCCTCCTGCAGTGGAAGCGCGGTGTCCTAACCACTAGACCGCCAGGGAAGTCCCCTTAATGGCTTCTGGCAAAGGAAAAGCTCTGTGTTTTTCTCCTCTACTCACCCCTGCTACCACATTTCCGGTCACTGAAAGTGGGAGGTGGTTTTCCCACACCAAGCAATTCTGCGAGCCCAGCTGGGTGTCCTACAATTCAATTTAGTTCTGAACTATCTACCTGGAGATAGCGTTGGATCCCACAGGTTGAGGGCTCATCTCACAAGACTGCACCCCCATCCCTTCAGATGCCCTTGCAAATCCAGGTTATTATCTGTGTTTCTGACCAACTGGCTATAAGTCAGATGTTCCCATGACCTCCTCTGGTTTGTTTAATTTGCTAGAGCAGCTCACAGAACTCAGAAAAACAGTTTACTTGCTAGATTACAGGTTGATTAAAAAGGATGTTAAAGGATACAAATAAACAGCCAGAAGAAGAGATATATAGGGCAACGTCTGGAAGGGTACTGAGCACAGGGGCTTCTGTCCCCGTGGAGTTTGGGGTACACCACCCTCCAGGCACATTGCTGAGTTATTCCCCAGCCCAGAAGCTCTCCAAACTCCATCCTTTTGGGTTTTTATGGAGGCTTCATTACATAGGCATGATTGATTAAATCATTAATTGTTGGTGCTTAATTCACTCTCCAGCCCCTCTCCCCTCCCCAGAGATCAGGGGGTTGGAGCTAAAAGTTCCAACCACCTAAAGACATGGTTTGTTCCCCTGGCAACAAACCCCCATCCTTAGGGGCTTTCCAAAATCACCTCATTCACATGTACTTAGGCGTGGTTGAAAGGAGCTTGTTATAAATGGCAAAATACACCTTTACCTCTCCTATCACTTAAGAAATTCCAAGGATTTTAGGAGTTCTGTGCCAGAAAAGGAAATGAAGACCAGTTATATCTTATTATAAATCGCGATACTACACTTCTATAAACAAGAAGTCGAAGAGGTGATCTAAGTTCAGGTCCAGCTGAATGCAGGGGCTCAAATGACAACATAGGGACTATGGTTTTCACCACCCCTTAGTTCCACAGGCAGCTACTTCTGTTGGGTCCAGGCAAATTTTCTCCAGGTGACAGTGAAGATGATTGAGAGTTTTCCCTGGCTCGTATCATCCAGACGCATAAAGAGAAAAGAAAGTACCTTCTCTCCCTAGCATAACATTCAGTCTGTATCAGTTCCTGAACAGGACGCTGATGAGGTCACATGCTCGTTTTTCTCTATCCAGGAGGATGGGGTATTCCGATTGTTTAGCTGGAGACAGGTACCCACAATAATCACACAGTGTGATTTCTATGGGCATTTCTCAGAAGGAAGGCTTGGAAGACAGCTATCCGCTACAGGCCCTAAGTCCATTCGGCTTGAACATTCTTCTAAACTCTCCAATATAAAGCTGTTTTCACACCCATGGCGTCTGGTGTGTATTCAGTTTGGAAAAAAGGAGCACTGCAAGTTTGATGGCGTCAAGGACAGGTCAGAGGTCATCTTCTCTGCCCAGTCACCATCAGAACTCTTTGTACATCCTGGTGGACAACTGCTTGATGATGATCATCTAGCGATTAAAATCTAGATTTTAAAAACTGGAAGGGTCTGGACTTCCCTGGTGGCTCAGTGGTTAAGAATCCGCCTGCCAATGCAGGGGACACGGGTTCGAGCCCCGGTCTGGGAAGATCCCACATGCCGTGGAGCAACTAAGCCCGCAAGCCACAACTACTGAGCCTGCGATCTAGAGCCCGTGAGCCACAACTACTGAGCCCGCGTGCCACAGATACTGAAGCCCCCGCACCTAGAGCCTGTGCTCTGCAACAAGAGAAGCCACTGCAATGAGAAGCCTGCGCACCGCAACGAAGAGTAGCCCCCGCTCGCCGCAATTAGAGAAAGCGCACGCGCAGCAACGAAGACCCAACACAGCCATAAATAAATAAATAAAATAAATAAATTTATTTTTAAAAAACCTATTATTTAAAAAAAAAACCAAAACTGGGTCACTCTGCCGCACCACCTCCCCAACTAACCCACCCACCTCCTCAGATAGTAACTAGAGACACACCTGTGAGACAGGAAAAGAAAGTGTCTTGGCACAGATTGGTCATGAACAACAGCCGTATTTATTCTTTCCTACTCTCAGTTCCTTAATCTGCATTTTCTTTCCATTGGGGTAAAGCCAAAAAGACAATGAAAATAGAACATGACCATATTATTCATCATTCTTCTGTGATAAATTCATGATTACCCCTTATTTTTCAGTGAGGGTGTTTTCTGACAGTTGACCTTTATCATTCATCTATTAGATAGTTTCAATTCAATGACCGATTTTTAAAAATAACTTTGGCAGGCCCCCTGGTTTCAGCTATTTAAACAAAACATAATAGAATTTTCCAAAAAAATAAAAGGTGATGCCTTTATACAGCTTCCAAACAGTCCATGTGGAAAACTAGAACTAATAAACTTATGAATGAGATTCTCATTTTCCTGTTCTCAGAATCCCTCCCCCCATTGTATCATTACTCTTTCAAAACTCTAATACGAAATTATTCCCTCTAGGAAGTCTTCCTGATTAATCACTTCCAGATCTAATTACATGTTGTTCATCACATAAACAATAATTGTGGGTACAGTTTCAATTAGGTTCACCTTCTCTGGTTTGTATATGGATTAAAAACTTCATGAGTCTTAGGATATGAGTGTACCTCCTGCTTTCCTAAGTGACGACTCATGGGCAGGGGATCTTCTCTTTTGTGTCTGTATAACTATCCCTCTACTCTCCCCTCATGCCCAGGACTGCTTTAAGCAAAGACAAAGAAGGAACTTATTTACTGGTGTAGTGAAAGATCTTGGGCTCTGCAAATCGCAGAAGTGAAATTCCAGCTCTACTATTGACAGCTGCTTGGAGGGAAAGAATCTTTATTTAAAAGCTTAATTTTCTTACATGAAAACATGATAATAAATTCTTGAGAGTTTGTGTGATGATTAAGTCACATATGTGTTCAAAAGCACTTAAGGATGCTTGTAGATCCTTCAAAAAGTATTTGTTTCCTTAGCGATATGATTGTAGAAGCTACTGAACCTATGAGACGTATTTTTCTTTTACTGGTGACATTTGAAATTTATTTCCAGAAGCAAAACTTTTTATGCCAGATTAGAAATAAGACTGAGGAAATTCCCTGGCGGTGCAGTGGTTAGGACTCTGTGCTTTCACTGACGAGGGTACAGGTTCAATCCCCGGTCTGGGAACTAAGATCCCTCAAGCTTTGGCCCCACCCCCCAAAAAAGAAAGAAGATTGAAATTGTAAATAATCTTGGGGGCAAGGAACAATCAAGTCAAATATCTTCACTCTGCCAGGCCACATACCCCAACACTGCGCCTTCCCTAACCAGTGATGGACTCTGTTAAATTGTCAAAGCAGAGTATCCCATTCAACTTGTGATACGTCTGAGAACTCTCAACACGGGACTCAAGACAGACACTGGCAATCAACTGGAGTTTGTCCACTCATGCTAACATACACCCTTGACACCTGGCTACTTTCAGAAGGGCAGGATTTGATTAAAGGATTAGGGGACAATTAGAGGAAGAGAGTAAGGGAGAATTCATTGCTGGATGTAGAGGTGAGAATGGGCTCCAGGAGAGGAAAAGAGGTGCAAGTTCTCTGGCCTGATATATTTTCTAAGATGTTACCATTACCAACAGAGTTATTTCTCAGGGTCCAATCGAAAGAATTGTCCCACGGACAACTAAATAAAATTATTGCTAATTATGAGGTGTTCAGTAGGGTGGTGTGGTAGAAAATAGCTTGAGGAGTCCTGCTGCAGACAGACTGGTCTGTGGAGGCCCCTCTAAGAAGGTGACATTTGGGCTGAGATGTAAACAATGATCTTCAGGAACCAGCCACACACAAAGGAGCAGGAAGAAGCAAGTAAGAGAGTTTCAGGCCAGAATCAACTTGGGCTCCTCAAAAAGTCTGAAAACCAGGAGGTCTGGAGCAAAGTGAGCAAAGGAGAGTGACAAAGGATGAGTATAAGAGTGAGCACGGGGCTTCCCTGGTGGCGCAGTGGTTGAGAGTTCGCCTGCCGATGCAGGGGACACGGGTTCGTGCCCCCGTCTGGGAGGATCCCACATGTCGCGGAGCGGCTGGGCCCGTGAGCCATGGCCTCTGCGCCTGCGCGTCCGGAGCCTGTGCTCCGCAACGGGAGAGGCCACAGCAGTGAGAGGCCCGCGTACCGAAAAAAAAAAAAAGTGAGCACGGCTGGATCATGCAGAATTCTGAGGCCCATAATAGGAAGCTTGGAGAGACACTGAAGGGCTTTTAGGGTAGTTACATGATCTTAGGTAGATTTAAAAGGCCCTCTCTGGTTACTATGTACGAACTGCATGGGAAGTGGGGATGGGTCAAGAGATGAAGAGAAGAGATAGGTTAGGAGACTAGGTGAAAGAGAATCATGGTTTAGTCTGGAGAAGGGGATACGTAATACGTGTCCAAGAGGTTGCTACTCTAGGACTTGCTGATATACCGAGAAGGGGGATGAGAAGAAAAGAGGAGTCATAGGTGACTCTGCATTCTTGGTGATGGTGCCCTTTACCCAGATGAAGGCTAATAGGAGGAGTAACTTGTGGGGCGGGGGGGGGGGGCAGTGATATTCTTGCAGAACAAGCTGTGTGTCATTCAGTAGCCACTTACTCTTATCCATTGGGAATTCTGGGCATGAAATTGAGGGAAAAAAAGAGAACAAGAGGGAATGTGTGCTCTTATTAGGGTCATTCATTGATTCAACAGATATGTATCGTATGCCAGACCCTCTTCTAGGTTTGGGGATTGCCAGAGTTCTTGGTCTCATGGAATTTCTATTCTACTAGGTGTGGGGGGTGTGTGTGTGTGTGTGGTATGTGCACACAAAAGAGTACATAATATACCAAATGTTGATGAGTGCTATGAATAAAGTGAAACAATATAAAAGATAAAAAAATTAAGTGTATGTGTGTATAAGGGGGGTGATTTGCTCTTTTATATATGGTGGCTGGGAAACCCTCTATGATAAGGTGACTTTGATTAGAAATTTGAAGGAGCTGACAAAGAGAGCTATGTGGCTATCTGGGGGCATTTCAGGCAAAGGCCCAGCTTGCTTTGGCCCAGGAGCTGCAAGGAGGCCTGAGTGACTAAGCAGAGTGAAGGAGGGAGAGTGCACTGAGAGAGGATGCCAGAGAGGTAGTGGGTCCAGGTCTCATATGACCTGCCATGGCCACTTTAAGAAATCTGGACTTGACTGTGAGTGACAGGAGGAGCCACCGCAGCATTTCTACCTTTACTGAGGACACACCAAATATTCCCACTTGCATCTCCTGTTCTTATTAAATGAGGAAACATTTTTTATATCTGGCCACTTTGTGGTGAAGCATAAAAAACAGATCAAGAATAAAATGAGTACGGAGGTACCTTCTAGCAAAAATTGCCTAAACCAAAAAGATATCAACATTTATCTGACCCAGGCCATTTCATCACTGAGCAGCTTGGGATAAAATCTCTGCAGCTGGCAAATTCTGCTATAGGAGGAGCATGATTTAGGGAAAATAGGGAAGTTTCTCAACTACCAAAAACCTTATCCATCCATCCAACCAATGAACCAACCAATCAATATTTATCGACCTACTACATGTACAGTGGTGAACTAGGCACTATGAATATATACGGATGGATAAGACTCCCATGTTCTGTGTTTTCTTAGACTCTGTTTGTCCTTTTTGCATCCAAAAACAAACCCAAAACAATTAAGAAAATGGTAATAGGAACGCACATATCAATAACTACCTCAAATGTGATTAAATGCTCCAGCCAAAAGACACAGACTGGCTGAATGGCTACAAAAATAAGACCCGTATATATGCTGTCTACAAGAGACCCACTTCAGACCTAGGGACACATACAGACTGAAAGTGAGGGGATGGAAAAAGATATTCCATGCAAATGGAAATCAAAAGAAAGCTGCAGTAGCAATTTTCATATCAGACAAAATAGACATTAAAATAAAGACTATTACAAGAGATAAAGAAGGACACTACATAATGATCAAGGGATCAATGCAAGAAGAAGATATAGCAATTGTAAATATTTATGCACCCAACATAGGAACACCTCAATAAGACAAATGCTAACAGCCATAAAAGGGGAAATTGACAGTAACACAATCATAGTAGGGGCCTTCAACACCCCACTTTCACCAATGGACAGATCATCCAAAATGAAAATAAATAAGGAAACACAAACTTTAAATGATACATTAAACAAAATGGACTTAACTGATATTTATAGGACATTACATCCAAAAACAACAGAATACACTTTCTTCTCAAGCGCTCATGGAACATTCCCCAGGATAGATCATATCTTGGGTCACAAATCAAGCCTCGGTAAATTTAAGAAGATTGAAATCGTATCAAGTATGTTTTTCGACCACAACGCTATGAGACTAGATATCAATTACAGGAAAAAAACTGTAAAAAACACAAAAACATGGAGGCTAAACAATACACTACTTAATAACCAAGAGATCACTGAAGAAATCATAGAGGAAATAAAAAAATATCTAGAAACAAATGACAATGAAAACACGACAACCCAAAACCTATGGGATGCAGCAAAAGCAGTTCTAAGAGGGAAGTTTATAGCAATACAATCCTACCCCAAGAAACAAGAAAAATCTCAAATAAACAACCTAACCTTACACCTAAAGCAATTAGAGAAGAAGAACAAAAAAATCCCAAAGTTAGCAGAAGGAAAGAAATCATAAAGATCAGATCAGAAATAAATGAAAAAGAAATGAAGGAAACAATAGCAAAGATCAATAAAACTAAAAGCTGGTTCTCTGAGAAGAGAAACAAAATTGATAAACCAGGGCTTCCCTGGTGGCGCAGTGGTTGAGAGTCCGCCTGCCGATGCAGGGAACACGGGTTCGTGCCCCGGTCCGGGAAGATCCCACATGCCGCAGAGCGGCTGGGCCCGTGAGCCATGGCCGCTGAGCCTGCGCGTCAGGAGCCTGCGCTCTGCAACAGGAGAGGCCACAACAGTGAGAGGCCCGCGTACCGCAAAAAAAAAAAAAAAAAAAAAAAAAAATTGATAAACCATTAGGCCGACTCATTAAGAAAAAAAGGGAGAAGACTCAAATCAATAGAATTAGAAATGGGAGGCTTCCCTAGTGGCACAGTTGTTAAGAATCCGCCTGCCAATGCAGGGGACACGGGTTTAAGCCCTGGTCCGGGAAGATCCCACATGCCGCGGAGCAACTAAGCCCGTGCACCACAACAACTGAGCCTGCGCTCTAGAGCCTGTGAGCCACAGCTACTGAGCCCACGTGCTGCAACTACTGAAGCCTGCATGCTTAAAGCCCATGCTCCACAACAAGAGAAGCCACTGCAATGAGAAGCCCATGCACTGCAACAAAGAGTAGCCCCCACTAACCGCACGTAGAGAAAGCCCACATGTAGCAACGAAGACCCAATGCACCAAAAAAAAAAAAAAAAAAAATAGAACTAGAAATGAAAAAGGAGAAGTAACAACTGACATGGCAGAAGTACAAAGGATCATAAGAGATTATTACAAGCAGCTATATGCCAATAAAATGGACAACCTGGAAGAAATGGACAGATTCTTAGAAAAGCACAATCTCCTGAGACTGAACCAGGAAGAAATAGAAAATATAAACAGACCAATCATAAGCACTGAAATTGAGGCTGTGAATAAAAATCTTCCAACAAACAAAAGCTCAGGACCAGATGGCTTCACAGGCAAATTCTATCAAACATTTAGAGAAGAGCTAACACCTATCCTTCTTAAACTCTTCCAAAATATAGCAGAGGGAGGAACACTCCCAAACTCATTCTATGAGACCACCATCACCCTGATACCAAAACCAGACAAGGATGTCACAAAGAAAGAAAACTACAGGCCAATATCACTGATGAACATAGATGCAAAAATCCTTGACAAAATACTAGCAAACAGAATCCAACAGCACATTAAAAGGATCATACACCATGATCAAGTGGGGTTTATCCCAGGAATTCAAGGATTCTTCAATATATGCAAATCAATCAATGTGATAAACCATATTAACACACTGAAGGAGAAAAACCATCTCAATAGATGCAGAAAAAGCTTTTGACAAAATTCAACACCCATTTATGATAAAAATCCTCCAGAAAGTAGGCATAGAGGGAACGTAGCTCAACATAATAAAGGCCATATATGACAAACCCATAGTCAACATTGTTCTCAGTGGTGGAAAACTGAAACCATTTCCTCTAAGATCAGGAACAAGACAAGGTTGTCCACTCTCACCACTACTATTCAACATAGTTTTGGAAGTTTCAGCCACAGCAATCAGAGAAGAAAAAGAAATAAAAGGAATCCAAATCAGAAAAGAAGAAGTAATGCTGTCACTGTTTGCAGATGACATGATACGTTACATAGAGAATCCTAAAAATGCTACCAGAAAACTACTAGAGCTAATCAGTGAATTTGGTAAAGTAGCAGGATACAAAATTTATGCACAGAAATCTCTTGCTTTCCTATACACTAATGATGAAAAATCTGAAAGAGAAATTAAGGAAACACTCCCATTTACCATTGTAACAAAAAAAATAAAATATCTAGGAATAAACCTACCTAATGAGACAAAAGACCTGTATGCAGAAAACTATAATACACTTATGAAAGAAATTAAAGATGATACAAATAGATGGAGAGATATACCATGTTCTTGGATTGGAAGAATCAACATTGTGAAAATGACTCTACTACCCAAAGCAATCTACAGATTCAATGCAATCCCTATCAAACTACCACTGGCATTTTTCACAGAACTAGAACAAAAAATTTCACAACTTGTATGGAAACACAAAAGACCCTGAATAACCAAAGCAATCTTGAGAAAGAAAAACAGAGCTGGAGGAATCAGGCTCCCAAACTTCAGACTATACTACAAAGCTACAGTAATCAAGACAGTATGGTACTGGCACAAAAACAGAAATATAGATCAATGGAACAGGATAGAAAGCCCAGAGATAAACCCACGCACATATGGTCACCTTATTTTTGATAAAGGAGGCAAGAATATACAATGGAGAAAAGACATTCTTCAATAAGTGGTGCTAGGAAAACTGGACAGCTACATGTAAAAGAATGAATCAGAACTCCCTATTACCATACACAAAAATAAAATCAAAATGGATTAAAGACCTAAATGTAAGGCCAGGCATTATAAAACTCCTGAGGAAAACATAGGCAGAACACTTTATGACATAAATCACAGCAAGATCCTTTTTGACCCACCTCCTAGAGAAAGGGAAATAAAAACAAAAATAAACCAATGGGACCTAATGAAACTTAAAAGCTTTTGCATAGCAAAGGAAACCATAAACAAGACAAAAAGGCAACCCTCAGAAGAGGAGAAAATATTTGCAAATGAAGAAACTGACAAAGGATTAATCTCCAAAATTTACAAGCAGCTCATGCAGCTCCATATCAAAAAAAAAAACACCCAATCCAAAAATGGGCAGAAGACCTAAATAGACATTTCTCCAAAGAAGATATACAATTTGCCAACAAACACATGAAAGGATGCTCAACATCACTAATCATTAGACAAATGCAAATCAAAAGTACAACGTGGTATCACCTCACACCAGTCAGAATGGCCATCATCAAAAAATCTA
>NW_020837990.1:3316268-3401122 GCF_003676395.1 Aethalodelphis obliquidens
AAAAAAAAAAAAAAAAAAAAAAAAAAATTGATAAACCATTAGGCCGACTCATTAAGAAAAAAAGGGAGAAGACTCAAATCAATAGAATTAGAAATGGGGGGCTTCCCTAGTGGCACAGTTGTTAAGAATCCGCCTGCCAATGCAGGGGACACGGGTTTAAGCCCTGGTCCGGGAAGATCCCACATGCCGCGGAGCAACTAAGCCCGTGCACCACAACAACTGAGCCTGCGCTCTAGAGCCCGTGAGCCACAGCTACTGAGCCCACGTGCTGCAACTACTGAAGCCCGCATGCTTAGAGCCCATGCTCCACAACAAGAGAAGCCACTGCAATGAGAAGCCCATGCACTGCAACAAAGAGTAGCCCCCACTAACCGCAAGTAGAGAAAGCCCACATGTAGCAACGAAGACCCAATGCACCAAAAAAAAAAAAAAAAAAAATAGAACTAGAAATGAAAAAGGAGAAGTAACAACTGACATGGCAGAAGTACAAAGGATCATGAGAGATTATTACAAGCAGCTATATGCCAATAAAATGGACAACCTGGAAGAAATGGACAGATTCTTAGAAAAGCACAATCTCCTGAGACTGAACCAGGAAGAAATAGAAAATATAAACAGACCAATCATAAGCACTGAAATTGAGGCTGTGATTAAAAATCTTCCAACAAACAAAAGCTCAGGACCAGATGGCTTCACAGGCAAATTCTATCAAACATTTAGAGAAGAGCTAACACCTATCCTGTTGGGAGCCAAGAAGTTTTCGCCATTAGAAGATGGCCGACACCCTGCTTCTCTTCCTGATTTATGAGATAGAAGTTCGCGCCTAAAATGAAAGCCCGCGCACGCAGCACCAATGATGATTAGCCAAGTACTTCCCTCATTCTGAATCCCGCCCCCCTTTCTCTGCAGTGTATAAATACAGCTACCGCAGCAATAAAAGTTTGAGGCTTGATCAGGATTTTGTCTTGCCTCCATTCTTTCGCGTCTCCTGCCCTTCCCCCTTTTTTCAACCCCCACAGGTTCCTCCTCGGACTCACAAGGATTTGTCCTGCTGGTCGGGACTCCCGGGGACGCCCGGGGCCGTACACACTATCCTTCTAAACTCTTCCAAAATATAGCAGAGGGAGGAACACTCCCAAACTCATTCTATGAGACCACCATCACCCTGATACCAAAACCAGACAAGGATGTCACAAAGAAAGAAAACTACAGGCCAATATCACTGATGAACATAGATGCAAAAATCCTCGACAAAATACTAGCAAACAGAATCCAACAGCACATTAAAAGGATCATACACCATAATCAAGTGGGGTTTATCCCAGGAATGCAAGGATTCTTCAATATATGCAAATCAATCAATGTGATAAACCATATTAACACACTGAAGGAGAAAAACCATCTCAATAGATGCAGAAAAAGCTTTTGACAAAATTCAACACCCATTTATGATAAAAATCCTCCAGAAAGTAGGCATAGAGGGAACGTAGCTCAACATAATAAAGGCCATATATGACAAACCCACAGTCAACATTGTTCTCAGTGGTGGAAAACTGAAACCATTTCCTCTAAGATCAGGAACAAGACAAGGTTGTCCACTCTCACCACTACTATTCAACATAGTTTTGGAAGTTTCAGCCACAGCAATCAGAGAAGAAAAAGAAATAAAAGGAATCCAAATCAGAAAAGAAGAAGTAATGCTGTCACTGTTTGCAGATGACATGATACGTTACATAGAGAATCCTAAAAATGCTACCAGAAAACTACTAGAGCTAATCAGTGAATTTGGTAAAGTAGCAGGATACAAAATTTATGCACAGAAATCTCTTGCTTTCCTATACACTAATGATGAAAAATCTGAAAGAGAAATTAAGGAAACACTCCCATTTACCATTGTAACAAAAAAAATAAAATATCTAGGAATAAACCTACCTAATGAGACAAAAGACCTGTATGCAGAAAACTATAATACACTTATGAAAGAAATTAAAGATGATACAAATAGATGGAGAGATATACCATGTTCTTGGATTGGAAGAATCAACATTGTGAAAATGACTCTACTACCCAAAGCAATCTACAGATTCAATGCAATCCCTATCAAACTACCACTGGCATTTTTCACAGAACTAGAACAAAAAATTTCACAACTTGTATGGAAACACAAAAGACCCTGAATAACCAAAGCAATCTTGAGAAAGAAAAACAGAGCTGGAGGAATCAGGCTCCCAAACTTCAGACTATACTACAAAGCTACAGTAATCAAGACAGTATGGTACTGGCACAAAAACAGAAATATAGATCAATGGAACAGGATAGAAAGCCCAGAGATAAACCCACGCACATATGGTCACCTTATTTTTGATAAAGGAGGCAAGAATATACAATGGAGAAAAGACATTCTTCAATAAGTGGTGCTAGGAAAACTGGACAGCTACATGTAAAAGAATGAATCAGAACTCCCTATCACATACACAAAAATAAAATCAAAATGGATTAAAGACCTAAATGTAAGGCCAGGCATTATAAAACTCCTGAGGAAAACATAGGCAGAACACTTTATGACATAAATCACAGCAAGATCCTTTTTGACCCACCTCCTAGAGAAAGGGAAATAAAAACAAAAATAAACCAATGGGACCTAATGAAACTTAAAAGCTTTTGCATAGCAAAGGAAACCATAAACAAGACAAAAAGGCAACCCTCAGAAGAGGAGAAAATATTTGCAAATGAAGAAACTGACAAAGGATTAATCTCCAAAATTTACAAGCAGCTCATGCAGCTCCATATCAAAAAAAAAAACACCCAATCCAAAAATGGGCAGAAGACCTAAATAGACATTTCTCCAAAGAAGATATACAATTTGCCAACAAACACATGAAAGGATGCTCAACATCACTAATCATTAGACAAATGCAAATCAAAAGTACAACGTGGTATCACCTCACACCAGTCAGAATGGCCATCATCAAAAAATCTACAAACAATAAATGCTGGAGAGGGTGTGGAGAAAAGGGAACCCTCTTGCACTGTTGGTGGGAATGTAAATTGATACAGCCACTATGGAGAACAGTATGGAGGTTCCTTAAAAAACTAAAAATAGAATTACCATATGATGCAGCAATCCCACTACTGGGCATATACCCTGAGAAAACCATGATTCAAAAAGAGTCATGTACCAAAATGTTCATTGTAGCTCTATTTACAATAGCCAGGACATGGAAGCAACCTAAGTGTCCACTGACTGGATAAAGAAGTCAATGGATGAATGGATAAAGAAGATGTGGCACATATATACAATGGAATATTACTCAGCCATAAAAAGAAATGAAATTGGGTTGTTTGTAGTGAGTGGATGGAGCTAGAGTCTGTCATACAGAGTGAAGTAAGTCAGAAAGAGAAAAACAAATACCGTATGCTAACACATATATATGGAATCCAAAAAAACCAAAAAATGGTTCTGAAGAACCTAGGGGCAGGACAGGAATAAAGATGTAGACATAGAGAATGGATTTGAGGACACGGGGAGGGGGAAGGGTAAGCTGGCATGAAATGAGAGAGTGGCATGGACATATATACACTACCAAATGTAAAACAGATAGCTCGTGGGAAGCAGCCGCATAGCACAGGGAGATCAGCTCGGTGCTTTGTGACCACCTAGAGGGGTGGGTTAGGGAGGGTGAGAGGTAGACACAAGAGGGAGGAGATATGGGGATATATGTATATGTATAGCTGATCACTTTGTTATAAAGCAGAAACTAACACACCATTGTAAAGCAATTATACTCCAATAAAGATGTTAAAAAAAAACCCAAAAACTTCCTTCCCTCTTCTCCCACTCCTTCTTCTTTCTTTGAGTCAAAAATCTCTTCCTTCCCTTTGTCTCTTACCTAATTTCCTCTTTGCTGTGCCTATGATTATGGTTTCTTTGCTCAGGCAGCCTGATCTGTGTTCTTCCTGCCCTCTGAGACCTGGAACGTGGGCTGGTTGGTTCTTGCTTTTCTTAGGTGCACTGTACTTTGGCCCCATCGCTTGTGGACAGCAGGCTCCCTCCTATTTGCCTTTGAGCAGTGCTTCAATTCCCCTTGCTCCCGACAGACTACAACGAAAATCTAGAATGTCTTCCGGCCGCTGCTCATTCTTAGAAATACATTTGCACTCTACTTAGTGCCTTTGAGTAGTTATCATGGTTAATGTTTGTACTTTAATGCTCCCTCTTGAGCAATGGTTCATCCAGCTAAGTCACACATTTGTGATAATTAGAAAAGAGGTGACGGACGTGGGGATTTAATTCTATGGCTTAGTTTGGGAGATACATTTTTTTTATCGTTAACTTATATGACATATCTGGGAGGCACTCTTGGCTAGCATTCATTTATTTTAAGGGGGTGAGAGGTTGTGTTTTTCTAACTCTTTAGTTGAGCTTGCTGACCTTTTTAAAGTCATCAAAATCCAATAATACTATTTAAGCATCCTTGTAGAATCTATGCTAAACACTAGCAATTAAGTTCAAGTGAATACAGTGTCCTCTGATATTTATATTCCAAAGCTGACACAAACGCAAAACAGTTTAACACAGTACTGTGAAATATGCTCATGTGTTATAATGATTAATTCACAATTGCTTCCTAGGTAAAGTTTTAGCAACTAAGTGCTAAGCCTCCCCTTCTGCTAGACCTACTGAAATACACTAGAAATCCCTGGTGCTCAGACACTGATCCCAATAACAGTGAGCACATTCAGTGAAAGATTTTAAGCTTTCAACAAAAAAAGCTTAAAATTTGTTATATTCCCCATCCCCACAAAAAGGTCTTAGGCTTGTTCCTCCAACTGCTTTCATTCCGGATTTCCCTCCTTAGTGACTGGTAGCTTGGTGTTTTGATTCAATATTAGGTTTCAGCTGGCTATAATGTGTCAAGTAACTCCATTCTCACAGTGTACATTTATTGAGCATCCGCTTCTTATTCTTCAGGCATCCCTTAAGAGGCCCTGCCGTGACAGGGAAAGTCCATCTGGTTTTGCAGCACAAATCTGCATGTATCTTTCCATCCCTCAGGAGAACTGAAACACTCCAACTTTCCCTAATGCCAGTTGGAGCAAATCTTAACAACAACTTAATCCTGCATTTTACAGGTCAACTAGCATTTATCTAAGTAATTAACAAGCCTAGTTCCCTGCTGTGTGAAAGCTTTCAAACTCCTACAGAACTGGACCTGTAAATTTCTAAGCCCATGACCACACCCTGGCACAGAGCTTGATGGCAGTCACTTTGTGTGGGTTTATTCTTTAGAATGCAATGGGAAAATCATTCTGGACTTCGGGCAAGAACTCTCAAGACAAGAAACTGAGATAGGGGGAAAGAGATGTCCTTTGTGCATCCACTAAAGAAAAACCTCAGGCTGCGCACTTCAACTCTACAGGGAAACGGGGACTATGCCAAAGAGAGACAGATTTCAACCCTGTGTCGGCTGAAATCTAAAACGCAGTCATTCATTTGAACTGCAGCTAGGAGTTAGCTCTATGTATCCGTGACTTTGAAAAGGCAATATCCATCGTGGTGCTATTTCCCTTGGACTTGGGGCAAAAGGACTTGAGCGGAAGGTTCCCATCACTACAGAGACATTTGAGGGAGGGAGGGAGGAAGAACAGTACGTCTCTCATCTCTCATTCGGAGATCTCTCCTCCTCATGACTGCTCTTTCTTATTCCTTATGTAGGGGTTTTGCAAACGGCCCATAAAAAAGAAAGCCTCACTATTTCTTATTCTGCCATCAACTCACACTTTGAAAAGAGAAAAACTGCCTTTACTGGTTTAACATTAATTTATTTTACTTCATTTATTGTTAGATGAATATATATATATCTCCTCTCTCCAGTGGATTGTAGGCTTAGGGGAAGGCAGTAGCTCAGTAATAGTTATTAGCACTGCAGGAGTAGTGCCTATCAGACTGTATATAAACAAGAGTTGGCTGTCAGTCACCCCTGGAAGTGGTCATCTTGACCACTTCCTTCAAGTGTCTCTTTCACTGATGGTGAATAATAATCACATTCCTTGGAAAGGTATGATCATAGCTTCATGACTATACACATGTCAGTGTGTGTATTTGTACACCCAGGGGCAAGATGATGAGGGAAACCAGCCCCTGTATCATCAAAATAATTTGATAACACATACCATATATTCTAAATGTTCAAAACACAGCTAACAAAAATATTCCTGATATTTCACTCCTTCAAGATCACAGCCCTTTTGTTCTTCAATAAATACCATGACTGCCTTTCCTTTAAAATGTATACTTGAATCTCTCTTCAGACATATACCTCAGTTTGTTTATCACCCTCGTTTTCAAAGTGCTACTCAACTAACTGATTTTGGAACTTTGTGGGGGGGAATTTTCTAGCTCTCTCCATTTCCCACATTTACTTTAGAACTGGTTCACAAGTCACCCCTAAAACCAGTTTGGATACTTTTAATCATTGTACTTCATTTATTTTTTTAAAGAATTATTGAGGTGTAATTGACATAGAACTCACCCATTTTTAGTGTACATTTCAATGATTTTCAGCAAAGTTACAGAGTTCTAGGGACAATCACCACAATCTAATTTTAGAATATCTTCATCACCTGTTCCCATCCATAGTCCTAGCAACCACTAATCTACTTTCTGACTGTATAGATTTGCTTTTTCTAGATATTTCATATAAAAAGAATCATACAATATATGGGCTTTTGCAACTGGATTGTTTCATTTAGCCCAATGTTTTTGTTTTTAAGGTTCATCTACGTTGCAGCATGTATTGATACTTCCTTCATTCCTTTTTACGGCTGAATAATATTCTGCTGTATGTGTATATACCATACTTGTTTATCCACTCATCAGCTGATGGATATTTGGGTTGTTTCCAGTTTCTGGCTGTTATGAATAGAGCGCCTCTGAATGTTCACAGTCTTTGTGTGGACTTGATTCCTTTTTTATCAGAAAATGTATTTCTCAATTTGATCTTGCATTTATTCTCAGTAGCTTTACAACATGAGACTATTCAAAAGAATGTATCACAGGCTCTGAAGGTGATGCACGAAGAAAAGCTTTTCTGAAAATACTTTCTACACAGACACCACCATTGGACCAAGATGTGATTGTACTGAAGGAGACAATATTTATTTGATATATAAACAGGGGTATTGGTTATAAAATAATCTCATATGGACAGCTTAATTACACCACTCCTGTGAGCCTACAACAGTTTAGCTCAATACCTTGCAGATAGTAGCTTCTTGATAAATATTTGCTGATTGATTTTAAAATGCCCACAGGGTTCTCCTTGGGGAGTAAAATCTCAAAAGGTTCAATGCTCAACAGTTTTTTATTTTCCTCATTTTGTGTAAACAACCAAAGCCCCCTGAGAGAACATGACAAGCTATCCAAAGACCCCCAAGTCACCTTTATGTACCAGGCAGCCACACTGATCTTCCTTCATCTCAAGAGACCCCCGTCAGAGCAATTGCTCTGCAGGCTTGGAGAGGCAGGAAGCGTTTGTGCTGGACCCGTGGGAGCATTTGGTCTGCCAGTGCATTATATCTCCATGAGAAACAGTCCCGGGAGGCAAGCTTTCTCTTGGCAAGTGTCTCCCCTGCCCCTTTGTGGCACATGTTTTCAGAAGGTGGACTGGCCTAGAGCCAGTATTGGCTAACTTCCCCTCACTTGCTCCCTGTACACTGTTCCAGGCCTGTGTGGTCAGATTTGGGCTCTTAACTCAACAGACTCCGACCAGTCTGTGGAAACCAGAAGCACTCTGTGGCCTTGCTTGCTGACATTTTAGATGCCTTATTGGCTCTGGGGAGCCACTAATACACATATGCCTGAGGTCTGTGGGCTCTGGGGTGGCACTCAATGAAAACCCATCATTAATTGGACAAATGAAGTGTTCTCTGGGTTTTCCCTGTGCTCAAGAAAACAGCACATTAGAAATGCAGTCTGAGCGTCCGCCCACAGCCCATGCTCTGTGCGCATCTCCCCTGGGAGCACTGCCAAGGGCAGAGAATGCCAGGCTCTTTCTGCCAGCTTCTGCCACCTCAACGGTCTGCTCTCTCCCACTTTCATGTGGTCATAAATTGTTTCTGGTTTATTTTTCAAAGCACCTTCATACATGTATTAACTCATGTCATAAGCACAGGTTTTAGAACTTAACAGAAAATGTATTTAAATAAGAATCATTCTTTTCCACCAAATTTCATTTCAGTAGACACAATTAAGATTTAATATACTCAGCGTTTTATTGTTTGCTCATTACCCATTTATCTCCCTTCAAAAAAGAAACAGCTAATATATATGTAAGGGAGATTAAGAGGTACAAACTTCCAGTTGCAAAATAAATGAGTCACAGGTATAAAATGTACAGTGCGGGGAATGTAGTCAATAACCTATGTAATATCTTTGTATCTAGCTGATTTACAAGACTGTGTTAGTTCCACAGCCATTCAATATTTCTGTATGTTTCAAAATGATCAGATTGTGATTAGACTTATTGTGGTGATCATGTTGAAACATATAGAAGTATTGAATCACTATGGAACTATCATAGTGTTGTAAACAACTGCACTTCAAAAACAAATAAGCAGGGGCTTCCCAGGTGGCGCAGTGGTTAAGAATCCACCTGTCAGTGCAGGGGACACAGGTTCGAGCCCTGGGCTGGGAAGATCCCACATGCCGCGGAGCAACTAAACCTGTGCGCCACAACTACTGAGCCTGTGCTCTAGAGCCTGCAAGCCACAACTACTGAGCTCACGTGCCACTACTACTGAAGCCCACGTGCCTAGAGCTCATGCTCTTCCACAAGACAAGCCACCGCAATGAGAAGCCCGCACACCTCAACAAAGAGTAGCCCCTGCTCGCCGCAACGAGAGAAAGCAGCAATGAAGACCCAATTCAGCCAAAAGAAAACAAAACAAAAACAAAACAAATAAGCAAACTCATAGAAAAAGAGATCAGATTTGTGGTTTCCAGAGGCAGGGGGTAAGAGGAAGAGGAATTGAATGAGGCAGTCAAAAGGTACCAACTCCCAGTTATAAGATAAATAGGTACTAGGAATCCAATGTAAATGGTAAATATAATGAACACAGCTGTATGTTACATATGAAAGTTGTAGAGAAAGTAAATCCTAAGAATTGTCATCACAAGGAAAAAGTTTTTTTCTTGTTTCTTTAATTTTATGTCTATATGAGATAATGGATGTTCACTGAACTTACTGGGATAACCATTTCATGATGTATATAAGTCAAATCATTATGCTGTACACCTTAAACTTATACAGGGCTATATGTCAATTATATCTCAATAAAACTGGAAGAAAAATAAAGCTGTATATGTTACTCATTAGCTAATTAAAAAATTTTTCCCGGCATTGCTGCTAATTAACTCTATCCATATAATATGGTTACTTTCTCTCCTCTTCCTTTGAATATTTTTTTAATAAATTTATTTATTTATTTGTTCGTTTTTATTTTTGGCTGCATTGGGTCTTCGTTGCTGGGCATGGGCTTCCTCTAGTTGCTGTGAGCGGGGGCTACTCTTCGCTGCAGTGTGCGGGCTTCTCATTGTGGTGGCTTCTTTTGTTGTGGAGCACACAGGCTTCAGTAGTTATGGCACGTGGGCTCAATAGTTGTGGCTTGTGGGCTCTTGGGTGCAGGCTCAGTAGTTGTGGCGCACGGGCTTCGTTGCTCTGCAGCATGTGGATCTTCCCGGCCCAGGGTTCAAACCTGTGTCCCTTGCATTGGCGGGCAGATTCTTAACCACTGTGCCACCAGGGAAGCCCCTTCCTTTGAATATTAATCCTTAGTATCTTTCTTTGATTGTCTGGCCTACCCACTGTAGGGCACACCTATTTTTGTTTGCCCAGCACCCTCCCTTCTGAAAACACTGCCCACCCTTACTCCTCCAGCCAAGGGATCCCAGTAGAACTTTCCTCTTCTTACCCAACTCTGACTGGCTGGCCCAGGGATGGACAACGACCCAATTTAACCAATCACAGTCCTTTCCTGGAACTATTCCAGCTGAACTGAAGGGGAAGCGGGGTCTTTGCTCTCTGATCAAGATGGTCTCATGTTTGCTTAAGAAAGTCCCAGATGGGTATTGTCATTTGCAACCAAAAGGTTTGACATATATACCTACTCTTTTCCTATAATCTTAGCCGCAGTCTTTCTGGTTGTATAACTTTATTACCAACTTTGTGGTCAGCAAATTAAAACAAAACACATGCTATAATACTTTTGCATTGTCCTATTTCCGTTTTATAACCTAAGCATCTTTTAGTAGCTCTAAGGGTCACGAGAGAGAAGAGATGAGTATAGGAAGGTGTTTAGAAACCACATCCCTACGGAATTGCAAACATTTGAGTATTCAACTACAAAAACAAATAAACAGCCTCTGGGGAAGGGGTGGTGGAAGTAAAGCTCTTTGCAATTATTTGAAAAGTTATGTAGAGAAGGAAGTAAAGTTTGCTGCTTGTCATTTTTATAGAGGCATCAGTCCCCAAGACTAGAATTAGCAGAGTCTGATTGTTGTTCTTTATAAAGAGAAAATACTTTCTAATAACCAAGGTGTACCAAAAATGAAACAGGATTCCACTCAAAAAGTAAGATTCCTTGCAGCACAGCTCTCAGGATCTTAGTTCCCTGTGGCCCCAGCAGTGAAAGAGCCAAGTTCTAACCAATGGACCGCCAGGGAATTCACCTCCCCCCTCTTTTAAAATATATTGGAGTATAGTTGATTCACAATGTTGTGTTCATTTCAGGTATACAGCAAAGTGTATCAGTTATACATATACATATATCAATTCTTTTTCAGATTCTTTTCCCATATAGGTTATTACAGAACATTGAGTAGAGTTCCCTGGGCTATACAGTAGATCCTTGTTGATTATCTATTTTATACACAGTTATGTGTATATGTTAATCCCAATCTCCTAATTTATCCCTTCCCCCCACCCTTTTGTCTTTGGTAACCATAAGTTTGTTTTCTACATCTGTGACTCTATTTCTGTTTTGTGAATAAGTTCATTTGTACCGTTTTGGTTTTTTTTAGATTCCACATATAAGCGAAATCATATGATATTTGTCTTTGTCTGACTTACTTCACTTAGTATGATCATCTCTAGGTCCATCCATGTCGCTGCAAATGGCATTATTTCATTCTTTTTTCATGGCTGAGTAATATTCCATTGTATCGATATACATGCACCACATCTTCTTTATCTATTCCTCTGTCGATGGACATTTAGGTTTTTCCATGTCTTGGCTATTTTCGATGGTGCTGCAATGAACACTGGGGTGCACATATCCTTTTGGATTATGGTTTTCTCTGGATATATGCCCAGGAGTGGGACTGCAGGATCATATGGTAGTAGAGGTGATTGTTTAAGGCCTCCTGAGTGAGGGATATTACTTGGTGTTGAAGTGGAGATGGAGATGGGAATATTGCTGGAGAAAGAGGTCAGGAACTCGGAGCTCTGCCTAGGATTAGTACCAGGATTCATTTGAGACAGGAATAGGTTCTCATCCTGTATCCCGCCATGCTGGTGCATCTAATCATTAATGTCCCTGATTGCATTCATTTAAATTATTTAAATGGTAGCTATATCTGGCCTCTCTGGATCTTGGTTCTCTCAGATAGGAAATGGGAAACTTGGACTAGCTTAGAAGTCTCCAGACATTCTTATTAGGGATCAGAGAGGGAGGACTGACAGGAAATTCTAAAGGTTGGAGAGGTGAGGAGATGCAACGTCCAATATTCCACATACAGTGCTCTCTCCCTCTCTCTAGGCATTGGAATTGTGTTATGGGTGAAGAGGTAAATGGAGGGAGAGAATGATGGGGAGTGAGGGGGTATAAGCAGGACTGGTGACATAATTTGTAGGACCCTGCATAAAATGAAAATTTAGAGTTCCTTGTTAAGAATTTCAAGATAGCAACAGTAGAGCATTAAACAAAGTGCAGTGTCCTTCTAAGTGTGGGGCCCTGTGTAACTGCACAGGTCATGCACCAATAAAGCCAGCCCTGGGTGTATGACAACACCTGTATCAATTGGAGCAATTTTATTTGAGGCTCCTTGTCTAGATAATTTCAAAACTCTCCTTTGGGGCTTCCCTGGTGGCGCAGTGGTGGAGAGTCCGCCTGCCGATGCAGGGGACACGGGTTCGTGCCCCGGTCCGGGAAGATCCCACATGCCGCGGAGCGGCTGGGCCCGTGAGCCATGGCCGCTGAGCCTGCGCATCCAGAGCCTGTGCTCCACAATGGGAGAGGCCACAACAGTGAGAGGCCCGCGTACCACAAAAAAACAAAAACAAAAAGAAAGACTCTCCTTTGGCTCTAACAGGGGATATTTCAATCAATAAAGCAATTGAAAGCTTCACTGATCATCTATATACTAAAAAATTTGGTAATTCTATAAGTAAACAATAGAAGGAACAAATAAACGCCCAACAGTTACTAAATTTCTCTGAATTTTCTAAAATTGGAATGATTGTGGATTTGGCTCATTAAGACAATCTGTTCCCAAAGAGGCCTGTTAATTAAGGGGATTTGTCTGCATTGTCTAACATGCATTTTATCCCCGTTTGTCTTTATTTAGAATCAAGTGCATACAGTTATCCTTTCCTCTGGGATTGGTGTCAATGAACCATTTTTCTTCTCTTACTCATTCAGCAACTACTTACTGTACCTTCTGAACATTATATGCCCCACACTGTGCTAAGTATTGAAACCACTGGGGACAAGTCTACAAAGAAGGATGGCTGGTGTGATGGGGTGAAGAGTCATCTAACTCATCTAAAGGAAGACAGTAACATAAGCCAAGGCATGAAGGTCAAAATCTTAAATTGGTCATTTGGTGTTCAATCCTTTTATGGGTCACAAAAAAAAAAAAAAAAAGTCATCATTTGGTGACCTTTCCAAGTTGTTGGATGTGGGGCTTTGGAGTGGCCTGAGCCATGGGTTCTGCACAGAGATGCTTCAAAGCCTTATTAAAAATGTTTGAGGAATTCCCTGGAGGCCCAGTGGTTAGGACACTGCGCTCTCACTGTCGAGGGCCGGGGTTCAATCCCTGGTCGGGGAACTAAGATCCCACAAGCCGCGCAGCGTAGGCCTCTTCCCCCATCAAAGAAAAGTTTGGGTCCCCAGGAAGCCCTATTATATACAAGTTTACCAGGAAATTTGGGGAGGAATGGGGTTGATGGGCTTCATCGTTTATAAAGTCAAGAGTGCTGGTAAAAGCACTTTGAAAGTTTTGAGTCCTGAGTCTGTGCATGGCCATCATTAACCAACTTTACTTGGAGTGCACATCAGGTGGAACATCAGTCTGTCTGTCAATGTAAGCAAGCTCTGTTAGATGGGACACGGAACATTACTCTACACATGGCATGAAGAAACGTACCTGTAAGGTGCCAGAAAAAAAAAAATCTTAAATTGGGAAATGGCAAAGAATCCAGTGTTGCTGGAGTGTAGGATGTATGTGGGGGATGACGTGGGAGGTGAATATAGAAAGGGAGCTTGGAACCAATAGTGGAGGGTCTGGGAATGCCAGAGGAGTTTGTCATTGATTCTATGAACAAAAAGGAGCTTTTGAGCAGGAAAGTGCCAAGATCTGAGCAGCCCTTTTAGGAATTTAATTTGTCAGTCACACCTGGCACTAAGTGCTAGCAATTATTATCTTATTATGTAACAGTTTAAGCAGTATGTATTTAGAAGAAGTAACCACAAACAGTGTGCAGCAATGTCATTTCCCCATAGTCTCCCCAGTCTGTTGAACTACCGACTATCATGGTCTAGCTCTCCATGTATTTAGGCCTTCTTCAGTTTCTCAGTAGTTCTCAATTATCATTCATTAAATTCATCCCCAAGGATTTTTCTTAATACTAGTATAAATAATACTTAAAAATTATTTCCAATTGTTTATTGCTAGTGTATAGAAATATAATTGATTTTTTAATGTTGAAAATATATCCTGTGACCTTGCTAAATTCACTTATTTCTATTAAGTTTGGGTTTTTTGGGTAGGTTTTTAGAATCATTTTCCAAGTACACTATCATGTTGTCTATGAATAAAGTACTATTATATCTTCCTTTATAATCTGTAAGTCTTTTATTTCTTTTCCCTGTTTTACTGGCTAATACTAATAGAATTGTCAGAATAGACATTCTTGCCTTGTTTCCAGTCTAAGGGGAAAGCCTTCAGCTCTTCAGCATTAAATATGATGTCAGCTGTGGGTTTTTATAAATGCCCTTTATCAGACTGAGGAAGTGTTCTTCTTTCTCTAGTTTGCTGAGAGTTTAGTTGGAGTTTGTCAAATTCTTTTGCTGCATCTATTAAGGTAATCTTATGATCTTCTCCTTTATTCTTTTCTTTTAAATTTATTTATTTTATTTTTTGGCTGTGTTGGGTTTTTGTTGCTGCGCGTGGGCTTTCTCTAGTTGCAGCGAGCGAGGGCTACTCTTCGCTGTGGTGCACGGGCTTCGCATTGCAGTGGCTTCTCTTGTTGCGGAGCACGGGCTCTAGGTGCGCGGGCTTCAGTAGGTGTGGCGCATGGGCTCAGTAGTTGTGGTTCGCGGGCTCTAGAGCACAGGCTCAGTAGTTGTGGCACACGGGCTTAGCCACTCCACGGCCTGTGGGATCTTCCCAGACCAGGGCTTGAACCTGTGTCCCCTGCATTGGCAGGCAGATTCTTAACCATTGCGCCACCAGGGAAGCCCTCTCCTTTATTCTTTTAATGTAGTGAATGACATTGATTGATCTTTATTATTGAAATAGCTTTGCATTCCTGCCTGCAACCTGCTTGGGCATGATGTACTATCCTTATATATAGCTGGATTCAGTATGCTAATACGTTGTTAGATATTCTTTCTTTTATGTCTAAGAAGGTTACTTATCTATAATTTCCTTTTATTATAATGTCCCTGTCTTATTTTGATATCAGGGTAATTCTGGACTCATAAAATGAGTTGGTAAGTGTTCTCTCCTTTTTTTTTTTCTAAAAGTATATGTGAAAAATGGGTATTGTTTCTTACTTAAATATTTAGACCACTTACTGTTGTCTCATAACGAATGCACCAAGGCTCTGTTCGTTTTATTTTCACTCTTTTTTTCTCTCTGTGATCCAATCTGTTTAATTTTTATTGCCCCATCTTCCAGACCACTGATTTTTTCCCTAAAGTGTCCAATATCCTGTAAATAAATAAAAATCTAGTGATTATTTTCATTTCAAATATTTTATTTTTCATTATTGTTTCACTATTATTTTCATTTGCTTTTCAAAAATAGTTCTCATTTCTCTGTTGAGCTCCCTCTGTATTTCATTATTGCATTAGTTTCCTGCAGCTTCTGTAATAAATTACCACACACTGGGTGGCTAAAAATAGCAGAAAAGTATTCTTTCACTGTTCAGGAGGCCAGAAGTCTGAAATCAGTATTACTGAGCTGATATCAAGGTGTTGACAGGGTCACACCCTCTCCAAGGCTCTAAGGGAGAATCTGTTTCACGCTCTTCCATCTTCTGGTGAATTTCTTGGCTTGTGGCCATATCACTCCAATCTTTAGGGCCCATATCTTCAGATCTTTCTCTATTCTGTCTTCCCTTATCTCTCTCTCTCTCTCTCTCTCTCCTCTTTCTATGTGTGTGTGTGAGAATCTCCCTCTGCCTCCGTCTTATAAGGATACATGTGATTGCATTTAAGGCCCACCCAGATAACCTAGGATAATCTCCCATCTCAAGATCCTTTATCACATCCACAAAAACTTTGCCATATAAGGTAACATTCACAGGTTTCAGGATTAGGATGCACAAATATTTGAGGGAGCTATTTTTCATTCTATCATACTCATTATATCCATTTTTTCATTTAAGTTTTCTAACACATTTATAATAACTTTTTAAAGTTTTTGTCCGCTAATTCCATCATCTCAGTCTTTTCTATTGACTTTTTTCTTCCAGCTATGAGCTATATTTTTCATCTTTTTCATATGTCTAGTTATTTCTGATTGTTTGTTGGACACTTTAAATGCTACATTTTTTTTAGAAGGTAGATTTTGCTCTCTTTTTACAAAGAGTCTCGAATTCTGTTCTGAAAGGTAGTTCATCTGTTGAGGGGTCACTTTATCTTGTTCAGACTTGTTTTTAAGTTTTATTAAAATTAATCTAGAATAATCCTAACTTTGGGCAAGAGTAGTCTTACTCTTAAGGCATGGTCTCAAGTGTTGTTGAGCAAGGGTTGTTCAGCAAGATTTCTGGCTGGTTGGAATTCCAATATCTCCCCCCAGTACTGTGTGACCTCCAGAATCTCTGATGATCTTATTGATCCCCTAGTAGCCATTCTCTGCCAGGCAATGTACATTAGTCTTGCAATGTACATATTTAACTTTGTATTTGGCCAAAGACTCAAGGTTACCCTAGGCTAATTTCTGGAGCTCTTTCTTTGCATGGCTTGCTACCCTCTAATGCTCTGCTCTGTAAAATCCAGCCACCTTCGTGGCCCCCACCTGCAATCTCTGTTTCTTCCATCCTTCTTTTCTCCCTCATGGAAATAACTCCCATGCAGAAGGATGTGATGAATGTGGAGCCCATAAAAACTTTAGTTTTTATTCTTTAAAAGATCAAATTCCTCCTGTATCTGTTGTTTAAGGCTTGAACATAACTTTTGAAGTTCAAAAAGTTGGAACCCAACTTTTAAAGCTTGAAGGTAACGTAACAGTTTTATAATTGTTTACAATATAAAGATAAATTTGATATCTGTTGGTAAAAACCCTAAGTCCATTCAGAGAAAACCATAATTCAAAAAGATCCATGCACCCCAATGTTCACTGCAGCACTACTGAAAATAGCCAAGACAAGAAGCAACCTAAATGTCCGTCGACAGAGTAATGAATAAAGAAGATGTGGTACATATATACAGTGGAATATTACTCAGCCATAAAAAGGAACAAAATAATGCCATTTGTAGCAACACGGATAGAGATTATCATACTAAGTGAAGTAAGTCAGACAGAGAAAGACAAATATCATATGATATCCCTTTTATGTGGAATCTTAAAAAAACAGTACAAATGAACTTATTTACAAAACAGAAATAGAGTCACAGATGTAGAAAGCAAACTTATGGTTACCAGAGGCAAAAGAGTGGGGGGGAGAGATAAATTAGAAGGCTGGGACTAACATATACACAGTACTATATATAAAACAGTTAACTAATAAGGACCTACTGTATAGCACAGGGAACTCTACTCAGTATTCTATAATAACTTCTATGGGAAAAGAATCTAAAAAAGAATGGATATATGTATAACTGATTTACTTTAATGTATACGTGAAACTAACAGAACATTGTAGATCAACTATACTCCAATAAAAATTTTTTAAAAACCCTAAGTCCAATATTACTTTTTTTTTTTTTTGGCTGTTCTGTGCAGCCTGCAGGATCCCAGTTCCTCAACCAGGGATCAAACCTGGGGCCCCAGCAGTGGAATAGTGGAGTCCTAACCACTGGACCACCAGGGAATTCCCTTACTATGTTTTTTTTAATTAATTCATTTTTATTGGAGTATAGTTGCTTTACAATGTTGTGTTAGTTTCTGCTGTAAAGCAAAGTGCATCAGCTATGCGTATACATATATCCCCTCTCTTTTTTGTATTTCCTTCCCATTTAAGTCACCACAGAGCAATGAGTAGAGGTCCCTATGCTATACAGTAGGTTCTCATTAGTTATCTATTTCATATCCCTTACTATGTTTTTAAAGCTTTCCGTTTACTGAGTATGTGTGTGGAAGGCTAAACACTTTACATGAATTTTCTCATGTAATTATCAAGTAACTCTATGTGGCATATACTACGTTTTGTAGATGGGTAAATGAGATTTGCGGAGGTTTAAGTAACTTTCTTAATGTCACAGATTTTGTAGGTGGCATACTCAAGGTTTGAATTCATCTGTATCTGATTAAAAACCCAAGTGCTTAACCATTACATAATAGAGTACACTTAAAAACACCAAGACCCATATCTGGCAACACAGTTGAAATCCAATGGATCAGGAAAGCAGGCCTATTCAAATTTCTAGCAACGCAACTATACAAGTGCTTTAGAGTAGCTGGCTAGTCATTTTGCCTGTTTGATTTTCCCCACTTCTCCATGTTTCTCTTTGCTGTTCATTATTGAAGGAAACCACTTTTTCCAGGCTCCCCTTTCCTCTGGGTTCAAGAAATAATAAAGGAACTTCTTCAGGATGAAAGCAAGTGACACCAAGAAGCAATTCAAATCCACACAATAAAAACAAAGAGCACCAGGAAAGATAATTATGTAATTTTAAAAGACAGTGGAAATGCCTTTGTGTTTTTTCATCTCTTAGCTGATTTAAGAGACAACTGTATAAAATGGTATATGTATAAGATTGTCTGGTTGGGCCTATAACATACAGAAATAAGTGCGATATTGTGATTTATAATAAGAAATGTATATTTGGTCTTCGTTCCTATTCTTGACACGTAGCTCTCAAAACCCTTGGAACTTCCTAAGCCATGAAAGTAACGGGAGCATATTTTACTATAGTATTTGGTCATCTGCCCTTGGTTCCTGTAACAGCTCCAGAGCCATAAAGGTCACAGGAGTGGCTTGTTATTCTTACCAAGCCCCTTTTGGTTACGCCTGAGTTTACGAGTTTAATCGTCAGTGGCCAATGATTAATCAATTTTGCCTGTGTAATGAAGCCTCCACATAAATCCAGAAGGACAGGGATCAGAGAGCTTTTGGGGTTAGTGAACACATGGAGGTGCTGGAAGGGTGGCGTGGTCAGAGACAGCACGGAAACTCCACGCCCCGTTCCCAATACCTTGCCCAATGTGGCTCTTCCATCAGGCTATGCATCAGTAGTCTTTATAATACCTTTTATAATAAACTGGTAAATGTAAGTAAATATTTCTCTGAGTTCTGTGAGCCACTCTAGCAAATTCACTGAACCCAAGGAGGGGGTTGTGGGACTCTCCAAACTATAGCACATAGGTCAGAAGCACAGGCAACTACCTGGACTTGGGACTGGCATCTAAGGGGGCAGAGGGAACAGTCTTATAGTACTGAGCCCTTAATCTGTGGGATCTGATGCTAGCTTCAGGTGGAGAGTGTCAGAGATGATTTAATTTCTTGGTGTTGGAAAAAACAGTGGAATAAGGGGAAGGGAGGACTCAGTGATGACCTCCTGAAGACCACTGTTTGGAAGGCATCTCCATTATTCAATATACAAGTTACAACTAGTATGACAAAGATCCAAACATGTGGCTTAACCAGGTAGAAATTTTAACTGGATAGAAAGTTTCTCTCTTAGTTAACAGTTCACATAGTTCGAGGCTGAGAGAGGGGTGTTGGATATTGGTACTGGGAACTCAAGCTCCTTCCACCTTGTTGCTTTGCAATGTCTCAGTTTGTCCACAGGATCAAAGATTTGTCATGACCACATTCCAGACTGTGGAGAGAGAGAGAGAGAGAGAGGAAGAGGGAATGCTCCCTTCCTATTAAGGGCACTAGCAAGTGGTGGTATGCATCATTTCTGTTCACATCCCACTGGCCTGAACCTAATTTCACAGCCATACCAAGGAAGCGTAAAATATGTAATCTTCAGTCGATCAGCCAAGGGCCCAGCATAAAGTGCTATTACCAAAGGAAAAAAAGAGAGAGAGAGAGAGAGAGTGGATGCTGGAGGGAAAAAGGCAAGGTCCCCAAAAATGTTAGTAGATCCAGTTGTTAGAAAGTCCTGTGCTCACCTGAACTGAGTCTGCCTCTCTGACAGTTGTCTGTTGGTCTTACATCTGCCCCTGGACTCAAGGAGCATAAATCTATCTCATTTTCTGCAGAAAAGCCCTTCAAATATTTGAAGACAATTGTAACTTCCTCCTAAGACGTTCCCAGGCTAAACATCTCAATTTCCTTCAACTACTTCTCATAGGACGTGTTTTTCAGATTCTCATGACCTTGGTCAGTGTATTCTGTATACGCTCTTGCGAGTTTTGCTTTTCTTAAAAAATGGAACCAGAATAGGTTGCTTACGTAACATGAATAGACTAGGATTATCATCTTTCTTGTTCTCGAGAGTATATTTCAATTAATATAGCCTAAGATTGTATTTTAACAACCGAATTATACTATTGACTCCTGTGGAGTTTGAGATCAGTGAAAGAATACAACTCTCTTTCTCTCAGATCCTGAGTCTCCTTCTTACAGTTATGCAAATGATTTGATGAACTAAAATATACTACATGTGCATTTATCCCTACTACTTTTCTTCTTATTACTTTTAGCCTAAGGTTCTAGAATGCCAATAGGATTTCATCACTTAATCTATTGTTACCTATAACTTTCGGCCTAGATTTTTAAAATTTAAGCAATGAAAGAACCAAAATAATTATTAACTCTAGAAAAAAAATTACACAACAAGGGAACAATAATACCATAATACTCTTCAATTTTTAGTAGTATACTACTCTAATGAATAGTAATAAATGCTATAATAATGTAAGTATTGAATATGGAATGAGAGTATGAAATCCTCATCTCCTGAAATACAAAGATGAACAGATATTACCTAAGATTGTCAAACCAAGATATAATAATATAAGCGAATTATTTACAAGTACAGAAATAAATACCAGAATAAATAGCTTAAAAATTGAAAGTCAATGCATCTGAGGAGTGGAGCTAGGGACAGGAGGTATGCAGGCAGGAACAACAAATTTTTCTTCTGTCCGTTCAGTACCATTTGACTTCTTTTTTTTTTCATTTTGCTCCGTACATTTATTACTGTGTTAAAAATAAACAGTAATTTTTAAAAAAACTCGGTTTAATTTGAGCTCGCTTCAATAAGTCCGAGTTTAGGAATCTATTACTTACTTTTTATGTGTCACTACCTAACATTTTAGAAAAGGAAGGGGAAATTTTCTACACTACATAACACTGCATTTGGTATGGAGTTATCACTTGTGTCAGGGAGATAAATTTAATCACCCCTTTGGTGTCCTATTGTTCTGAAGTGACAAAGTTAATGCAATTTATTCAGTACTCTTGTTCCATTATTAATGTGTCACTCAGAGTAAGGCTCTAATTTTGTGAAATAATTTTTGTTCTAGGTTTTAAAAATCATCATTTCTGCTAGTTTTCTTCCCACCCCCCCCCCCCAAAAAAAATCAGACATTTGAATGAGAAGTAGTTCAGATCCAATTCCCTGAATTGTTGTAACTCAGGGGGAACATTTTTCTTGGTGAGAAAATTTGTTATTTCCCCCCTAAAAATTACATATTACATTATAAAACCCAAGTGATAGAAAACTTAGTGGTTACCTGATCTAGACTCTTCAGCCATGTAAACAGAGGCAGCGAGAACGGTCAGAATTACATGAGTATCATGATGATGCTAAAGTTCTTTCAATAACACGATTTTCTAATTACCTCTCCTGTTACTGTGGTTTGGATTTTGGATCAGGTGGTAAGAGCCTGGATCCTGTCCTTTGGTTTGCTCCACATGCCATGGGTGCGCAGTCAGTTTTCATTATTTAGCGAATATTTACTTGGCTTCTCTAGGGTATGCAAGACAGTGGATGAGGAAGAGAACACAGCGGTTTAGTAAGACCTGGGACTCTTTACTCTTTTGCTGCCCTTTGCAGGGTGGACAAATACTCCATGTGCCCAGGCAAAGACTGAGTGTTCATAGCAATCTATACCTGCCCATCAGTCCCTGGGGAGGAGGACGGCAATTTGTCAGAAGAACAATGGACAACTGTCCCCCAGATGAACTCCATTTGTTCAAAACAGGGTTGCTTCGGTGTGTGGGAGGCATGGGGTTTTGCCCAAAGCACCAGACACGTGAAGGTAAGCAGGTGCCTTGGGGTCTTTGTAGCTCTGTACATGCGCCTGCCATTGGGGCGGGGCAGACTGCCTGATGCAAAGCCTCTCCCAGGCATTTTGGTACGGAGAGGCAGAAGGTGGTAAAATGATTACACAGAGAGTAATGCATTACATACTGTGGAGAATTTAAAGAAACTCCTGTTCAGATCTCTGTCTCTCTGCAGTTTGACCATGTTACTGGGGAAGCACGTACTTTAGAACCAGACACGCCTGGGTTCAGACCCCAGCTTCAAGCCTTACCCCAGATGACACTGCACAGATCACAGACCGACTATGAGCTCCAGTTTCTCTTACTTTGAGACAGATAACTACCCACCTAACATGTTGCGCAGAAAGCTCCTGAAACGCAGCAGGCATCCAGTTAACGGGAGCTATTAAAGTTCTGTTTGTGGAACACCCGCAGGATTCAATATAAAACTTGAAGCCTGGAAAAATGTCATCAAGATCACTTGACATTTTTTTTCTGAAGAAATGATCATTTTCTTAACTCTTGTGAGCTCTTTGCTCCTGAGTACTTGCAGATGCAGCACAGATTTCTGGCAGGGGCCTCTGAGTAGTCATTGCCAATAAGAGCTCATGCCCCATTTTATCACCCATCCCCAGAGTTCTAGCAACTAAACAAATGGACACCTCCATGAGCTGGGAACCAAAAGAGGGTCAATCCTCTTTCTGCCTGTGAAGTACTTTTTGATTGTCACTAATTGGTATTTATCCGAAGCCAGACTGGTGTACAGCATCTTTTAGTCCCCATCTTTCACACAGGCTGCAATCCACCCTTAGCATGGGTGGGCGAAACCATACCCGGGAGGCAGGAAGAAGGCTGAGGACTCCCCCGGCAGGAAGAGGGATGCAAACTGTTTCTAGAGGGTGGAGAGGGCACAGGAAGGGCTAGAGGACAAAGGAAGTTGCTGTTCAGCTGGTTTATAGAATAGAAACGGTTCTGAACTTTCCTAAGAATTGGACACGGAGAGAGAAAGAAACCAGACATTTCCCCAGAACCTATCCATAAAGGGAAACCTGAACAACATTTCAGCTTATCTAGGTTGAGGCTAGGTCAAGGCTGGGCCAAATGCCCCTGCTTCTGAGAACCCATGATATCCCAATGTTATAAACACTTGTGCAACAGGGATATCGCTCCTGGCAGCCCCAGCTCAGAGCATGCTAACACGCCCTAGGCCAGCACCACTGCCAACTATGGTGACCCCCTAGGGTTCATGAGGGTCCTGGGGGATTGTGGGTGGAGGGTTGGCAGGCGAGCACTTGAAGCACAGACAGGGCCAGAATCTCACTCATGCCCCGATGAAGGGCTTCTAGGCTGAGGCCCTGGAGTTCACAGCTCCCAGACATGCACAGGACTCTCACGCATTACCGCTCACTATGCTTCTCCTTGGGGTCCACTGACCCTGGCACTTTTTGAGCCATGGTCCAACCTGATCCAACCCTCAGGCGTAGATGCTCCCATACTCAGGGCCTCTCTCCTTATTTCCTCTTCAATTTTCCACCCATTTTCTTTTTTTGGCCTCACTCTCAAAAGCCGCTATTCTTCTAATTCACTTTTTTTTTTTTTTTTAAACCATAAAAGGGCTTAGTGGTCCTCCTAAAGAGCTCGATGGTTGATGGTGAACTGGAAAGTTCGTCCACCCTTTGCAACACCCTAAACCTTGTTTGCCCTCACATGGGGGTAGAAAGAACCCAACTCCTAGAAACATCGTTGATTTCTTCCCAGAGTAAAACAACCTTTCCCATCCTTTCTGATGAATCATCATCTACCAGGGATGGACAAAAGGACTTTCTGATAGAGTAGCAAAACATAAACAAAATAGAAACAAACCAAAGAACCCACATACAATAGGTTCTTAATGGTCCATCCTGCAAGCTAAGTCGTGGGTTACCTTGTATACATTTATATAAATGCCCCCTGGCCCCTGTGAGAAGAGAAGACAAGGAATTTATCTTTCTCATTTTTTCTACCCCATCTCACTTGGCATCGTGCCTTAGAGCAAATAAAGGCCCTTCTTGTGTCTTTTTTGCTGCTTCTTCAACTCTTTCTTATATGATGTGTACTCAAGGGCCTCTACCATTTCATTACCATTCCTGACGTACTCTCCTATATCCGCAGTCCTCTACAAGTGAGACCCTTGGAAGGAAATGATGAAGCATTTCAGCTGTGGTCTGTCCTGTCCAGAGCATGGACGAGGCCATAACTTTAAGACTTCTCTGTAGAGATTAATACCAACCTACTAATCTCTACCCTTATAGTCACTCAAGCAGTTATAAACCCACCTAATTATGGCTTTAATCCATATTTCTCCAACTTGAGTATACTGAAATCACAGAAGACTTTGAGGAATGTTGCTAAAGTAACGAAACCCTGTCAGTTATAGTTCCCTGGTCTTCTAGAATCATGTATTAAGTCGGATATAATTCTTTCTGCAGGACTTAAACAAGACAGAAATTTATTTTGCTCTCATGGAAAAGTCCAAGATGGTATGCTGGCTTTGCTCCAAGGAATTAGCAGGGACATAGGCTCTTGTTGCTGACCCACACTTACATACAGCCCTCATTTGCATGGTTCAAAAGGACTCACTCATCCTCATTTTAGCAAATAACACGCATCTTTGTTTTGGGACATGACTCAGAAAAGGCATACTTGACTTTTGCCCGTAGCCATTGCCAGAACTTGGTCAAATGTTCCAAATCTAGCTGCAAGTGAGGCCGGGAAATTTATTTTTTATTTGGGGTAGCTCAGGTAGGCTTAATAATGTCCCCTCCCCACAAGATGCCCATGTCCTAATCCACGGAACCTGTGAATACGTTACCTTTTATGGCAAAAAGACTAGGCAGATGTGATTAAGTTAAGGATCTTGAGATGGGGAGATTATTGTTGATTTTCCAGGTGAGTCCAATGTAGTAAAGGGGTCCTTTTAAGAGTGAAGCAGGAGGGACTTCTGTGGTGGTCCAGTGGGTAAGACTCCAAGCCCCCAACATAGAGGGCCTGGGTTGGACCCCTGATCGGGAAACTAGATCCCACATGCATGCCACAACTAAGAGTCCGCATGCCTCAACTAAGAAGTACGCATGCTGCAACTAAGACCCTGTGCAGCCTAAATAAATAAATATTAAAAAAAAAAAAAAAAAAAGAGTGAGGCAGGAGAGTTAGAAGGCAGAGGATGGAAGCAGAGGTCACTGAGAGAGAGAGAGACAGAGAGAGATTTAAAGATACTGTGCTGGTGGCTTTGAAGATGAAGGAAGGGGCCACAAGCCAAGGAATGCAGGCAGCCTCTAGAAGCTGGAAAAGACCTAGAAAGAGATTATCTCCTAGAGCCTCCAGAAGAAATGCAGCCCCGCTGACGCATTTAAACTTCTGGCCTCCAGAACTATAAAATAATAAATTTGTGTTGATTTAGGCCACTAAATCGTGGCAATTTGTTACAGTGGCAACAGGAAACTAATATAGTATCCATTTGCTCTGCTAAAATTTCTGTTACTATGGAAAAAGCAAAGACTAGATATTGGGGGATAACTGGAAGTGTCTACCATGACTTTTTTTGTGGTCATCTTAGGCCTATTCCTAAAGTTCACCTCTTTCTCTTCCAGTAGCCCCAAACATTCTTTTGAAAATCCCATTGTTTATCTCGCTTGGGCTCATTGTCAAACTCACAGGCCTGTAGTTCTAGGAATCTTTTCTATTTCTGAAAATAATTCCGTCTTTCAGTCCTTCTCTCATTGCCCCGGACGCATCAGAGATAAGGAACTAGAGTTTAAGTTACTTGTTCTTTTGGTGTAAGTTTCAGGAGCTCAAGATCTGAAGTCAATTAAAGCATTAGGGTGTTCATGCACTTTGGAGAACCTATCCCCACTTAGGAATGGTCATTCACCCTTTCAGTGGGGAGCTCATCTCCTTGAGACAGAATTCAGAAACAACATAGGTGCTGAGAAGTTCTGCTTTCTTTACGTCATCTATCTGCAGTATACCTTCAGCATTCAGTAACAGACTTTGAAATTCTGGCTTAAATTACCTTCGATGATATTAGTTCACCTCCATGGGGTTTATGTAGGCCTGAGCCATTGCTGCTGTCTCTTGCCTAATTAGAAAAATGCAAAGGATTCAGGTTTCTCCATAGGTCTTTTAGCAATTGCTTGATTGCTTTCCAAGAGAGATCAAATGCTCACGTTTCTGGGCCTCCATCCCCTTAGGCCTCTGCTCCCTATTCCAGCAAGAATTCCAGGGTTGCTAAACCTGACGCATCTGCTTACCTTGGCTCACCCAGGGTCGGCTGCTTCTTCAAAGAGCAATTTGCTCTCAGACAAGGAACCTATGGGATGACAGCCAGGATAATGGGGGAATCAAGTAATTCTAAGGCTTAAGGTTTCCAAGAGATGTGCACATTTCTGTTTTTTCTCCTCACCTGCTCCATGTTCTCTCTGCCAACCCTCCCTCTGCCCCAGATTCATTGGCAGTCAAGTCAGGAGCCTACTGCCTACCGAGTGTCCTCATTAAAATGCACCGCTCTTGCTAATTAGGAGCCAAGGTTCTCCCACGGTGGGCTTGGCCTGGGTATTGCCATTATCTTCATAAATAGACTCTTTACTTCGCAAATGGTGCTGTCATAGCCAGGCATTCCCGACCTGGTAAATGCTCTGTGCATTCTTAAGTGGCAGAGGGAATGTGTTAGCAAGAGAAGACAGAGGCATTCATGCTTGAAGCAGGGGCTCTGTCCTGACTTCACCCCACTGTCTGAGCAGCAGGCAGCCAACACAACGGCTGAATCTGCGTGGACAACCACGATGTGCAGGAACCATATGGCCCAGATTTTCAGGGAGATCTCATTTCTCATTTTAATCTTTGCAGTAAAGGCAACTGTTTAAATGCATCAATATATTTTTTTAAAGTTATTGAATTGCTTTACCTTTTAAAAGACCATTTCTAAGGACACACAGTTTTGAGGGCATCAGCCTGCTGTGGCCCCCTTTGCCTGGCAAAGCAATAAAGCTATTCTTTTCTACTTCACCAAAAAAAAAAAAAAAAAGACCATTTCTACCAATACATTTACAAATCAGGGGAAAAGATCAGATGACTTCCTGGTCACCCAAAAGTGCCTTATGCCAGCAGTCCCCAACCTTTTTGGCACCAGGGACCGGTTTCGTGGAAGACAATTTTTCCACTGAAGGGGGTGGGGGGGTGGGGGATGGTTCAGGCGGTAATGTGAGCGATGCAGAGGGCAGATGAAGCTTCGCTCTGCTTGCCAGCCACTCACCTCCTGCTGTGCAGCCCAGCTCCTAACAGGCGCGCGGCGGGCTGGGGGTTGGGGACCCCTGCCTTATGCAATCTCCTCTCTGAGAACGTGTTTACTTATTTATTTTCTTTCACTTATAAAATCTCTGTTTTGTTGCCTGTCTGAGGATTCGCTGCCATTTCTAGTACTAGTTCTTTCTTTTTTCCAGCCATACTGCGGGATCTTAGTTTCCCGACCAAGGATTGAACCCTTGCCCTCTGCAGTGGAAATGCAGAGTCCTAACCACGGGACGACCAGGGAATTCCCTAGTACTAATTCTTTTGCAAGACCTGTTCTGACTCCCTCAATTAAATGTAATTTCTTTTTCTTCAGTGTCAGCATATCTGTTTATCTCTCTTTCATGTCACCTATTTCTGAAATGCCAAGTCTGTGCCAGGTCTCCTCCTGAGAACTTTATATCCATCACCTCTAATCCTTACAATGAACTTGCAACACATTATGTGTTACACCCATTTTGTAGATGAGAAAACTGACGCTCAGTGACATCAAGAAACTTGTCCAGGGATATCCCTTAGCAAGGAGCAGAGCAAGGCCTGAGGCTGAGTTGCAGTTCATAGTAAACTAGATTGCAGACTCTGAAAGAGAAGATTCTGTCTCTGTCATCTCAGCATTTTCTTTCTGCCTGAGGCGCTCAAGAGTAATGAATCAAGGAAACATAGTGCTTGATTACAATCTAATTAGGGAGATAAAAACTTGTCTTCAAGAAAAATAACTATATTAATAGAAGATAGTCTAAAAATATAGTTGGTACAAGCAGTACATGTTCTGCAGGTGAACTTAACATTCTGAAAAGCTTACTATTAAACAGTCTGTGTGGCCGATTCAGTTATTGGGCCAGTTGTTAGCCATCCCCCTAATACTAGTGTTATAATGAAGCATGCCTCAAACTTTTTTTAATTGAAGTATAGTTGATTTACAGTATCGTGTTAGTTTCAGGTGGACAGCATAGTGATTCAATATTTTTACAGATTATATTCCATTATAGGTTATTACAAGATAACGGGTATAATTCCCTGTGCAAATGAACCACCTCAGCATCTTGTTAGAATGAAGATTCTGATGCATGTCTGGGATGGGACCCAAGAATCTGTATTTCTAACAAGCTCCCAGGTGATGCTACAGCTGCCGGTCTGCTGGTCACACTTTGAACAGCACGGCTCTAAGAGACTACTAAGAAACTATAATCGGGGGAATCTGGCAAAAAAAGAAGTGGTGAGGGGGAGGGGGGTGGAGATTAGAAGCCAGAAGAGATTGGAAATGGGAGAGAAGGGACTTCCCCGGTGGTCCAGTGGCTATGACTCTAAACTCCCAATGCAGGGGGCCCGGGTTCGATCACTGGTCAGGGAACTAGCTCCCACATGCCACAACTAAAGATCCCGCATCCCGCCACAAAGATCCTGCATGCGCAGCCAAAGAAATAAGTAAATAAATATTAAACCCAAAAAGAAATGGGAGAGAAAAGTGCAGGGAACATTTCACTGCTGGCAGATGTCTCACACACAGGCCCCCATGCTTTTCCCTGTGTCATACCATTTGCCTGCAAATCCCTTGCCAACTTTCACTGATAAACATTTATTTAAAACAGCTCAGAGGTCACTTCCAGAAAACTCTGCTGAACCTCTACGCTGAGCTAGTGCTCCTTTTCTATAAGTTCACGCACACTCAGTCAGTGCACACTCAGTACTGTCTATCCACTTCCCCACCTGCTGTCCCTCCCTTGAGGTCAGGGACTGTGCATTCAAGATCTGACACATGATGGATGTTCTTTAAACAAGGGAGTTTATAATGGAGACCTAGGGGTGGGTAGTGAGAAGGCAACAGTATAGCACTAGAGAGAGAAAAGAAACAAAACTAGGGCAGCAAAGGAGTTCTGTTCCAGTCATCTGTTGCCACAATAAGGCTATGTAAGAAATGGCCACAAAACCCAGTGGCTTACACTATGGAAAACAGTACGGAGGTTCCTTAAAAAACTAAAATTAGAGTTACCATATAATCCAGCAATCCCACTCCTGGGCATATATTTGGAAAAGACAACAACTCTAATTTGAAAAGATACATGCACCCCAATGTTCACAGCAGCACTACTTATAATGGCCAAGACATGGAAACAACCTAAGTGTCCATCGACAGATGAATGGATAAAGAAGATGTGGTATATATCCACAATGGACTATTACTCAGCCATAAAAAAGATGAAAGAATGTCATTTGCAGCAATATGGTTGGACCTAGAGATTATCATACTAAGTGAAGTAAGTCAGACAGAGAAAGACAAATATCATATGGTATCACTTATATATGGAACCTAAAAAATAATATAAATGAACTTATTTACAAAACAGAAATACACTCACAGACATAGAAAACAAACTTATGGTTACCAAAAGGGAAAGCGGGGAGGGATAAATTAGGAATTTGGGATTAGCAGATACAAACTACTATATATAAAATAGATATACATCAAGGATTTAATGTATAGCACAGGGAACTATATTCAATATCTTGTAAAAACGTATAATGGAAAAGAATCTGAAAAATTATATATATATATATATAAAACTGAATCACTTTGCTGTAAACCTGAAACTAACACAACATTGTAAATTAACTATACTTCAAAAAAAACCCAGTGGGTTAAAACCATAAACCTTTATTTAAGTCATGAGTGTACAGGTCAGATGGACAATTCTGATCCCAGGGAGATGTTCAGGTGTCTGCACTCAGTCAGCAGGTTGGCTCTGCTGATCGTGCTGGGCTCTCTCCCATAGCTGGGACCTCAGCTCGAGTCCATGTGGTCTCCCACCCTAGCAGCTAGCCCATGTTTGGGCTCGTCCAAGGCAGGGTTCCAAGAGAGGGAGTGAAGTATGCAAGGCCTCTTGATGTCTAGGCCTGGATATGGGGCACCACTACTTCTGCTTAACTTTTATTAGCCAAAGCAACTCAAAAGGCCAGTCCAGAGTTAAGAAGTTGGGGATTAGACTCTACCTCTTGCTAAGAGAATGACTGCATGGAGAGGTATAATTGGGGCCATTTTGGGGATCAGCTGTCTTAATTTTAGATTGATTCAGACTCTTTGACTGTTAGTAAGAGTTTGCAAATTCTAGGGCACACTAGCAGTGGGTCTTGACTTTCACCTTCAGGAGACAGCAGGGCTGCAAACATAGCCACTCTTCATTATTTGCACGTCAGTTACTCAAGGCAAATGTTCTTTCCCAGACTGGATTCTTAGCTCCTTCCTCCTACTGTCCAGCTGGTGTGTGTGTTCATATAATTCAGATTTGGCCTAAAATTAGGGTGAGCAAAACATGATTAGAGAGGCAAATCTGTTGCAAAAAAAAAAAGTAAAACCAAACTAAAACTAAATATAAATGCTTTAATGTTTAGCTTCATTCGGATTACCTGTGTTTTCTCAATGTAGAGAGCTGTTAGTGTACATATATATTTTAATTTAATGTTTTGAATAGGTAATCCATTAACTAAAGTATAAAATACTATATGTGAATCCTCCCTCATACCATACACACACACGCACATTGTCAATTAGCTCTTCTCAGAGGCAAGCAATGTTATTTTTTAAATATATCCTTCCCCGAATGCACATATAATCAGGTATAAACAAATACAGACATATGTCATTCCCTTGATTCTGCATTTTGCTGTCATTTTTCAACTAACATCACATCTATAAAAATTTTGCCGAATCAGCACATACAAACTTTTTCATTCTTTTTTAGGGCTGTGTCATTTTCCATCGTGTGGAGGTATCCTTTCTCAGGTAATCAGCTCCTCATTGAAGGGCATTTAATTTGTTTCCATTCTTTTGCTCTTATAGAATTAAATACTGAGAGGACTAGTGTTAGCACAGTGGGGAATTCCAAAGTTTGGCCTTATGAGTGGATAGATGACAATGACTGCTCTCTTATGCTCTGATTAGAGTCTTTGTCTTGGTTTGTAACCTTGCAATATTTAAAAACAAGCAGAAAATTCCATGAAGATGCTAGTTTGGGCCTGTACCCAGCATTTTTGGAACTGGATGTTCTAAGTGACCGCTAGAGGAAGCCATAGGGGATCGTGGGGAGACGGTGAGTGAGCTGAATGATATGATTAAAAATACAGTCGGCTATGTTGCATTCTTAAAAGGCTGTTGAGAACCGTTTAGGGGACATGCCAGTTTGTTCAAGTGTCTCTTTGGGCTTAAGAGCTTTTCCACATTAGCCAGCCCTGCTTTGCTCCTGTCAACGCTTTCTGTTCTGGAGGGTGAATTGCAGGTGTGCAGAACTGGTGTCCTGAGAAAACTATGATATGGCCTTGATAGCTAGAATCTTAGGGGTCCCAGAACAATGGAGAATAGTCTAAATGCCACAATTACCATCTAAGATTCAGGGAGGTCAAATCAGCCCATCTCTTTAAATTATTCACCACTGTGACATACACCCATTGTTTCCAAATGCCAGCTAAGTGCACCTGCTGCCTTAGATTCATCCCAGTTGCATTGTGGAGAACAGATTCCTAGGCTCCAGCTCATCAGACCATGGAACCAGCCACTCTGGAATCTCTAACAAGCTCCCTAGGTAACTCAGAAGCATCGTCAGGGCTGGGAACTCCACCAAGGCAACAGTGCAGATAAACATTACTGCATTTAGAAACCAGGAATCTCAGGCCTTACAGACTCTATATGTGGGACACACCAAATGTTCTGCACTCCATCAGCCTCATGCTCAGGCATGGAAAATGCCTAATGTTCTCTCTGGCTTCAAAGGGATCAGATGTGAAGCTCTGGCCCTTCCTGGCTCCTCGTCAGTCAGGTTTCTGGCAGGGACCCTGAATGGGACTCTGAAATAGTGATTTACAGAGAAACATGTGGTAAGACAGTGCTGACCTGAGGACCAGCCCAATTCTCCCCCTCTGCCTTGTATTAATAGACATGAACCCTTCAGGGTGAGCAATGGCCCCCTTACTGGGAGGTGGGAGGTTAGATCAGGTGCTGAGGTCGGGGAGGCTGGCAAGGAAGCTAGTCTGAAGATGCTAGATGAGGCTGGGCACGGTGTGCAGACAGAGATTGCTAAGGGAGAGCAGCTGCCTCCTCAAGGAAGAGACTCAGGCCATTGGTTAGTGGTGGGGGAGGGGAGGGAGGAGACTCAGAGGTGCCCCCCGTCCCCCCTCCCCACTCCAGGGAGAACTGTCTGGTCTTAAAGTCCAGAGTCTATTTAAGAGGCTCTGCTCTTCTAGGGGGAACCAGCCTCCTCACCCATATATGTGGCCCTGCTAGGGGCTCAGGTGGAGCCTGTATCCAGACTGGAAAGGGAGCTGCTCTCTCTGGGGTGAACTGTCAGGCGTGGCCACTCTCCCTTACTTGCCCCTTCCTGTAGGGGAGACAAATTGTCCCACTTCTGCTTGAATGCACTAAGGGTTTAATTTCCAAGCTCCAACCAGGATTCTGGAGAAGCAGGCAATAACACTTTGCTATTTCAGGATGTAGCTGTCCAAACAAATCTCCTTTTAACAGTCAAAAGCAGTTTCTCAACGTTTTAATTGTGCTCTGCACGTAATTGCTTCTCAATAAGTCTGTGTGGTAAATTAATGACAATAGATTGGTCATCACCCATCAAGTAAGTAATATGTGGATTTAAAAAGATATCCTCTCTTATGATGTGAAGACATGGCCATGTTCTTATGTTTTTCAATATCCTGAATCCACACTGAAATCTTTGCCCACAATGATTTGCAGTAATCCTCTGTGCTTTGAAAGTATTCCACCTCTGTGAAGGAATAAATGGATGAAGAATTTGCATGGAAATGCTTCATGGATTAAGGAATTTTAGGTAAGTACTTCAGAGAGAACAAGAGAACATACTCTAAACCCTCTTCCTCTGAGCATCAATCCCTGGTTGAACCCAAACCAACCGACAGTGCCTTGACTCTGCAGCATCGTCTAGTCCATACTTAAGGCTTAGATGAGCTGAGAAGCCCAAGCAGAGGCCTGAGCTGCAACTGGCAGTAAAGATTTTGACTAATGACAAGTTTTTGTCTTACTGAGTTGGATATGAAAGGGATTTGGGGAGATGTGGAAAAGGGGGAGAGGAGAAAAAAGACACAGGCAACCCAACGAGAAGAGACCCTATACACGCGGAAAGCGAGGGAGAGAGGAATGTAGTAACTGACGTAGGAAATGGAGCTTCCAGGGGCTGAAGTTGTGGGGAAGGGGAGATACAGACAGAGGTAGATTTCAATGTAATAGATCTTTTTAAAGATGAACTTTTGATTTTTCTCTATTTTTTCTGCTCTTATCTTTATCATTTCCTATTTGTGTCCTTTCTCTTTAGCTGCTCCCAGGAATTTTTCTTTCCTTTTCAACAATTTATTATGATGGATCTTGGTAAGGATGTCTTCGGATTTCTACTTTTGTGAGTTTGCTGAACTACTTGAATCTATACATTAATACCTTTCACCAAATTTAGAAAGTTTGGGCCATTATTTCCTCAAATATTTTTTCTGCACTGCATTCTTTCCATTCTCTTTCTAGGACTCAACGACCTCAATATTAGACCTAAAAATGTCCAATGATATTTGGCAATGTCGCACAAGTCCCTGAGGCACTGCTCTCTTTTTTTTTTTTTTCAATTTTTTTCTTTACTGTTGAAATTGGATGATTTCTATTGATCTGTTTTAAAGTTCATTGATTCTTTCTTCTAACATCTCCATTCTGCTATTTTAAAATATAATAAAATGCACCTCATCCATGCATTTTAAAAAATTTATTGTATTATCTAATTCTAAAATTACCACTTGGTTCTTTTTTTAATATCTTCTATTTCTTTACTGAGATTTTCTATTTGGTTCAAGAATGCTCAACCTTACTTCTTGGAGGATTTTTATAATAGTTGCTTTAAAGTCTGATTATTCCATCTTACTGTTGACATCTGTGGATTACCGTTCCCTGTGCAAGTTGAGATTTTTTTGGTTCATTGGATGCCAAGTCATTTTAGATTATATTCCGGACATTTTCAATATTCTGCTATGAGACACTGGGTCTTGTTTAAATCCTATAAAGAGTATTGATACATTTCTTTTAGTAGGCAACTAACCTGGCTGGCTTCAGGACATATGTTACAACTATATACTTCTGTGTGTGTGATGTCAGTTCCAAGGTCAGCTCCATTTTCAAAGCCTTTGCAGTGCTACTCAGATCTGCCCCCACATGTAATGACCCTGTGGCCAGTCTGGGATGGCGGCAGTGCTCTCTCCCATAGTTCAGTTTTCAAAGTCTTTAATATGTTGTTTAGGGTCAGATTCATGCATGTGAAGCTTGTGGGTGAGCTCAGAAATTCATCAACAATGTCCCAAGGTCCTCCTTCTCCATAATCTCCCCAGTACTTTCTGGCTCCCTGGGGCTCCCTTGCTCTGCTGCGTACTTCCACGAGTGCAACTAAATCTGGGGCCAAGTGGCAGCAGAACAGAGAGATAGTAATAGCAAGAGGGGAGCACCCACACCCTGGAGACCACAGCTCCTCAAATTAGAGTGGGAGGTTCCCGTCTCTCATGATTCTAGGTGCCCACAGGTCCCACTGCGGTCACGCCACCACCACCTCGGGATTGTCTGGGGACTGGGGCACAACAGAACAGAGAAAAGGAAAAGTGGGCCATTTTCTCCACTCCCCCTAAGCATTAAGGAGTCCCCTTTCTGCTTGTTGAGTCAGAAGTGGTGGCTTCTCCTGGAACTCTCTATCCAGGTCTGGTTCTCACTTTCAGTTTTCAAGCTGCCTTGAGTCCAGCCAGGGGACACCAAGGGGAAAAAAGTGAGAGGAGCTGACTCATTGCTGGTTCTGTGGTACTTCAAATTCTGGTCTTCCTTCCCAATCCGCCTGTTATCATTTATTTTTCAGAGTCCTCAAATAGCTGCTCTATATGCACTTTCCAGTTTTTATAGCGGCATTCAGTGGGAGAGACGGGGCAGAGCAAATTCACTTCATCATCATGCTCTTACTTCACTTTGCAAGGATTCCATTCAGCTCTGCTCAACAGCTTGTAACCTAATAAACTAGGTTTTTAACTTTTACTTTATTTCATTCTGAGACAAGTGTACAAAAGCAAAAATCACTACAGGAGAGGTTTATTTATTAAGGAAAACCACATATGTTTGGTTTCTTAACTTTTTAGATTACTTTACTTCCTCCTTGAGATCATGGGCAAGAGAAATGAAAGATAGAGCCTGGGTCCTATGCGCTTTACATACCTGCTGAGAAGAATGTCTGTGATGCCTTAAGGTGCTTATAGCACAAAGTAAGCATGGGACCTGATATCAGAGTTGTGGTTTAGGAAAATAGACTGTTGTCCACACAGAGAAGGCTTTCATATATGCCTCGGGATTTAACTGCAATTCACATAAAAACCAGAACAGAGACTTCCCTGGCTGTCCAGTGGTTAAAACTCCACACTTCCACTGCAGGGGGCGCGGGTTTGATCCCTGGTCGGGCGAACTAAGATCCCGCATGCCACGCGGTATAGCCAAGAAAAAAACCCAAAACACTATAACAATCTTGCTTCCTCATAACTTGTTGAAAATACGTAGTGAATTGGCAAGACCAGGATGTTCTTCATCAAGGACTTCTGAGGAGATAAGAGTTAATTTGCTCTTCTGTTGGCCTTGTTGGGGCAGGTGAATTCCAGGGAGTGATGTGTGTTTTCTGTAAACTCAGCAAGCCATCGTGGAACAGAATTTCTTCAGATATTGTCAGTGGGAACATAATTTGGGTCAATGAATCATAAATTCTATGTTGGTAATCTGCCGAGAACAACACTGAGAACGTAGCTATCCCAATGGGGAAAACTGACAAGATACACTTATAACTAAACAGCATGGCATCGGGGCAGGAGGGGAAGAGAAATGAGACATTCAGCCCAACAGATTGCAGACTTGTTTTCAACCAATTAGTCACCGAGCAGGTAGGGTTATTTTTTTTTTTTCCTCCAAGTGCTGGGAGTAACTATGAAGCCAGGAACACAGACCACACAGCCACAAACAAACAGGAACATGACACTTGAGGTAAGTCCCCTAAGCTGCTCAGATGACCACCTCTGCTCAGTTTATCAATGCATAGACTTTCCCTTGGAACAAATCCACACATATTAAATGCGACTGCCTCATGCCAGTTCTTGTCCTCCTAGTTTCTGTAAGTTACAGAAAACAGCCAGTTCATATGCTGGCTTTATCTGTCCTTCCTTTTGTTTCACAAAGTTCCGGTGAAGCTATTGGTGGTGGTGGTGGCCGTGGTGGGGGGAAACAGTGAAATGAACAAATAAGGATGGTTTGTTCCTTAGATGGGGCCTTTCCTCAAAACAATTTCATCCACTTTATAAGAAACAGAAGGAAAAATAACAACCCCAAGTCACTGTTATTCATTCCAGGAGTGAAATCGAGGAGCCTCCACTTGAATGCCCTTCTGTTTAGCTCATTAAGGTCCCAGAGGAAGAGAAGAATTTTACCTGAGGGTTTACACAAAACCAGGGTCAGACAATTCTGTCTTTACCCTCTGCCACCAGCCTCTCCACCAACTAGTCCTCAAGAGATCTGCGCAAGTGAGAACAGCTGTCCTTTGTTTCAGACAAGGACAAACAAGAAAACTGTAGTTTCATTGCAGCAGGAGGGATTTGGGTTAGATGTAAGAGTTGTTAGACAAGTATTGTGAGATGGAGGAATGAGGTAAGGGGAGAGTGGCAGACTTCTTTCTACAGATTGTAGAGACGGCTCTCCTTATGGGGTGGCTGAAGACAGTCCTTCCAGGAGAACGACCAGAATCCAGCCCTCCGAGGCTCTCATTTGTATCCTCATCCTCCTGGCTATCCAGGGGGTTCTGATTCTGGCCCTCAATGCGGGCTCTCCTCCAGGACTGCTGAGGCAGACAGCGTTTGTCTGCAGTGTTTCTGCTCTCACGGGACCCTGGTACATAGGGATTCTCTGGTTCACATGGAGAAAGGAAAGAGAAACCTTTTTTCAAAATGAGCCACAGCTGCTCCCCTTTCGTCGTAGAAAAGCTACTTGAGTTTCTCCAGGGGGACAGAAAAACCACTTCCCAAAATTTAAAAGACATTCTTAGCACCAGACCAGCGGCAATATCCTAGGGTTGGGCTTCCCAAACCTGGTCACCCATTAGAATCACAGGGGACTCTGGGCACCATCGAAGTCCAATTAAATCAGAAAGCCTGGTTGGTAAGGCACAGGCAGTGGTATTTTTTAAAAGTTTCCCAGGTGACTGGAAAGAGCATCGAGGGTTGAGAAGCACCATGCAGGGAGTACAGGCGATATTCAGGGCCCTCTCTGAGATCTAGTAGTTCAAGCATATGATGCCAGACCGAGGGAGGGGAGTACAAAATGCCCACTTCCGTGCCTCACTGCAGGTTACGGGCATTCGGTGGCTGTGTTGGAGGGTTAGAGCCCCAGGCATGATACTGTGGAGGCAGGTGGCCAGGGAGCCCCTTCCATAGCCCTGTTTCAGAAGCCCAGGAAGGCAGTACCTGTGAGTCTCAGAACAATGTCTCGAAGGCTCCCTACAGGAGCCTACTGCGAGGGTAGGCGGCTCCAAGCCGCTGGTGACAGGCTACTGCTCCATCTCCAGCCCTTCCAGGGCAGAATGCGCACAACTTCCAAAACACAGCACAACAGTTCTCCGTACGAAGGAGACACCGTATCTGTGAGACTTAGTGGCTGAGAACTAGTAAAGGCAGCAGAGTGCAGGAGTTAGGAATTACAATTCTGGATCTGGACCAACCTAGGGTCAAATCCGACCGTATACTGGCTTTGTGCCTGTAGGCATAGAACTTAACTTCTTTCGGTTTTGGTTTCTTTATCTATAAAATGAGGATAATAATAGTGACTACCTCATATGGTTGTGATGATTCAGGGGAATAACGAATGTAATACTTAGTATAATGCGTTCAATAAAAAGCACCTACATTTATCTTGTTGGGGTGGGTGTTGCAGTGGAGGTGGTGATGATGGTGGGGCGGCGGGAGGTTTCCTCCACAACGGGGCAGTGGCATAGGACACCCAGGAGAAGGTGGGGAGAAAAGGCATGGGCCAGGACACCAGGCTGGCGCTGACAGGCTCTGCCCATGTCAAGGTGCTTGCTCATTGGGCCTTTGCAGGCTCCCCACTTGATAGGCAAGGAGGACACCCCTCTGTGCGGGCCTGCATGCAGCCCTGGCTCTGCTAAACCATAAGAGCAAGTGACGTTGTCCCCTGGGTCTTTGTCCTCTTCATCATCCCTGGAGATTCAGAGTCAGAAAGTTTGCGGGGGAGCTGAAGAACCTTTTTTTAAAGAGTTCTCTGCATGATTTCTCTGCACAGACAGGTTTGAGAACCATGGTACAGCCAGCTCAGCCCAATGAAAAGGGGTCACAAAGGCACCTCTGCCTGAGCTCGTGGGCTCACTCTGCGTCTCGCTGCCAGAGAACAGCAGTCCTGGAATCCCACAGAGGGACAGGTATATTACCAAGCCACTTCTTTTAGAATGCACTTGGGCCTTGATGTAGAATCATGGAGTCCTAGCACTCAAGACCATTGGAGCAAGTGTATGGAATTCTGAAGAGGGAGAGAGGCAAGAGGTGATCTGGGGACAGGGGTGGTGTGGGAACGAGAAGATCCAGGTCAAGTGTAGCTCCTTTCAGCTTTCCTGGACTCCCCATGTTGGGGGGTCTCAGCCCCTGGCTTCAGTAGCCAATGGACACACTCAACATGTCATTCGCCCTCATCTCCCATCCCCCTTCTGGAGATACAGTCCTGCTCAAAGCCGCTCAGGCATAGCACCTAACACCCAACATACAGTCTTTCCTCTCATTAATTTTCTCCCCAGGCGCCCTATACTTCAGTGACATAAATGACTTCTTATTTCACTCACTTGCAGTGGAATCCACAACCCTGCTAAACCCCATTCACCCTCCTCTTCCTAAGGGTTACACAAAGGAAAACCCAGCCTGCCGCTGCTGCTACTAGCTCTCCATTACTGTCAGCTGACATTTGTTTAGTGCTTAGCAATATTAACGCATTCCATCTTCATAACAATGTTCTGAGGTAGGCACATCACCCTTACTTTAAAGCTGAGGCCCTCCGCTTCCAAACTTGGTCCTCCTAACCATCATGTTATGCTGCTTCTCTAGTGAACAATCACTGAGTGAAAAGAAAGTAGACTTTGAGGTTGGAAATATCCCTGGCTTTGACACTTATTAGTTGAAGGATCTTGAGCAGATTACTTAACTTTTCTGAGTCTCCTTTTTATTACCTGTAGAAACCATAATTCAAAGAGTCACGTACCACAATGTTCACTGCAGCTCTATTTACAATAGCCAGGACATGGAAGCAAACTGTGTCCATCGACAGATGAATGGATAAAGAAGATGTGGCACATACATACAATGGAATATTACTCAGCCATAAAAAGAAATGAAATTGAGCTATTTGTAGTGAGGTGGATGGACCTAGAGTCTATCATACAGAGTGAAGCAAGTCAGAAAGAGAAAAACAAATACCGTATGCTAACACATATATATGGAATCTGAAAAGAAAAAAAATGGTTCTGAAGAACGTAGGGGTAGGACAGGAATAAAGACGCGGACATAGAGAATGGACTTGAGGACATGGGAAGTGGGAAGGGTAAGCTGGGACAAAGTGAGAGAGTGGCATGGATTTATAAATACTACCAAATGTAAAATAGATGGTAGTGGGAAGCAGCCGCATAGCACAGGGAGATCAGCTCGGTGCTTTGTGACCACCTAGAGGGGTGGGATAGGGAAGGTGGGAGGTAGACGCAAGAGGGAGGAGATATGGGGACATATGAATATGTATAGCTGATTCACTTTGTTATAAAGCAGAAACTAACACACCATTGTAAAGCAATTATACTACAATAAAGATGTTAAAACAAAAGTATAATCCCTACCACATAGTAATGGATAAATAAAAAGAAGATCAAAGGATCTCATATCTCTATCTCTTGAGTCAGCTACGGAGATTTATTCCTAAATATCTAGTCTCTGCTTCTTTCTTCTGGGCCCTTCCTTGGCACCATTAGCAAACAATAAGGCTGTTTTGCTTTCTTATCATTCATGGGTTCACTGCATAGCAATTTTTTTTTTTTGGCTGCGTTGGGTCTTCGTTGCTGTGCGTGGGCTTTCTCTAGTTGTGGTGAGTGGGGGCTACTCTTCGTTGCGGTGTGCAGGCTTCTCATTGTCATGGTTTCTCTTGTTGCAGAGCACGGGCTCTAGGCACACAGGCTTCAGTAGTTGTGGCACGTGGGCTCAGTAGTTGTGGCTTGCGGGCTCTAGAGCGCAGGCTCAGTAGTTGTGGCGCACAGGCTTGGTTGCTCTGCGGCATGTGGGATCTTCCCAGGCCAGGGCTCGAACGCGCTGTACTTAGGATCGTTAGGAGGGGAAGGGAGGTAATGATTAGAAGTGAGAATGGAAAAATAGTCAGCCATCAGACCACAGGAGACTAATATGTTATGACAGGAGCGTGGAATTAATCCTGTACATCGTGTTGAGTCACTGATATTTCTGAGATAAGGAAATAACACAATCATATTTGTATTTTATAAATTTTTATGTCATAATATATTTTATAAAGTTCACTCTGGTAGAATCAAGGAGAACAGACTGAAGGATGTGGGGGTGAGATGAGAAGCAGGGACACCGTCTAGAGGTGTATTTGTCAGCTCTCCAGTTAAAATTCACTAAACCCGATTCAAACTAGCTTAAGCTAGAGAGCGGGGGGGGTGGGGGGGGGGGAGTCATATAGCAGGGTGTAAATGCACAGCAGGATCCAGGAATGCGAACGAGGTCATCAGATCTCTCTCCATCTCCTGACTCTGCCAGTTTTCTCTTTTTTTTATGTGTTACATTCTCTCATCCTACAGACAGATTATGTCCACATGGCAGGAACAATGGTTGCTGGAAATGTCAAGACTATATCCTTATAGCTCTTGATTCAGAAGTGAAAGAGACCTTCTTTCTCCCAGAACCTTTATATCAAATTTCACAGAAGCACTCTGATTGACTCTGCATGGAACACATCCTCCCTGTGGACAGGTGTACTGGCCACTATGACTATCCAGGCCATAGTGACATGCCCACCCCTGTGGATTGGGTTAAGGACACTTCCCTAGAAGATAAGCTGGTGTAGTTACCAAAAAAAGAAGGAACTGAGGATGTATAGGACAGATACAACTACATCTGCCACAATCAACTTCATTGAGGTCAAAACTAATGAAGAATTGAGGAGGAAGGGGTAGACTCAATAACTTTTTGAAAAGCAACTCTTAAAGAGTTAGAATGAACCAGACATTGTGACAGGTAAGAAATGGGAAAGATAGGAGGGAAAAGAGAGGAAGCCTTTAATAAATACTTGGTGATGGACCTAATGCATGGCTGAAGGATGTTCAGCTTCCTCATGTTGGTACCATGCACTCTGCATGGTGCAGTTAGTGTGCTGGGCGCAGGATGCTTGTGTATCTCACGCACGTTACAGTTTCTGTGCAAAGGCTACTACTGCTGGTCACTAGAGCTCAGGGGACTTGGTGCCCTGAGGACTGTGAAGGCCCCTTGTAGTTCAGGCTGCCGGTCAGGTGAGGAGTTGTTCTGGGGCAGCTTGTTTAGAGGTGCTGATTTCTGGAGAGCAGCTTTCTTGCCAGGCTTGTTGGCAGAGCACACGAGAATGGTGTCAGTCCCCTTGGGTTTGGGAAAAGGCTGGTTGGCAGGGCTATAGGAGGCTCCCAGCTGCTAAAACTCTCAGCTGGCTTCGCAGGCTGAGAGAGAGGCAGTGGGGGCTGCCAAGGACATGACATTTCTCATGCTAATTAGTTAGGGAGGCAGCATCCACAGCTCACTGATTTATGTTCTTATGCTGCATGTCAGGCCTTATCTAAGGACAGGTGAGAGCAAGGGCCTCTGCTTTGGAACCGCTCCCATAGCTTACGCTCCCAGGGCTTTAGTGTTGAGGGTCCTGTATTCCTGCAGGTATACACTGCCTGACCTCAGCCTCTTCTCATGCTGCCTCCAGTGGGGTCACCCTCCTCCCCCTCCGAGCCCGTTCCGATACCTAGACTGGAGCAGAGTTGAGCCTGGGAGCATCCGTGAGAGTCAGGGAGGAAAATTATCCTCCTGCTCTTCTTAGTTAAACTCATCACTGATGCTGAACTTCTGCTGAACTTCTTGAAATCTGTGGGCATCTTTTGGGGAGGAAGCTCCTATTTGCAAGGGATCCTGATACTCTGTGTGTGTGTGTGTGTGTGTGTGTGTGTGTGTGTGCACGCACATGAGTACAGAAGGGTTTGTATGGCCTTGGAATGATGTCCACCATACGTTGTTAGATAAAAAAAAAATCAAAACCGTAGATAGAGTATGAAACTGGTATCACAAAATCTATTATGAATACATGTGTGTATATAATTACATACAGATAAAGTCTGGAAAAATATACAATAAAATGTTAGTACTGGTTTTCTTTGTATTATAAGATCCAGGGTCGTTTGTGTGTATGTATGTTTTGAATTTTGCATTCTTTGATTTATAAGAATGCAAAATGCTGATTTATTCTTTTCTAATTTTTCTTTAATGAATATATATATTACTTATATAATAATAAAAATACTAGTTTTCTTTGTATTATAAGATCCAGGGTGGTTTGTGTGTACGTATGTTTATTTTTGCTTTTTTTGGTTGTTCTTTTTTTTTTGTGGTACACGGGCCTCTCACTGTTGTGGCCTCTCCCGTTGCGGAGCACAGGCTCCGGGCACGCAGGCTCAGCGGCCATGGCTCATGGGCCCAGCCGCTCCGTGGCATGTGGGATCTTCCCGGACCAGGGCACGAATCTGTGTCCCCTGCATCGGCAGGCGGACTCTGAACCACTGCGCCACCAGGGAAGCCCTGTATGTATGTTTTGAATTTTGCATTCTTTGATTTATAAGAATGCAAAATGCTGATTTATTCTTCTTTTCTAATTTTTCTTTAATGAATATATATATTACTTATATAATAATAAAAATACTAGTACTACTACCAAACATAAGACAACAAGAGACTTCAATGACCTACTATCTTGATACCTTTTTCAGCACAAGTCCTGAAAGACAGTCAGAAAGGATCTAAGAGAAACCAAGACCCTTGCAATGGAGTTAATCATTATGTTCCCCCAAATCCATATGTTGAAATTCTAATCCCCAATGTGATGGTATTAGAAGGTGTGGCCATTGGTAGGTAATTAGGACATGAGGGTGGGTCCTGAAGAGGATTACTGCCCTTATAAAAGAGACCCTAGAGAGCTCCCTTTCCCTTCTGCCACATGAGGACACAGCAAGAAGACAGCTACGGGCCCAGGAACCAGAGACACTGAATCTTGGACTTGCCAGCCTCCAGACCTGTGAGAAATAAATTTCTGTTGTTTATGAACCACCCCATCCACGGTATTCTATTACAGCGTCCCGAATGGACTCAGAAAACCTTGGATCTAAAAGGATTCAGAGGACTCTGCCCCGCAGCCCTACTTGGGCTCCTGTGTATGTACATCTGTATCCAATAATATGCAAAGAATTCCAAGTGTGTCGACCCACCTTGAAGACTGGTGTTCCCTGAGTCTTTGCTGCTGGGAGCAAGAGAGACACAGGTGATTAAACTGATGCAGGATTTGAGATGAGGAGGGAGTCACTGTGGGCAGATAAATACAAATATGAGATGGACTTCGCTGACTGTGTTGGCTAACTGGAATTTCTGCTGTGGAATTACCCATGAATGATGTTTCTATGATACCTGAGTGAAGCAAGTGGAACTCATTTCATTAAAAAAATTTTTTTAATTAAAAATAAAAGCCCTTCCTATATTACCCATCCGCCACCCCAATGCCTATTCCAGGATAATCAACCCAATGGCAAAATTGGGGTCGCTGAGTTTTTTGGAGTCTGACACAGTTGGAAGTGTGAAATGCAGCCATCTGGCAGGCCAGAAAGTGAGTGGTTTGAAATATTTATTTCCATGAAGCATTAGCTATGATTTTTAACCATGTATTGGAAGTTCTGAGCAGAAGCACAACTTGGGGCTCTGGTCGGCCAACCAAGAACTCTTGACTGGGCAAATCTTCCGCTAGGATAAAGCAGGTAACAGGCCTAAAGGGAAAAAGTAATGGTTCCCCTTCTGCTTTATAGGCCCTTTTGTGATTTTTTTTGTAGGGATCTCAGTTGAGAGAGGAGGGTGCTCATGCTGAGATTAACAACCCAGGGTACTCTTGGAGGCTCTGTGAGCTTTACAAACATTTTACAGAGCTGGGTGATTAAGAGGAGTGGAGGAGAGTCCATCTTACTCAGTAGCATGAGTTTGAATTTGGGGCTCCCTGGTAAAGTATCTGCAAGGGCCATTACCTTTCATTAATTACACAATAAACAACTCTTCAGTGCCAAGGGCCACTGGCTACAGAAGGCAGGAGAGGGAAGGCAGTTAAGGTGCCCTTTGGGTGATAGTCATACCCTGGATCCCAGGAGGCAAATCTTCCCTTCTGCACCCGCCTGCAGCGGAGCTCACCTTTGAGTGGACCAGCCCCTTCCTGGGGCGTGAGATGGGGTCCCTCTTCCACATCCAGTGGAATCATTATGTGCTATTCCCCTGTCTACTGTGGTCAGGGAAAATGGGAGGTGCAAAGACTGAAAGAACAAAGACTTTTTTTCCCCACATTTCTGCTGAAGCAGTGAATATTGCATCACTTACATAGGAGACGTCCTTGGGACTCTTCCAGATTATTTTAAGAAGTCAGGCGCTTTCTGAAAATGAGCATTCTGCTTTGGGTTAATTCTTGAAGGCCATCTGTGATTGATTTACTAGAGTGCTAATAATATTTTGTTTTCCTCCGTTTTCTCTCCAAAGCATCCTAAACTTCTTCCCCAATCCCATACACCCAGCTCAAGTTGTAGAGAGGCCAACCTCACAGGCTGTATGGGCTCTGCGGTGTTTACAGTTTTATGGGAAGGCTGATGTATAGGCTGATGGTTTTTCTCCTAATCCTAATGCTGGGCAGGGGATCTTCTGTTTAAAACAGAATTGCACCCGCCCCAGGGTTCACAGCAGCACTATTCGCAATAGCCAAGAAATGGAGGCAACCTAAGTGTCCCTCGATAGATAAATGGATAAAGAAGATGTGGTACATACACATAATAGAATGTTACTCAGCCATAGAAAGAATGAAATAATGCCATTTGCAGCAACATGGATGGACCGAGAGATTATCATATTAAGTGAAGTAAGTCAGACAAAGACAAATATCATATGATATCACTTATATGTGGAATCTAAAAAAATGGTATCAATGAACTTATTTATGAAACAGAAATAGATTCATAGACATAGAAAACAAACTTATGCTTACCAGAGGGGATAGCTGGGGGGTCGGGGGTGGGTGGGTGGGGTGGAGTTGGGAGATAAATTAGGAGTTTGGGATTAACATAAACACAGTACTATGTATGAAGTAGATCAACAACAAGGACCTACTGTAGAGCGCAGGGAACTATATTCAATGTCTTGTAATAACCTATAATGGAAGAGAATCTAAAAAAGAATATATATACACACATATATATATATATATAAACTGAATCACCTTGCTGTACACCTGAAACTAACACAATATTGTAAATTAACTGTACTTCAATTAAAAAATGGTTGAAAAAATTAGATTCTTGGTTTTGGCTAAATATTGTGACTTTTCCCCTAAAAAAAAACAAAACAGAATTGCACCTAAGATTTAAGGATTTGTGTTATGGATACCTTCTCTAGCATAGAAAATAAAAATCATAGAAGAGAATTCTGGGCTAGGGCTACAGAGAAGCCAAAAAAGGTACTATGTCAAATATGGCTATAACACTAATAGCTGCAGATGAGTATTAAGTCAGTCACTGTGCTGATCACTTGTAATGAATTATCTCACTTAATCCTTAATAGCTCTGTGAGGAGATACTATTATGACCACATCACAGATAGTTTAGAAAGGTTAAGTACTTGCCCATCTTTTTTTTTTCTTTCTAATTTTTAAATTGAGGTATCATTGACAAATAAACTGGTATGTATTTAAAGTGTACAACATAGGGAGATTGGTTAAAGATGGCGGAGTATAAGGACATGCACTCACTCCTTCTTGTGAGAGCACTGGAATCACAACTAACTGCTGAACAATCATCGACAGGAAGACACTGGAACTCACCAAAAAAGATACCCCACATCCAAAGACAAAGGAGAAGCCACAATGAGATGGTAGGAGGGGCACAATCACAATAAAATCAAATACCATAACAGTTGGGTGGGTGACTCACAAACTGGAGAACAATTATACCACAGAAGTCCACCCACTGGAGTGAAGGTTCTGAACCCCACATCAGGCTTCCCAAACTGGGGGTCTGGCAATGGAAGGAGGGATTCCTGGAGAATCAGACTTTGAAGGCTAGCGGGATTTGATTGCAGGACTTTGACAGGATGGGGGAAACAGAGAGTCCACTCTTGGAAGGCACACACAAATTAGTGTGCACATCAGGACCCCGGGGAAAGGAGCAGGGACCGCATAGGAGACTGAACCAGACCTACCTGCTAGTGTTGGATGGTCTCCTGCAGAGGTGGGGGGTGGCTGTGGCTCACCATGGGGACAAGGACGCTGGCAGCAGAAGTTCTGGGAAGTACTGCTTGGCATGAGCCCTCCCAGAGTCTGCCATTAGCCCCACCAAAGAGCCTGTAGGCTCCAGTGCTGGGTCGCCTCGGGCTAAACAACCAACAGGGAGGGGACTCGACTGCACCCATCAGCAGACAAGTGGATTAAAGTTTTACTGAGCTCTGCCCACCAGAGCAATACCCAGCTCTACCCACCACTCATCCCTCCCATCAGGCAGCTTGCACAAGCCTCTTAGATAGACTCATCCACCAGAGGGCAGACAGCAGAAGCAAAAAGAACCATAATCCCGCAGCCTGTGGGAAAAAACTACGTTCACAGACAGACAGACAAAATGAAAAGGCAGAGGACTATGTACCAGATGAAGGAAAAAGATAAAACCCCAGGAAAACAATAAAATGAACTGGAGATAGGCAACCTTCCAGAAAAAGAATTCAGAATAATGATAGTGAAGATGATCCAGAACCTTGGAAAAAAGAATAGAGGCAAAGATCGAGAAGATGCAAGAAATGTTTAACAAAGATCTAGAAGAATTAAAGAACAAACACGTAAAAGAGTTAAAGAACAAACAAACAGAGACGAACAATACAATAACTGAAATGAAAAATACCCTAGAAGGAATCAATAGCAGAATAATTGAGGTAGAAGAATGGATAAGTGAGCTGGAAGACAGAATGGTGGAATTTACTGCTGTGGAACAGAATAAAGAAAAAAGAAGGAAAAGAAATGAAGACAGCCTAAGAGACCTCTGAGACACATTAAACGCAACAACATTTGCATTATAGGAGTCCCAGAAGGAGAAGAGAGAGAGAAAGGACCCAAGAAAATATTTGAAGAGATTATAGTCAAAAACTTCCCTAACATGGGAAAGGAAATAGCCACCCAAGTCCAGGAAGCGCAGAAAGTCCCAGGAGACCCAAGGAGAAACACACCGAGACACATAGTAATCAAACTGACAAAAATTAAAGACACAAAAAAAATTATTAAAAGCAACAAGGGAAAAACAACAAATAACAGACAAGGGAACTCCCATAAGGTTAACAGCTGATTTCTCAGCAGAAACTCTACAAGCCAGAAGGGAGTGGCACAATATATTAAAAGTGATGAAAGGGAGGAAACTACCACCAAGATGACTCTACCCGGCAAGGATCACATTCAGATTCAACAGAGAAATCAAAAGCTTTACAGACAAGCAAAAGTTAAGAGAATTCAGCACCACCAAACCAGCTCTACAACAAATGCTAAAGGAACTTCTCTAAATGGGAAACATAAAAGAAGAAAAGGACCTAGAAAAACAAACCCAAAACAATTAAGAAAATGGTAATAGGAACATACATATTGATATTTACTTTAAATGTGAATGGATTAAATGCTCCACCCAAAAGACACTGGTTCACTGAATGGATACAAAAACAAGACCCATGTATATGCTGTCTAAAAGAGGCCCACTTCAGACCTAGGGACACATACAGACTGAAAGTGAGGGGATGGAAAAAGATATTCCATGCAAATGGAAATCAAAAGAAAGCTGGAGTAGCAATACTCATATCAGATAAAATAGACATGAAAACAAAGACTATTATAAGAGACAAGGAAGGACACTACATAATGATCAAGGAATCAATCTAACAAGAAGCTATAACAATTATAAATATATATGCACCCAACATAGGAACACCTCAATACATAAGGCAAATGCTAACACCTATAAAAGAGGAAATCAACAGTAACACAATAATAGTGGGGACTTTAACACCTGACTTGCACCAATGGACAGATCATCCAGACAGAAAATTAATAAGGAAACACAAGCTTTAAATGACACAATAGACCAGATAGATTTAATTGACATTTATAGGCTATTCCATCCAAAAACAGCAGATTATACTTTCTTCTCAAGTGCACACGGAATATTCTCCAGGATAGATCACATCTTGGGTCACAAATCAAGCCTCAGTAACTTTAAGAAAATTGAAATCATATCAAGCATCTTTTCTGACCACAATGCTATGAGATTAGAAATAAATTAGAGGGGAAAAAAATGTAAAAAAAAAAACAAACCAAAGCAAATGGAGGATAAACAATGTTACTAAATAATGAAGAGATCACTGAAGAAATCAAAGAGGAAATTAAAAATACCTAGAGACAAATGACAATGAAAACATGACTATCCAAAACCTACGGGATGCAGCAAAAGCAGTTCTAAGAGGGAATTTTATAGCAATACAATCCTACCTCAAGAAACAAGAAAAATCCCAAATAAACAATCTAACCTTACACCTAAAGGAACTAGAGAAAGAAGAACAAACAAAACCCAAAGTTAGTAGAAGGAAAGAAATCATAAAGATCAGAGAAGAAATAAATGAAAAAGAAATGAAGGAAACAACAGCAAAGATCAATAAAACTAAAAGCTGGTTCTTTGAGAAGATAAACAAAATTGATAAACCATTAGCCAGACTCATCAAGAAAAAAAGGGAGAAGACTCAAATCAATAGAATTAGAAATGAAAAAGGAGAAGTAACAACTGACACTGCAAAAATACAAAAGATCATGAGAGGTTACTACAAGCAACTCTATGCCAATACAACGGACAACCTGGAAGAAATGGACAAATTCTTAGAAATGAACAACCTGCCAAGATGGAATCAGGAAGAAATAGAAAACATGAACAGACCAATCACAAGCACTGAAATTGAAAATGTGATTAAAAATCTTCCAACAAACAAAAGCCCAGGACCAGATGGATTCACAGGCAAATTCTATCAAACATTTAGAGAAGAGCTAACACCCATCCTTCTCAAACTCTTCCAAAATATAGCAGAGGGAGGAACACTCCCAAACTCATTCTATGAGGCCACCATCACCCTGATTCCAAAACAAGACAAGGATGTCACAAAGAAAGAAAACTACAGGCCAATATCACTGATGAACATAGATGCAAAAATCCTCAACAAAATACTAGCAAACAGAATCCAACAGCACATTAAAAGGATCATACACCATGATCAAGTGGGGTTTATTCCAGGAATGCAAGGATTCTTCAATATATGCAAATCAATCAATGTGATACACCATATTAACAAATTGAAGGAGAAAAACCATATGATCATCTCAATAGATGCAGAGAAAGCTTTCAACAAAATTCAGCACCCATTTATGATAAAAACCCTGCAGAAAGTAGGCATAGAGGGAACTTTCCTCAACATAATAAAGGCCATATATGACAAACCCACAGCCAACATCGTCCTCAATGGTGAAAAACTGAAAGCATTTCCACTAAGAGCAGGAACAAGACAAGGTTGCCCACTCTCACTACTCTTATTTAACATAGTTTTGGAAGTTTTAGCCACGGCAATCAGAGAAGAAAAGGAAATAAAATGAATGCAAATTGGAAAAGAAGAAGTAAAGTTGTCACTCGTTGCAGATGACATGATACTATACATAGAGAATCCTAAAGATGCTACCAGAAAACTACTAGAGCTAATCAATGCATTTGGTAAAGTAGCAGGATACAAAATTAATGCACAGAAATCTCTGGCATTTCTATACACTAATGATGAAAAATCTGAAAGTGAAATCAAGAAAACACTCCCATTTACCACTGCAACAAAAGTAATAAAATATCTAGGAACAAACTTACCTAAGGAGACAAAAGACGTGTATGCAGAAACTTATAAGACACTGATGAAAGAAATTAAAGATGATACAAATAGATGGAGAGATATACCATGTTCTTGGATTGGAAGAAACAACATTGTGAAAATGACTCTACAACCCAAAGCAATCTACAGATTCAATGCAATCCCTATCAAACTACCACTGGCATTTTTCACAGAACTAGAACAAAAAATTTCACAATTTGTATGGAAACACAAAAGACCCCGTATAGCCAAAGCAATCTTGAGAACGAAAAACAGAGTTGGAGGAATCAGGCTCCCTGACTTCAGAGTATACTACAAAGCTACAGTAATCAAGACAGTATGGTACTGGCACAAAAACAGAAATATAGGTCAATGGAACAGGATAGAAGGCCCAGAGATAAACCCATGCACATATGGTCACCTTATCTTTGATAAAGGAGGCAGGAATGTACAGTGGAGAAAGGACAGCCTCTTCAATAAGTGGTGCTGGGAAAACTGGACAGGTACATGGAAAAGTATGAGATTAGAACACTCCCTAACACCATACACAAAAATAAGCTCAAAATGGATTAAAGACCTAAATGTAAGGCCAGAAACTATCAAACTCTTAGAGGAAAACATAGGCAGAACACTCTATGACATAAATCACAGCAAGATCCTTTTTGACCCACCTCCTAGAGAAATAGAAATAAAAACAAAAATAAACAAATGGGACCTAATGAAACTTAAAAGCTTTTGCACAGTAAAGGAAACCATAATCAAGACCAAAGACAACCCTCAAAATGGGAGAAAATATTTGCAACTGAAGCAACTGACAAAGGACTAATCTCCAAAATTTATAAGCAGCTCATGCAGCTCAATAACAAAAACAACAAACAACCCAATCCAAAAATGGGCAAAAGACCTAAATAGACATTTCTCCAAAGAAGATATACAGATTGCCAACATACACATGAAAGATTGCTCAACATCATTAATCATTAGAGAAATGCAAATCAAAACTACAATGATATCATCTCACACCGGTCAGAATGGCCATCATCAAAAAATCTAGAAACAATAAATGCTGGAGAGGGTGTGGAGAAAAGGGAACACACTTGGACTGCTGGTGGGAAAGTGAATTGGCACAGCCACTATGGAGAAGCGTATGGAGGTTCCTTAAAAAACTACAAATAGAACTACCATATGACCCAGCAATCCTACTACTGGGCATATACCCTGAGAAAACCATAACTAAAAAAGAGTCATGTACCAAAATGTTCATTGCAGCTCTATTTACAATAGCCAGGAGCTGGAAACAACCTAAAATGTCCATCATTGGATGAATGGATAAAGAAGATGTGGCACATATATACAATGGAATATTACTCAGCCATAAAAAGAAATGAAATTGGGCTTCCCTGTGGCGCAGTGGTTGAGAGTCTGCCTGCTGATGCAGGGGACAGGGGTTCACGCCCCAGTCTGGGGAGATCCCATATACTGTGAAGTGGCTAGGCCCGTGAGCCGTGGCCGCTGAGCCTGTGCGTCCAGAGCCTGTGCTCCGCAACGGGAGAGGCCACAACAGTGAGAGGCCCATGTACCGCCAAGAAAAAAGAAAAAGAAATGAAATTGAGTTATTTGTAGTGAGGTGGATGGACCTAGAGTCTGTCATACAGAGTGAAGTAAGTCAGAAAGAGAAAGACAAATACTGTATGCTAACACATATATATGGAATATAAGAAAAAAAATGTCATGAAGAACCTAGGTGTAAGACGAGAATAAAGACACAGACCTACTAGAGAATGGACTTGAGGATATGGGGAGGGGGAAGGGCAAGCTGTGACAAAGTGAGAGAGTGGCATGGACATATATACACTACCAAACGTAAAATAGATAGCTAATGGGAAGCAGCCGCATAGCACAGGGAGATCAGCTCGGTGCTTTGTGACCACCTGGATGGGTGGGATAGGGAGGGTGGGAAGGAGGGAGATGCAAGAGGGAGGTGATATGGGAACATATGTATATGTATAACTGATTCACTTTGTTATAAAGCAGAAACTAACACACCATTGTAAAGCAATTATACTCCAATAAAGATTAAAAAAAAAAAAAAGAAATTAGAGGGGAAAAAATGTAAAAAAAAAAAAAAAAAGCAAATGGAGGATAAACAATGTTACTAAATAATGAAGAGATCACTGAAGAAATCAAAGAGGAATTTAAAAATACCTAGAGACAAATGACAATGAAAACACGACAATCCAAAACCTATGGGATGCAGCAAAAGCAGTTCTAAGAGGGAAGTTTATAGCAATACAATCCTACCTCAAGAAACAAGAAATATCCCAAATAAACAATCTAAACTTACACCTAAAGGAACTAGAAAAAGAAGAACAAACAAAACCCAAAGATCAATAAAACTAAAAGCTGGTTCTTTGAGAAGATAAACAAAATTGATAAACCTTTATCCAGACTCATCAAGAAAAAGAGGGAGAGGACTCAAATCATTAAAATTAGAAATGAAAAAGGAGAAGTTACGATGGACACTGCAGAAATACAAAGCATCATAAGAGACTAGTACAAGCAACTCTATGCCAGTAAAATGGACAACCTGGAGGAAATGCACAAACTCTTAGAAAGGTATAACCTTCCAAGACTGAACCAGGAAGAAATAGAAAACATGAACAGACAAATCACAAGTAATTAAATTGAAACTCTGATTTAAAATCTTCCAATAAACAAAAGTCCAGGACCAGACGGCTTCTCAGGTGAATTCTACCAAACATTTAGACAAGAGCTAACACCCATTCTTCTCAAACTCTTCCAAAAAATTGCAGAGGAAGGAACACTCCCAAACTCCTTCTATGAGGCCACCACCACCCTGATACCAAAACCAAAGATACTACAAAAAAAGAAAATTACAGACCAATATCACTGATGAATATAGATGCAAAAATTCTCAACAAAATACTACCAAACAGAATCCAACAACACATTAAAAGGATCATACACCATGATCAAGTGCAATTTATCCCAGAAATGCAAGGATTCTTCAATTTACACAAATCAGTCAATGTGATACACCATATTAACAAATTGAAGAATAAAAACCAATTGATCATCTCAATAGATGTAGAAAAAGCTTTTGACAAAATTCAACACCCATTTATGATAAAAACTCTCCAGAAAGTGGGTATAGAGGGAACCTACCTTAAGATAATAATGGTCATATATGACAAACCCACAGCAAACATCATTCTCAATGGTGAAAAACTGAAAGCATTTCTTCTAAGATCAGGAACAAGACAAGGATGTCCACTCTCACCACTATTATTCAACATAGTTTTGGAAGTCCTAGCCATGGCAATCAGAGAAGAAAAAGAAATAAAAGGAATACAAATTGTAAAAGAAGAAGTAAAACTGTCACTGTTTGCAGATGACATGATACTATACATAGATAATCCTAAAGTTGCCACCGGAAAACTACTAGAGCTAATCAATGAATTTGGTAAAGTTGCAGGATACAAAATTAATGCACAGCAATCTCTTGCATTCCTATACACTAACAATGAAAGATCAGAAACAGAAATTAAGGAAACAATCCCATTCACCACTGCAAGAAAAAGAATAAAATACCTAGGAATAAACGTACCTAAGGAACTAAAAGACATGTACTTGGAAAACTATAAGACACTGATGAAAGAAATCAAAGACGACAAAACAGATGGAGAGATATACCATGTTCTTGGATTGGAAGAATTAATATTGTGAAAATGACTATACTTCCCAAAGCAATCTACAGATTCACTGCAATCCCTATCAAATTACCAATGGCATTTTTGACAGAACTAGAACAAAAAATCTTAAAATTTGTATGGAGACACAAAAGACCCCAAATGGCCAAAGCAGTCTTGAGGGTAAAAAACGGAGCTGGAGGAATCAGACTCCCTGACTTCAGACTCTACTACAAAGCTACAGTAATCAAGAAAATATGGTATTTGCACAAAAATAGAAATATAGATCAATGGAACAGGATAGAAAGCCCAGAGACAAACCCATGCACCTATGGTCAGCTAGTCTATGACAAAGGAGGCAAGGATATACAATGGAGAAAAGACAGTCTCTTCAATAAGTGGTGCTGGGAAAACTGGACAGCTACATGTAAAAGAATGAAATTAGAACACTCCCTAACACCATACACAAAAATAAACTCAAAATGGATTAAAGACCTAAATGTAAGACCGGACACTATAAAACTCTTGGAGAAAAACATAGGAAGAACACTCTTTGACATAAATCACAGCAAGATCTTTTTTGACTCACCTCCTAGAGTAATGGAAATAAAAACAAAAATAAACAAATGGGACCTAATGAAACTTAAAAGCTTTTGCACAACAAAGGAAACCATAAACAAGGTGAAAAGACACCCCTCAGAGTGGGAGAAGATATTTGCAAATGAATCAACGGACAAAGGAGTAATCTCCAAAATATATAAACAGCTCATGCAGCTCAATATTAAAGAAACCAACAGCCCAATCAAAAAATGGGCAGAAGACCTAAATAGACATTTCTCCAAAGAAGATATACAGATGATCAAGAGGCACATGAAAAGCTGCTCAACATCACTAATTATTAGAGAAATGCAAATCAAAACTACAATGAGGTATCACCTCACACTGGTTAGACGGGCATCATAAGAAAATCTACAAAAAACAAATGCTGGAGACGGTGTGGAGAAAAAGAACCCTCTTGCACTGTCGGTGGGAATGTAAATTGATACAGCCACTATGGAGAACAGTATGGCAGTTCCTTAAAAAACTAAAAATAGAATTACAATGTGACCTAGCAATCCTACTACTGGGCATATACCCAGAGAAAACCATAATTCAAAAAGACACATGCACCCCAATGTTCATTGCAGCACTATTCACAATAGCCAGGTCACGGATGCAACCTAAATGCCCATCAACAGACAAATGGATAAAGAAGATGTGGTACATATATAGAACGCAATATTATTTAGCCATAAAAAGGAACGAAATTGGGTCATTTGTAGAGACATGGATGGACCTAGAGATTGTCGTACAGAGTGAAGTAAGTCAGAAAGAGAAAAACAAATGTCATATATTAATGCATATATGTGCAATCTAGAAAAATCGTACAGATGAACTGGTTTGCAGGGCAGAAATACAGACATAGACGTAGAGAACAAACATATGGACACCAAGGGGGGAAAGCAGGGGTGGGATGAATTGGGAGATTGGGATTGACATGCATACACTAATATGTATAAAATAGATTACTAATAGAAACCTACTGTATAAAAAAAATAAAATTATATTAAAAAATAAAATAGATAACTAAGAACTTGCTGTATAAAAATAAATTAAATAAAAAATAAAGTGTACAACATGATGATTGATATACATATACACTGTTAAATGATTACCACAATCATGTTAATTAATACATCCATCACCTCATATAGTTACCTTTTTAGGGGGGATGGTGACAATGCTTAAGATCTATTCTCTTAGCAAATTTAAGTATATAATACAGTAATACTAACTCTAGTCACCATGCTGTACATTAGATCCTCAGAAATTATTCATCTTATAACTAAAAGTTTGTACCCTTGACCAATATCTTCCCATTTCCCTCACCCCCGCCCCAGCCTCTGGCAACCACCATTCTACTCTCTGCTTCTGAGTTCCCCTTTTTTTAGATTCCACATATAAATTATACCACACAGTATTTGTCCTTCTCTGTCTTTGTTCAAGTCTTAATGATAATGTGGGAACAGAATTTGAACCCAGATCATTCTATACAGTAACTTGTTTTCCTGCACCCAACACTGTATTCTCTAGAAGTAAGTAAGGAGGAAGCATCTGGCAATTAACGCATCCTAAAAATTATCCTCTGAGTAAGAAGCTGACTCCTTTCATATTTTTAACCTGACTCCTTCCTTGGCCCCAGATATAGAGCCCACACTCAGTGGTCTAGAGGATCTTTTACTCTCTTTGCACTGTGGCTTATTGGTGTTAACAGAACTCATTTGCTTAAAAGACTGCCAGAGAATACATCCTGGGAGAAAGAGCTGTCAACAGAGGGGTAATTCTAAGTAAAGCATGGTGTCAGTCACTAGGATTTGTCCCTTAATCCCATCTCTGAATCCTATTGAGAAAAAGGAAGGAGCTGATTAGCTGGTCTATTTCTAGTCTTCTGACATTACTATTGTGTTTGTGTGGCTGGTTAGAGAAGCTTCTTAGAGCATCATAGTAAAAGACATCTTTACGATTGTTTGCTCAGCTAGCCCATTTTCCTTGACACTGCTATTTACAGCCACAAGGGGTGACCCTCGGCAGCCATGTTCCAGCTTTATGGTGCTGCCCACTCCTTGCCTTGCCCCACCCCTACTACACCTGATTGGTGCAGAGGTGAGCTCTTGATTGGAGCTGGGCCAATCAGAGTCCCTTGCCAGGAATTAGTAACTGAGACTAAGAGAAGACTAATTGCTCAACCTGTAGCATGAATTTATGAAGCATTTCCACCAAGTAGGTGGATGCACCAAGAAAGCTGGTCCTCGGAAAACAAAGACAAAACAGAAACAAAACAAAAACAAACAAACAAATAAAAAAACAAATCAGTTATAGAGAGAAGAGCAGAGAAAAGTGGAGAGCAAATACAGATGGCTTTTCTGTCTCTACTTCCAGTGCCCTTCTCCTGGCCCTTCACTCTGGGCACACCCTAGTTGTTTGTTTTGTTTCTGTTTTTTTTTAATAATAATTTTCTTTTCTTAAACCAGCTTGAGATGATTTCTAAACTGGCAAAGAAGAATTCTAACTTTTCTTAGTTTTATGAGTTAGTATAGCTTATAATATGATAAGTGAATCTGTGATGATAGGTCCGTTTCCCCGTAGGGATATTAATTTTGCTCAGTCTTGAAGCAACAGTTTATCTCCTTATCTCTTCTCACAAGGTAGGGGAGGTGGTATGGATCAGCACCGCCGGTAGATGAATAATTTAAATGCAAATCTACTTTGATAGTGAGCATGTATTATCCTGGAATATGACTGGCAGCATACTGTCTGCCTTTTTTTCTTCATATAGCCTGCAACCCCAAAGATGCTAGGAGAACAAATCTTGTACACAAAATCACTTGCTTTTCTTTATGTCCCTAAGATGTAAATCAGGAAGACAGAGTCTTTGCTTTTGTTACGAATCAAATAGGTAAGCTGGGAAGCCAGCAAGAGTCTCAGCAGCTGGCAGGGAAAAGGGAATGAGCAAGAGTGAGGGACAGGTGACTCTGGGGATAAATAACACAGTTGTAAGGTAAAAAGGACTAAAGTCAGACACACAGTTTTATGGTAGAGCAGGACCGTAGTCTCCCTCCTTCCTTCGAATCCCCTACAGAGATAACCAAGAGGGTAATATGGCATCTGTATTAGTCTCCTACAGCTACTGTAATAAGTTACCACACCCAGGTGACTTACGCCAGGAAAAACTTATTGTCTCATGGTTCTGGAAGTTAGAAGTCTGAAATCAGGGTCTTGGCAGGGCCATTCTCCCACTCAGACCTGTCGGGGAGGATCCTTCCATGCCTCTTCCAGAATCTGGTAGCCTCAGGTATTCTTTGGTTTGTGGCAGCATCACTCCAATCTCTGCCTTTGTCATCACATGGCATTTTTTCTGTGTGTCTTCATGTTGCCTTCCATCTGTGCAAGTTTTTATCTACTTTCCTTCTTTGTATAAGGACACCACTTATATTGGATTAAGGGCCCACCCTACTGCAGCATGATTTCATCCTAACTAATTATGTCTGCAACAATCCTATTTCCAAATAAGGTCACATTCTGCGATACTAAGGGTTAGGACTTCAACAAATCTCTTATGGGCAGGGAGAACAATTCAAACCACAGCAGCAGCCATAGGGGTTGGGCAAACTTGAGCCGGACCTGAGGCGATGTAAACGTCCAGGGGGCCTGATGCAGTTGGTCTGTTAAGGTAGATGATGAGCCTCAGAAATTTGGTGAGTTGACTGGGCGGCTTGTCAGAAAACAATTCTCATAAGGATGCAAGGATGAGAATTTATCCTAAGAGATCACCAGGCATGTGACTCTGGGGAAAAGTCTCGCTCAAAAAGGAAGAGGGGCAATTCTCAGGACAGCATCCAGTCAGTTTCTGAGAGGGCCTCCAGGTCCAGCAATTATTGGAGTGAAGCGATCCAGGAATGAAAAATGAAAATATTAAGAACTCCGTAACACATATTGGAACCCATACCTGTAACTGCCAATAGTACCAAAGATGAGTTATTATGGTTACTATGATCCCATCTATCCCCTCAGATTCATGAGACCTAGGAAAATCTATTTACATCAAAATCAGGCTGGTGGCAGCACGGGGATGGAGAGGGGGAGACGGCAAGAGGCCGTCTCAGTTGGATCCTGGTATCAAGGGTATCAACTTTGGCCCCAGGAGAATAAAGTGGGACCTGTTAGTAGGATTTCAATCAAGTGAGGTGGGGCTCAAGGCAAGCCTACAGTCCCAGCATGGGAACTGGGGTGTGATGGAGAAAGGCAGAAATCCTGTTGAATGGCTTGGGCATGCGTGCTTGGGGTTAAGAAAAGGCTGATACAAATGAGTGCTCATAATTAGACATGGGATTTACGCAAGTTTGATTACTAGAATTCCCTATTTGCTTCCCTGAAGGAGGAGGGATTATGTCCTTCATATCTTTATTCCCATTATATAAGGCCTGTTTTAAACCAAGGGCTCAATGAATATCTGTTGAATGAAGGAATACATGCAAGCACAACTTGCTCAGGATTGGCTCAGAAGTAGGGCGGGGCTGGGCCTTCCCTGGCCGTCCAGGGGATAAGCTTCCACTGCAGGGGGTGTGGGTTCGATCCCTGGTGGGGGAACTAAGATCCCACAGGCTGCAGGGCACAGCCAAATGAAAAAAGAAAAGAAGAAGAAGTAGGGCAGGGCTGAACCTACGTGATTAGACCCTACAGTTGAGAGATGCAGAGGGGCAGGCACTGACATGTTCAGTCTTAGAGTTTATGCTATCTATCCCTGGTGAGGAAGAAGAAAATGAGGTGGAGAGAAGAACAGAAGAAGCAGGAACGCACTGTCACTCCTGCTGAGTTGGTGCCTGCTAATTAAGTTGCATTATCCGGTTTGTAATATATCAATAGGTATTCCATATTCAAATGTAAAAATTTACTATCTTCTAACTGAAAGATGAATTTGAATAATCCTTGTCATTTTTCCTCTCTGTTGGTTCTATTGATTTCTTCCGTCTGGGAAATATATCAGAACCAATGCATAAGTACCATAAAGAAGTCTTATTCCTGTTAGAGCACTTGTAGTATTTCTGGGAGGGTTAACACTCCACTGATGCCTGGATCTCTGCTGTTTCAGTCCACAAGTCCACCAGGTCACTAGTGCTAAGGGCAGAGAATTTGGGGGCCTTTTAGTCGTAAAGTCAGAGACTTTGGAGGTAATATTAAAGAGATTTTCTAAGTCAAAGTAACTCCCAAAGAAGAAACTTCCATCGACTTTACTGAAGTCTTATCATCTAACCTCCACTTCAACACATCCAGTGATGGACAGGTCACCTGTTTGTCAGGCAATTGGCTTTATTATTGGACAACAGCCTGAAATTCCGACTTAGTAGTTCTGGGATGAGACCCAAGAATCTGTCTTGTAACATCAGTGATGTTGTGATAGCAAAGTATATCACTGTTTGACTATGTTTTGGAACCACTGTTTCAGATTAGTGGTTTTCAAAATTATTTTAGCCAAGTGATATATAGGTAGAAAACAAAATCTTACACAGAAGCAGGACCTTCAAGGGAGGGTAGTGAGCAAGAGGGCCATTAGGACGGAGTTTTGAATTCAAGGAATTTTCAAATATAGGCTATTTCCAGTGATAAGGGTGAGGTCTTATCATACATGTTAATTCTAAGTGTAGCCTATCAACCTCTACTAGCTAACTCTAAAGACTGAAAAACAGACCTATGAGTAAGGAATCTTCAAATCTGAAGGTGGTCCCGGCAACTCTGGGTTACTAGAAGACCTGCATGCAAGCAAAATAGAGAGAAACGATAAAGAGAACCTGGGGTGAAGCTTCATGTCCTGCCTGCTTGGGTACCTTCCACAGCACCCCAAGGGGCACACAGTGTCAAAGAACCCACCAGTGCTCATGGTTTGCAAACCGCTACCTGAGAATTATCAGTCTAGATAATTTGTCAATACCTCTCTTAAGCTGTTGTAGTCAAAAGAGTTCATATGCCCAGGATCCTGCAGAGGAGTGCAGGCATAATCCGTTACCAGAAAGAAAAACAGTACAACCAGTTTGTCATAACCACACAGAACTCAAAGGACGTTCCAAAACATTGCTTTCTCCTGCAGATGTTTTCAGTCTTCACAGCCAACCCCGTGGGTCTCATGGAGTCCCCTTCTTTCTCTGGGGTCCCTCCTTCTTCACTCCATACCCAAAACTCCCTGGGTCCTCCCTCAAAGGATGGCTGAATTCCCTACTTTCGGTCGTAAGAGTACATTTAAGTGTTCCACATTCTTCAGAATGGAACGATCCCAACACCACTTTTGGACCATCTCTCATAGCATATTTTCAAAGAGTTACTATGATAAAAATATTGGCTTCTTAACTGTCTTACAAAAGAGCTTCTTCCCATCAGAGTGAAGTGAGGAAAGGAATGAAGGAATGAGAGGATGACCTCCTCCACATGTATGGTCCAGATGGAGTCTGGCTGGACAATCAAGGGGAATTATCATCTTCCTTTTTGGGGACATTTATACAATATTTCATTGATTCTAAGACACACATTTCCCCCACATTTTAACACCTCTGATGATAGCTTAGAATCAATGCTGTGTCTTAGTTTATTTGGTAGTGGTTTTTTTCTTAGTTGTATTATATATAAAATGATGCAACATTTACAATAGATGGTGACTTAGATTCCGTGACATCCAATAATTTGAACTTGCTTTCCCTCTTTCTTTCTGAAAGTAGTTTATCCCAGTGACCTCAAATCCACGTCCCTGGGGCATGATCCTTCAACTGACTTTGAATGTACTGTGAACAAATAACAACTTTTGTCAAAAGCTCTGATGAAAGGAAAGACAAAGCATTTCCAAGAGCTACCGATCTAGTGACCCTATTTTTAAAAAAAAGCAGATCATTAACTCAATCGGCAACTTTTTATTGAGTACCTATTAGGTATCAGCTATGGTGCCAAGTGTGGATATATATTTACAGCAAACAACACAGATAAGGTCTTTCTTCTTAAGCTTTCCCCACCCCGCCAGGGCATTGTTGTTCAATAGAAATGTAACAGAAGCCACACAAAAAAATTTATTTTTTGAGTAGCTACATTAAAAAAAAGTAAAAGGAAACAGGTGGGATTAATTTTAACAGTATGTTGTATATAACTCAAGATATATAAATTATTTTTTAATGAGGCATTTTATATCCTTTTTTTCATACCAAGTCTTCAAAGTCCAGTGTATTTTCACCTAACTACACAATATCAGTGAGGACTTAGTACAGTCAAGTGTGCAACAGCCACATGTGGCTACTGCGTGGGACAGCACAGCTTTAGGGAATGGAGAGAGAGAGTAAAGAGGTAAGCAAATCCCATCATTTTAGATAAGGTCCTTTTAATAAAGTCTTCTACTGAGAAGGTAATATTGAGATGAGATCTAACAGATGAGAAGGACCGTGCTAGGCTACAATGAGATGGACGAGGGCTCCAGGTCCCGGGAGTAGGAAGATCAAAGTCCCTGCACTAGGGATGAATTTGGAGCATCCCAGGAACAGAATGAAGGTCAGGATGGCTGGAGCAGGGTGAGTGTGTGTACCTGTATGTTGTGGGGCAAGGGCCAAAGTGGAAGAGGTGGGAGCGTAAGGGACCAGGGAGGAGAGGCACGCAGGAGCCAGATCATGAAGGGCCTCGTGGGCATTGTAAAGACTTTGGAAATGACGTGTTAGGCTCATATGCCTTGTTTCTATGTGAAATCACACTTGTTACTGGGGACTACTATGTTCACCTTTTAAGTATTCACAACCATTTGTGTAATAATCAACTCTGGACTTCTGCTGGAGGTTGAGGTCTAGATTTGCCATGGGAAGTTTTCCAAAGCCATCCCTTTTCCTTTGTTGAAAGTGGAGACGTTATCTTTTGGCATATCTGCTATTTTCCATGATTTTTCAAAGGTCACTTGGAGTGCTGCTGAGTCCACACCTGCAAGTTCCTCCAATATTCAAGGATATAAAACAAATCAGCCTGGAGACATGAACACACGTTTAGTGAGTCAATTCTTTTTTTTTTTTTTTTTTACTAGAGTGTCACACATCTTCACTGATGTTTCTTTTTGTAGTATTTGTGCTGTTCTTTTCCGTTTGAAGAGGTCACTTGACGGTGAATAGCAACTGAACTGATTCTGCCTTCTACTGGTTGTTAAAATTGTACCGTTTTCCCTACCTTCTTTTTTTGCTCTGAACACACTAATCTTGCTTGGATTTTTCACATGAATTTTAGCTCATATCGTGTATTGTTTTCTAAACGTTGATGTTTACATGACCTTTTTGTCGTTTGTGTTTATAGCAATTGATGGTGGTAGTCACCTTCCTCCCAGTTCCCCAAACATCAGGACATTTTGACTCTTCAGTTTCCCTTGTGTCCAACATTTGGCCCCCAGTCCTTATGTTAGTTAGGACCCTCTGCTGAAAGTTGTGGAAATATGGCTCAGTTGATTTATGTCCAAAGGAAATGGACTAGCTCACATGATGGGGAAGTTCACTGATTTCCACCACAGTAGGATCTAAAGTCTCAAAAATGTTAACTGGACTCTGTCTTTTTGCTTTGTTTTTTCTATTTGTTTTCTTTCTTGGGAGGGTCTTTAGCCTCACCACAGCAAAAAAAAAAAAAAAAAAAAAAAAAAATTTAAAGAGTCTCTTTTCTGATAGCACCAGGAAAAATCAGTCCCTGGGGGATAGGGTGTTCTCACTGGCCAAGTTTGGGGTATATGCCCCACTCAAGCCTTATGGCTTGAACTGGTAAACTTGGTTCCTCAAGGGAAGATCAATCAGAATTCTGTTTCAAGAAGAGAGAATGGATATTAGGTTAAGTGTAAAACAGCCAGTCTCCCCAGAGTCTTACACATCTCCCTCTATAACGTTGCTTGTATTTGTCCTCCTCTCTCCATTTCCTCTGCCTCTCCTTCAGCTGAGTTATGTTGGATTTTCTCCTGGACTGTTAAAAAGGGCTCTTAACAAATCTTCCACCTTCTGGTTTCATCAGGATGGCCATATCACACAATTCCACATGCACAAATTATATGAAGGTATGCAAACGCTGTGCAACACCCTGGACCAGACTCTTTTCCCAGCTCCACCCCCTCTGAAACGCCCAGAGGAATCTCTCAAAGTGTAGTTCTGAGTGTGCCAGAATCTGCAGAGACCACCAGACCAGGAAGAAGGTCAGAAAGTTCATCACTTAGAGGGGACACAGGGATGCCATATTTAGAAGGCAGGCACTGGAATTTGATAGAACAATGAGAAAGAATGGCTGCACTGTATAGAACCAACTGATGTAAGAAATACAAAGCAATACAAGAAACGTTCGCTAACCACAAAGAGCTTTTGTAGTACAGTAAACATGAGAACCAGGAAGGGCCGTATGAGGGGTCCTGTCCATATTTCATAGATAGCTTGGGGCTGGAACGATGAGGGAGAGCATCATGATAGAGGTGGCATCTGAACTGGCCCGTGGCAACAGGTAGGGTTTTACTGGCTAAGAGGAGGTGAGGAGGGCGCATGCCTGGCAGAGTGAATGGCTCAAGCAAAGACACAGCAAGTTTGATAGGAGGTTAGAGAACGGGCCCTTGCCCAGATTGTCTGTGTCCTGGTAGCTGGAGACAGATTTGGAGACTAAGTTCAGGCTAAATTGTGGATGGTGTTGAATGTATTGAATTTGGGGGATGGTGGAGAGGTGTGATGTGCTAAAAAAGAAGTATAAGCCAAAGGGCAAGCAGATGCTTCTCTGGTGGTCTGTAGGGCCATTTATCTTTCTATGCTTTTAAGAGAGTGAGTGGGAGAGTGGCCCAAGCTCTTAAGATCCAGCATGGGGAGCCCATTTCCCACTCTGGTGTAGCTGGCACACTCCTGCTCTCTGCATGAGGGGGTGAGCCTGTGCCTTAGCAAGCAGGACTCATGCTCCAGAACAGACTTCAGCACATGGGCCCCCAGGACCATCCTGATAGAATCCTTAATCCTGGCTCCACCTTTGCCTCCAGCCAGGCTGTGTTTATTTGGGATTCGCTGGTGTAATGGAGGCGGTCCCAGGCGGGCTATGCAAGGTCTGGGAGCAGCCATGGAGACAGTAGCAGAGAGATACAGCGCGGGGGCCCTATTTGCATGCTCAGCTGGCCTGAAAGGTCAGCCAGGGGATCTTGTTTGTGAAAATATAAAGGAGCATAAGCTGCTGGCTGTTTCGTTCTTAATTTTTTCTCTCCCTTTTACCCTGGCACTGGGAGCTGAACTATGCTTCTTGCCAGGATCTCTCCTTCCTTGTCAACTGACTGCCTCTCTTTCTTCCCTTCTCAGAAGGAGGGATGGGTTTCTTGGCTGGATTTCTAACAGCTTCAGGAAGGCCTTCCAGTCTCTGCTGACAGAGGCTGGCTTCAGTGTGGCTTCTGCGACACGACACGATATGCCAGGACTTGGCCCTAAAGTGTCTCAGGAAACACACTTCAGCAAGGCAGTCCTGCTGTCGGCTCAGGGGTCCCTGGAATGGGGAAGGAAGGGGTGGTGGAGTTAGAATGCATCTGTGTGAGGTGAGTGGTGTGGCCATTTGGGTGGCTTCCCATTACCCATGATGGCAGGCCATCAGGATGAGGTCACAGTTGCCTGCTCTCTGATCCAGATTAGTTCAGAAAGTGCTGGGCAACAAACAGATGCCCAGATGTCCTGTGGGGAAGATTCATTTCTTTAAGACTTCTTCCAACTCCTGGGCTGCCTTTCAACAATAGCCTGCTCCTGCCTTTTCTTATGTTCTATTGATGGTGGTGCGATTAGGAATAGACCTTACGAAACCAAAATGCAGGTACCTCTACCCCAGCCCATCAGAAGAACAGATAAGCATCTGTCAGTCTGAAATGTATCTGGACTTTGGTTGTAAGACGCTAGAGCAATCCCCCTGACCTGCATGAAGGAAGCCTACGACTGACCCTTCGTAAGAAGGAAGTACCCACTGCAGGTTAAGAGAGCATCTGTTAGATGGCCAACAGACACATGAAAAGATGCTCAACATTGCAAATTATTAGAGAAATGCAAATCAAAACCACAAAGAGGTATCACTTCACACCAGTCAGAAGGGCCGTCATCAAAAAGTCTATAGATATCAAATGCCATAGAGGGTGTGGAAAAAAGGGAACCCTCATGCACTGTTGGTGGGAATGTATATTGGTGCAGCCACTATGGAAAATAGTAGCCTTAAAAAACTAAACATAGAGCTACCACATGATCCAGCAATCCCACTCCTGGGCGTATACCCAGAGAAAACCATAATTCAAAAAGACACATGCATGCCAATGTTCATTGCAGCACTATTTACAATAGCCAGGTCATGGAAGCAACCTAAACGTCCATCAACAGATGAATGGATAAAGAGGATGTGGTATATATATACAATGGAATAATTCTCAGCCTTAAAAAAGAATGAAGTATTGCCATTTGCAGCAACATGGATGGACCTAGAGAATATTATGCTTAGTGAAATAAGTCAGAGAGAGACAAATACTATATGATATCACTGATATGTGGAATCTAAACAATAAGACAAATGAATCTATATACAAAACAAAACACACTCAGACATAGAAAACAAATTGAGGGTTACCAAAGGGGAGAGGAAGGGGAAGAGGGACAAATTAGGAGCATGGGATTAACCAATACAAAGTACTAGAAAGAAAGAAAGAAAGTACTAGAAAGAAACCAATACAAAGTACTATACAGAAAATAGATAAGCAACAAGGATTTACTGTACAGCACAGGGAATTATATTCATTATCTTGTAATAACCTATAATGGAATATCATCTGCAAAACAATAACTGAATCACTATGCTGTATACCTGAAATTAGTGCAAAGTTGTAAATAACTATACTTAAATAAAACATTTTCTTTTAAAAAAAGAAAGAGGATCTGTTAGCGTCTGGTAGACACAAGCAAAAATTCTAGCTCACCCACTTGCCTGTGAGGCTGGGCAAGTCACAGTCACAGCACCAGTTTCCACATCTTTTAGGTAAGTGCTCACCTCACAGTGACGTTAGAAGAACTAATCAGGGTAATGCACATAAAGGGTTGAGCACAGCGCTGGGTGCTTAGTCAGCACTCGAGAAGCGGTAGATAGTGATTATTAATGCAGCAGTGTTGCCTTTATTGTTTGGCACTGATTAACCAAAGGAGGAAGAATGGTCCTGAGGCGCGACTCTGCATACACACAGCTGTTGCTCCCACAAGCAGTCCAGGACGATAGCACTTACATGGGGGGCTAATTTAACACAGTATTAATTTTAAGATGCAGCTGGGTCATCCCCAGGCTCCAGTGCCTTCCTGCTCGTGGCTGGCACACTGCCCTGGAGAGACAGTCTTCTCTGTGGCATCCAGATTGACCTCAGAAGGGTGTTTGCGACTCAGCGATCAAAGGGTTGTTAATTTTACACTCATATCATGTTAACACACGTTTTAAATGGTCTCATTAGTTTTCCTGTTGATGTTCAGCTTTGAAATTATTGCTTTGCCTGTAGAGCCCCCATGGACGTGAGCTCTCGTTTTTAGGGGTAACACTCCCACACATCCATAGATCTAGGACAGCTGCCATTTGGGCTTTCCCTGTGGTTCAACTGGTCCATGAGATTGGAGAAGCAATAAGTCAGAAACCACTACTTTGATGTCTGGTTGGGATAAATGCAGGTAAGGGCAACTCATTTGCACAAATGCAGGGAGAGAGCTGAGAGTGTCGGTGAAAAGAATCAGGTGCTACAATGGACCACAAGCTTGAGAGCAGTCAGCAATGCAACTCAGTTCAAGTGCCTGACACTGATTATGGTAAGTGTGTGTGTGTGTGTCCCTTATGCTCAGCCTGGTAACCACCCCACCACCCAAAGAAGAAACATTTGACAAAACAGGTTGTCAGTACATCTTCCAAAATTCCAAAGGAGGTGTTATTTTAAGGCCAGCCCTGGGGAATAACTCTACAACAACCCTTCTGGCAACGAGTGCCAGAATGTTACATTTTTTATTTAGTCTCTCTGCAAGCCTCAGAACCTTAACTTCTCAGAGATTCCTTTAAAATAAAAGTTAAAAATTACTCCCTAAAGCCTTGATTGTTGAAATATCTGGCTGTGTATGGTACTGTGCTGAGCCCCTTTTAAAGAAAAAAAGAGAAAAAACACTGTGGCTGGGCAGCCTAAACAGCGTTCCTCTCCCCCTTTTTGGGGCTGGAACAGTGACCAGCTCCTTCTGACAGGGCGTGAGTGATGGGTGTTGAGAGCGCAGGACCATTTGTCAGAACCAGGCCTCCCGTCAGCAGTGCAGGAGATTGAAGGTCATGCTTCAACTTCGCCACAGCTGTCATCCATGAAATGGAACCCTCAGCTAAGCATAATCCAGCCCACAGGCAGAACCTGTGTGTGTCTCACCAGCAAACCCAATCACAGTAAACCTCAACTGTGGGCCCTTCGGGGCAGCCCCCAGCTGCTGCTACCAAGCCAGCATGTGCAGGCACCTGGCAGAGGCAGTTGCCTGGACTGGGTATCGTTTTACCCTCACAGCAACTCCATGAGGTAGATGTTATGATTCCCATTTTACAGATGAGGAAACTGAGAATTTGAGAGGCGAAGTGAGCTGTTAGTTCTACCCACTAAGTAATAGGATCAGGATTCAAGCCCAGATTCTCTCTGAAGCAACTCCAAATGATCTAAGGAGACCCAGGTAGGATCTGACCTGTGGAGAGGTGGATCTGGTGCCCATCCTGCAAACCCACTGTTCCTTAGGAAGCAGGGCCACCTGCAGATTTATTAACAACCATCTGATATATTCTGGCCTTTGATTTTTTCATAGTTAAGCATTTAATCCAAAGGAGTCATTAATAACATTTGAATGTGCTTTTAAAGGATAGTATGCCTTGGGACTTCCCTGGCAGTCCAGTGGTTAAGACTCTGCACTTCCACTGCAGGAAGTTAGATCCCTGGTCGGGAAACTAAGATCCCCTCATGCCTCGTGGCATGGCCAAAAAAAAAAAAGATAGTATGTCTTAAAAGACATCAATTTGTTTGATAGATCCTTATCACAGAAAATTTAGAAATATAGAAAAAAGAAAAATTACCAGTCACTGGTAATCCCACCGTCATTAGCATTCTGGTATTTTTTCATTGTATGTGCATATAAATGCATGATAAAATACAAATTGGAATATAAATAAAATCTGTTGACTCCCATTTCCCTCTCAACCTTATATAATAAGTATTTCCCATAAATTAAATATTCTGTGAAAGTAATATTGTAAAAGCTTTAAACAGGTTTTTAGGACACAGTAAATGCTTAACAAATGATAGCTATTCCTATTTATTATATAATATCCCACTGAAAGGACTATAATTTATTTTACCTTTCTGATTTCGATGAAAATTTAGGTTATCAGTCCCCTCTCCATTATTGTAAACAATTGTACCAAGAACCTTCTGTACATAAAATTGTGTCTAAGTTTCTCACTAATTTCTTAGGATAGATTCTTGCTAAGTAATTTCTGGATCAAAGCTTAAGCCATTTTAAACTTGTTATTTCAAATGCATGTCACCAAATGGCTTTCCTAGAAGGAGTGTACCTGTTTAAATTCTCAGAGCGGTATAAGAGAGGGTTCATTTCCTCCCGCACTGAATTTGTGTGATGGCTTGACTTTGGAGAGCAGAGTTCTATTTAAAACACAGCCTGAAAGACCCATGCGCTTCTCACGCATGGAGAGAGTCAGCAAGCATGCAAGCTGGCCTTGAGATAATGTCAGCGAGATCTGGGGATTTCCTCTTCAGGAACACAGTTCTGAGCTACCATTGTTCTGCCCTAACCTGGCCCTTGTTATGTTTCCCTGAGAACGCGTGTGCTTCTCTTTATGTAATAGTCACCCCGCTGGTGATGACTCGTTTAGCATCGTTCCTCCCTACTGGACTGTAAACTCCACGAGATTAGCTCTCTTTCACCACCAGCCCTGAGCCTGGTCCCCGATGCGCACTCAGTGAGTATTTGTGAATGGGAGAACTGCAGCTGCACATCAACATGCCCTAAATTAAGAGTTTTGAGCTGAATCATCCTCTCGTGGCTGTCTGCATTTAAAAATGGAAAAAGTATTTCTTACATAGGATTAAACCAAACAGCAAATTACAGAACATTGTGTACTTCATGATCCCAGTTTTGCAAGACAGAGAAAGAGGTAGGGAGAGAGACAAGAGATGGAGAGACCTTCAGAGGTGGGGAGACCCAGAGTGTTACCAAAAGTGGCGTCCAGCTGCTCGCCACTCTGGAGCCAATAAAATGCCCAAATGACACCCAAATGGCCAAGTCCCCAAATGACACTCAGTGCTCACAAACGGTCCTCAACGTCAGACACCCATCAGAACCAACTGGCAAATTGCCCAAATATCACTTCGTGCTCAAAAGAGAAGTTTGCCCGGGTGCACACCGGTGGACTTACACGGTCTTGGAGCTCGTCAGCTCATCCAGATGCATGTTTCCATTCCACCAAGGAAAAGCGTACGTTGGCAGCCAGCGCCGAGCAGGAGAGAAACAGGGAGGATCTCCCCCCAAAAAATGGTTTCAGCAGCTGCTAGGAGTGTCCCCCAAATCCGCCTCTCGGGGCCAACTAGCCAGAGCAGCGGGCTCGTTGCCACCATCACGGCGCGACGCCATGTCCAGAGGCTCTGCTCGGAAAATCCCGGGGAGCCAGATGTCGCGAGAGCACAGCCCCACGTTAGGCGCCACAAAACTGTTACCAAAAGGGGAGGCCAGCTGCTTGCCGCTCAAAAAGCCAATAAAGAGGCAAGGTTGGTGGAAAGGAGGTTGGCTTTATTTACTTGTTTGTTTGTTTATTTATTTATTACATCTTTATTGGAGTATAATTGCTTTACAATATTGTGTTAGTTTCTGCTGTATAACAAAGTGAATCAGCTATACGTATACATACATCCCCATATCCCCTCCCTCTTGAGTCTCCCTCCCACCCTCCCTATCCCACCCCTCCAGGTGGTCTCAAAGCACCCAGCTGATCTTCCTATGTTATGCAGCTGCTTCCCATTAGCTATTTATTTTACACTTGGTAGTGTATATATGTCAGTGCCACTCTCTCACTTCGTCCCAGCTTACCCTTCCCGCAGCGTCCTCAAGCCTGTTGTCTATGTCTGCGTCTTTATTCCTGCCCTGCCACTAGGTTCACCAGTAAGGAGGTTGGCTTTATTTCGGAGGCTGGCAACCAGTGGGGAGCGTGGACACCTGTCCAAAGGCCAACTTCCCCCAGGGATAATCAGTGGGCAAGAGATTTTATAGATGGAAGGAGGGGGCTACGTGCAGAAACAGCACAGTCAGCTCTGACAGTCATCTTGAAATTAGTCATGGGGTGGTCTGATCAGCATCATGTTGATTGTTTTAAGTACAGTTAGTCCTTAGTTCCAGGATCGGTTTGTTCCCATTTCTTTGAGGCCAGTTCTTGGAATTGTGGCAGCTTATGTTATGGCTACAGTCTGGTCATCATGTAGTAACTTTTCCACCTGATGGGGGTTTCAGTATCTATAAGACAGCTCACAGGATGTGGCTCAGAATATTATCTATAGCCCTTGAGGAGGAACCAAAGGTCCTTGACTTTGCTTAATGACTAAAGTATTATTATATGGTCTCGTTTGACTGTTTTCCTTTGTTTCTGCATTTTCTCACTTCTCTGATTAAACTTATTCTTTGGCTAAAGTTTTTCTGCAGACAAAAGCCCAGCTAAGGACATGGGGGCCAAGGACCATAAGGTCCTGCTCCCTTTCAAGAGACAGACAAACCCTGAAATATTAATCGTGGTCATCGCAGGCTGGTGATAAGGCTTTCCTTTTTGTGTTTGTGTTTTCCAAAATATTTATAATGTCCATTAATAGGAAATATTTTTTATTAAAATTATTATCAGATCTCAAATACTTTGAAACCTGTTTGGTATTATGGTGAACTGGCAAATTTCACCTTATTTACAGAGTCCCTTTCATCAGCTGAAACCACCTTCTTTATGTGCCCTCTTCTCTTCCCAGGGCTGTAATTTTTATTTTAACTTGAAGACCTGGGGTGGAGAGGAAAAAGAAAAACTTACAAAGCTCCTAGCAATCTAGAGGCTGATTTTCTCCAAGCCAGCAAATCTCTTCAGGGAGGTGAGGAATGATCTTTCTGAATGAAGAGGTGATCTAAGGTCAGCATTAAATAGATGTGTTGCTTTTCCCAGAGTTGGCTGAAAATATCAAGTGACTTCCTCTACTGAGAAGTTACAGTTTGATGATTAACAGAATTTCCTCACAGCTTTACAGGCTTCAATTTTTATTCCCCCAAGTGCTGTCCTCATTGCCTTCTCTCCTCTTCAGGGACCAGCTCTTAGAGATCCCTGTCCCCAGGGAGGAATGGCAGAGTCGCAGTTTCCAAGGCAAGATTGGGTACTAAGGGGAAGCATGGGAGGGGAGGTGGGGGGAGAGAAAACCCACAGTCTCTGACCCTGAGGGGCTTATAATTTATCTGATATGTCTTTTAGTGCTTGAAAATTTCCCTCCTCCCAAGGTCACTCCCACCAACCACCAGTGATTGTAGGATCCTATGGCTATAAATACATAGTCCCTAGAAATACATACTCCCTGAATTTTCTGAAATCATATAAAGGAAAATGTATAACTCTTTTCATCAGACACAAGTTAGAACATGTGTTTCTCTTTTTGCCTTAATTTCCAGGCTTTGTGGATTAAACTCATTGCTTCAGTGCAGTGACTCTCTAGTCCCCAATTCTTTTGCATACTACTCCTGCTGCTGGTGTATAATGTCTTATTTGCTTGGTCCATCTTTATGTGGACTTGTATTAGGTCACCTCATAAATTATTCTAATCCACTTCAGATGCCCTTTTGTACTAAAGTGTGATATATATACTCATCCATTCATTTATTTATTCTATGGGTTGGGTAAAGGGTAAGCTGCTGTAACAAAAAGTGACACCCCCTTCTTTCTTATATACACACTCCCAATGTGAGCAGCCCAGGCTGGCAGGTGAGCCGGAGGCTCTGCCCCATGAGTTCTTTTGAAGAGCCAGGTTCCCAAGTCTCGTTGACCTGCCATGTAGTGGGGTGATGTCATTGCATGATCAAGGGTGAGCCATAATCACGTCTGTATTTCAGCTTGTGGGAAATTGAGAGACAAGAACTTCAGGGCAAACTGCTTATCATTTTAAAAAAATTAATAACTTTATTTTTTTATTTTTTTATTTTTTTTGCGGTACGCGGGCCTCTCACTGCTGTGGCCTCTCCCGTTGCGGAGCACAGGCTCCGGACGCGCAGGCTCAGCGGCCATGGCTCACGGGCCCAGCCGCTCCGCGGCATGTGGGATCTTCCCGGACCGGGGCACGAACCCGCGTCCCCTGCATCGGCAGGCGGACTCTCAACCACTGCGCCACCAGGGAAGCCCAATAACTTTATTTTTTTAGAGTTATTTTAGGTTCACAGCAAAATTGATCAGAGTACAGAAAGCTCCCATATCCCCCCTGTCTCCACACATGCACATACTTCCCGCTATCAACATCCCGCACCAGATTAATACATTTGTTACAATCTATGTACCTACATGGACATGTCATTATCAACCAAAGACCATAGTTTAAGTTAGGGTTCACTCACATTGTTGTACATTCTGTGGGTTTGGACAAATGTGTAATGACATATATCCCCCACTGTAGGATCAAATAGAATAGTTGCACTGACCTAACCATCATCTGTGCTCCACCTATTCATTCCTTCCCCCACCCTCTGGCAACCACTGATCTTCTTACTGTCTCCATAGTTTTGCTTTCCTTTCCCAGGACATCAAATAGTTCAAATCTACAGTATGTAGCCTTTCATATTTTTCAGTATTCAGCCTTTTCAGATTGGCTTTTCTCACTTAATAATATGCATTTAGGCTTCCTTCATGTTTTTTCTTGGTTTTTTAGCATTGAGTAATATTCCATTGTCTGATACATCACAGTTATTCCTCTCAACTACTGAAGGACACGGTCACTGATTTCAAGTTTTGGCAATTATTAATGAAGCTGCTATAAACATTAGTGTGCAGGTTTCTGTCTGGACATAGGTTTTTCTATTTTGTTGATGTTCAAAAAAAAAAAAGTAGCTCTTAGGGCTTCCCTGGTGGCACAGTGGTTGAGAGTCCACCTGCCGATGCAGGGGACACAGGTTCGTGCCCCGGTCCGGGAAGATCCCATATGCCGCGGAGCAGCCGGGCCCGTGAGCCATGGCCGCTGAGCCTGTGTGTCCGGAGCCTGTGCTCCGCAGCGGGAGAGGCCACAACAGTGACAGGCCCGCATACCGGAAAAAAAAAAAAAAAAAAAAAAAGCTCTTAATTTCATTGATCTTTTCTATTGTCTTCTTAGTCTCTATTTTATTTATTTCCACTCTGATCTTTGTAATTTCCTTCCTTCTAACTTTGGGCTTATTTAGTTCTTCTTTTTCTAGTTCCTTGAGATGTAAAATTAGGTTGTTTATTCGAGATCTTTCTTTTTTCTTAATGTACGCATGTATCTCTATGAACTTCCCCTTTAAAATTGCTTTTGCTGCATCCCATAGGTTTTGGTATGTTGTATTTCTGTTTTCACTTCTCTCAAGATATTTTTTTATTTCTCTTTTGATTTCTTCTTTGACCCATTGGTTTTTCAGTAGCATGTTGATTAATTTCCACATATCTGTGAATTTTCCAGTTTTCTTCCTGTCTTTGATGTCTAGTTTAATACCATTGTGGTCAGAAGAGATGCTTGATATAATTTCAGTCTTCTTAAATGTATTAAGACGTGTTTTGTGGCCTCACATATGATCTATCCTGGAGAATGTTTCATGTGCTCTTGAGAAGAATGTGTATTCTGCTGCTATTGGATGGGAAGTTGTGGTTCTCTGTATCTGCCCATCTTTCTCTCTAATTTTAGGGGCAGTGGTTTGCCTTGTGACCTAACTTTTTTGACAGACCTAAGAAGAGTTGTTGATTTTCCAGTTTGTTCAGTTTTTTACTTGCTGGATAGAGTGGCGACTTCCAAGCTCCTTACATGCTGGAGCAGACAGTTGCTTATCTTTCTTTTTCTTTTTAAGTCTTTATTGAATTTGTTACAATATTGCTTCTTTTTTTTTTTTAATGTTTTTTATGTTTTTGTTTTTTGGCCAGGAGGCATGTGGGAGCTTAGCTCCCCGACCAGGGATCAAACCCACACTCCCTGCATTGGAGGGTGAAGTCCCAACCACTGGACTGCCAGGGAAGTCCCTGCTTATCTTTTAAATTAGAAATAAACTGGAATTTGTCCTCATCACTTCTGCTTACACCCATGGCTCAGTCACAGAGCCAAATAAGCTGCAAGGGAGATTGGGAAGTGTAATCTCCATCACGTTCATTTATAAAATATTTTTGGTTGCCTACTATATGCTGGACATTGTTCTAGGCACTGGGGATGTAGCAGTGAACAAAATAGGCAAGGTTTTTTTCTGTCGAGGGGAGAGAGGGGTAAACATATGAATGAATGAATGAATACTAAATTAATTAATTAAATAGATGATTTGTCAGATGCTGATATATGTGATAGAAGGAAACCAAAGGCAGGGCAGGCGGGTAGGGAGTGTGGAGAGTAGAAATGTCAATTTAAAATAGAACAATTGAGGGGGCTTCCCTGGTGGCGCAGTGGTTGAGAGTCTGCGTGCCAATGCAGGGGACACGGGTTCGTGCCCTGGTCCGGGAAGATCCCACATGCCGCAGAGCAGCTGGGCCCGTGAGCCATGGCCGCTGAGCCTGCGCGTCCGGACCCTGTGTTCCGCAACGGGAGAGGCCACAACAGTGAGAGGCCCGCGTACCACCAAAAAAATAATAATAATAATAAATAAAGGACACAAATAAAATAGAACAATTGGGGATGGCTCACTTAAAAGGTGACATTTCAGCACAGGCCTGATGGAGGTATGGGAGTGATTCAGGGCTATACTTGAGGTGAAGAATGTTCCAAGCAGAGGGAGCAGCTGAGTCCAGAGGCTCTGAGCAGGGGTGCGGGGCTGCTGGCATAAGTGAGAAGCAGCAAGGGGGCCGTGTGGAACAGAGTGGGTGGTGGGGCTGAGGGTGAGGACTCATAAGAAATGAGGTGAGTCCTTGGACTACACCGTGTAGATAATGATCAAAATCGTATCAATTTGTTTCAAAAGTAGTTATCGAAGACCTATTTTTCATTCATTTATTTATTCATTAAATAACTGCATTGTGCCTCTCTTACCTGCCATGCCCTATTATATGCGTGGGCAGTATAATAATGGGTTAGATAAAGACTTGCGTAAATCAATAAAGAGAGATAAGGCCTTGCAGTGGTTAAGATTCCACACTCCCAGAAAAGGAAACCCTCTTGCACTGTTGGTGGGAATGTACATTGATACAGCCACTATGGAGAACAGTAGGAAGATTCCTTAAAAAACTAAAAATAGAACTACCATACGACCCAGCAATCCCACTCCTGGGCATATACCCTGAGAAAACCATAATTCAAAAAGAGACGTGTACCACAATGTTCATTGCAGCTCTATTTACAATAGCCAGGACATGGAAGCAACCAGGACATGGAAGCAACCTAAGTGTCCATTGACAGATGAATGGATAAAGAAGATGTGGCACATATATACAGTGGAATATTACTCAGCCATAAAAGAAACAAAACTGAGTTATTTGTAGTGAGGTGGATGGACCTAGAGTCTGTCATACAGTGTGAAATAAGTCAGAAAGAGAAAAACAAATACCGTATGCTAACACATGTATATGGAATCTAAAAAAAAAAAATTGGTTCTGATGAACCTAGGGGCAGGACAGGAATAAAGACGCAGATGTTGAGAATGGACTTGAGGGCACAGGGAGGGGGAAGGGTGAACTGGGATGAAGTGAGAGAGTAACATTGACATATATACACTACCAAATGTAAAATAGATAGCTAGTGGGAAGTAGCTGCATAGCACAGGGAGATCAGCTCAGTGCTTTGTGACCACCTAGAGGGGTGGGATAGGGAGGGTGGGAGGGAGGCTCAAGAGGGAGGGGATACGGGAATATATATATACATATAGCGATTCACTTTGTTATACAGCAGAAACTAACATTGTAAAGCAATTATACTCCAATAAAGATGTTAAAAAGAAAAAAGGGCTTCCCTGGTGGCACAGTGGTTGAGAGTCCGACTGCCGATGCAGGGGACATGGGTTCGTGCCCGGTCCGGGAAGATCCCACATGCCGTGGAGCAGCTAGGCCCGTGAGCCATGGCCGCTGAGCCTGCACGTCCGGAGCCTGTGCTCCGCAACGGGAGAGGCCACAAACAGAGAGAGGCCCGCGTACCTCAAAAAAAAAAAAAAAAAAAAAAGACTTCACACTCCCAATGCAGGGGGCCTGGGTTCAATCCCTGGTCAGGGAACTAGATCCCACATGCATGCTGCAACCAAGAGTTCGCATGCCACAACTAAGGAGCCCACCAGCCACAACTAAGACCCAGCGCAACCAAATAAGTAATATAAATAAGATTCTCTCAGGTGATAAAGTTTATCTTTTAAAACTACAAAAGTTTATCCAGTGTGATAGGTAACCTTATGTGTCAACTTGACTGGGGCATGGGATGCCCAGGTATCTGGTTAAACATTATTTCTGGATGTATCTGTGAGGGTGTTTCTCGGAGAGATTAGCATTTGGATCTGATTGAGGAAAGCCAATTGCCCCACTCAATATGAAATGGCATCCTCCAACCCGTGAGGCCTGGATACAGCAAAAATGTGGAAGAAGGGAGATTCTCTTTCTTTGCCTGACTGCCTATCTGGAACATCTGTCTTTTCCTGCCCTTGGATGGGGACTTACACTGTGGGCACTCCTAATTCTCAGGCCTTCCAATTTGGGCTAGAATCAAACCACCAGTTTTCCTGGGCCTCCAGCTTGCAGACAGTACATCATGATACTTCTCAGCCTCCAAAACTGTATGAGCTAATTCTTCATAATAAATCTCTTTATATAGATCCTATCTATTCTGTTTTTCTGGAGAACGCTGAGTCATAAATCTGGAAATACAAAACCATCTGCAGAGTTCTATAGAAATACAGAATCCCCATTGCGAGCACTTTCTCTAGACTCTTAGTTCCTTGAGGGTGGGAATTGTACCTTTATTGCTAAATTCATTCAACTAAACTTTTTTTTTCAAATAAAACACAAGTTACTAATGAAAATAGCAATTAAAGAATACAGTTATTGTTTATTTAGTGTGTAAGCAATGCCAAGCACTAGTGAGCTGGTAATTGATTTATCTTAATGTATTTAATTATCATACCAACCTGGTAAGGAAGGTAGTATTATCCTTATTTCCAGATTAGAAAACTGGGATTTAGAAAGGACAAGTAATTGGTGTAAGGGCACACAGCTAATAAGTGGTAGGTCTAGCATTGGAAACTGAATCTACCTGACTCCAAGTCTTATCTTTTTTGCTACTGATACCCTCAATGTACAACATGGAGCTTTTCAAGGTCACTTATCAAATAAAGAGGTTTGTCTAGATGATCTTGGCCCAGTCCATGGAGCACTTGTTGAGTTCTTACTATATAACAGTGCTGAGCGCTAGGAATACGAGGTTGAAAGGCATGATGTTTCCCATAAGGAAAACAGGCAACTTAATAGACATTCCCTGCACTAAGGTGAGTGCTCTGAAAGACGTGAGCCCAGAGGAGATGCGGCACATCCTGGGATTCACTGACCTTCTGAAAGAGGTCAAATCTGACCTGAGTCTTGGAGGATGAGTATAAGGTAGGCAGGTGAAAAATGGGGACAGTATTCTAGGGAGTCAAAACAGAATGAGAAAAGGCACACAATGTGAGGTGACAGGAAGGGGACCCTCCTTCTCCATTCCTGTGGCTTGTTCCCATATGGAGGGCAGTCCCCTATCCCTTCCTGCCCACTCTCTCACCCTTTACTTCCCCTCAGGGAGAACTGGAGAGTTCTGAAATTGGACTGAATGCTGAGGAGTAAATCTGAGAATTGACAAAAAAGACTGGAACCTAGCAAAAAAAAGATATTCTACATCCAAAGACATAATGAAGAAACCACGAGACAGTAGAAGGGGTGCACTCAAAATACAATCAAATCCCATACCCCCTGGGGGGGTGACCCACACACTGGAGAATAATTGTACCACAGAAGTTCTCCCACAGGAGTGAGCGTTCTGAGCCCCACATCAGGCTGGGGATCTGGCATCAGGAGGAGGAACCCCCAGAACATTTGGCTCTGAAGGCCAGCGGGGTTTGATCGCAGGAGCTCCACAGGACTGGGGGAAACAGAGACTCCACTCTGGGAGGGTGCACACAAGGTCTCAGGTGCACCAGGACCCAGAGCAGAAGCAGTGACTTCATAGGAGCCTGGGCCAGACCTACCTGCTGGTCTTGGAGGGTCTCCTGGGGAGTGGGGGCAGGCGGCAGTGGCTCTCTCTGGGGTCATAAAAGCTGGTGGCAGACATTTGGGGGAGGATTCACCTATACCTGGAGGCAGACAAATTGCTCGGGTCATTAGCACCAGACCTGGCCCCACCCAACATCCTGTGAGCTCCAGTGCTAAGACATCTCAGGCCAAACAACCAACAGGGCGGGAACACAGCGCCACCATCAGCAGGCAGGCTGCCTAAAACTTCCTTAGCCCACAGCCCCTCTACACACACCCCCTAGACACGGCCCTGCCCACCAGAGGGCCAAGCTCCAGCTCCACCCACCAGTGGGCAGGCACCAGCCCCTCCTACCAGGAAGCCTTGCACAAGCCTCTAGACCAGCCTCCCCCACCAGGGGGCAGACACCAGAAGCAAGAAAACTACCATCTTTCAGCCTGGGGAACTGAGTCTGCAAACACAGGTCAGAACACATCCTGGGACCACCTGGTTCCTGGCCCTTGGGTGACAAGAGGGGCATGTACTGCTGGGACACATAGGACATCCCCTACAGAGGGTCACTTCTTCAAGGTCAAGAAAAGTAACTAAGCTACTACATACATGAAAATACAAATAGAAATTTAAACAAAATGAAACAGCAAAGAAGTGTGTTCCAGATGAAGGAACAAGATAAAACCCAGAAGAACATCTATGTGAAGTGGAGATAGGCAATCTACCCGAGAAAGGTAAGTCCTGAGCTACTTCAGGGGAGAAGATCCAGCACACGTGGGATAGTGTAGGAAGATGAAAGAGTAGGGCAGAAAGCAACCCTTTGGGGGGGTTCAAATATTTAAGAAGTTGGCAGACGAGGAAGACTGTGAAATAGGACAAAAAGCAATCAACAGAGATGTAGAAGGAGACTCATAAGAGATGTCAAAGAAGTAGAGAATTTCAAGAAGAATTGAATGAGAAATAGTGTCAAACACAGTAGAAAGGCCCAAGTAGACTTAGACTGGGAGTGTCCAGTGGCTTTGGCAATTTGGAGGTGATGTTCTTGAAAGCAGTTTGAGTTGAGTGGTCTGATCAGAAGCCAGGTGGCAGTGGGTTGAAGAAGTGAAGACCCCAATTATTGGGGCTATTTTCAAGATGCCTGGCTGAGAGGTCAAAGGGAGGTCAAGAGAGACTTGCTCCTCAAAAGGTGAATCTTGATGTATTTATAGGCTGAGGGCAATGAGCTAATAGAAAGCAAGAGAGGAGATTTATAGAAGAAAGGGGAGTATGCATGGAACGATATTTATCTCAGGGTGAAGGAGGTCATGAACAAAAAGCTGAGATGGGGGTAGGGAGGAGGGTGTGTGTGTGTGCAGATGGGGGTGGGGATTATCTTGAACAAGAGAAGAGATACCTTCTTCCCTGAGACCTGAAAAAGGGTGAAGCGTGTTTATAAATGAGATAAACATTGTGTTGATGTTTTGGGTGGAGACTGGAGGAGACGGAGGAAGCAGAAGTTCATGCTGGTGGCCTTCACCTTCTTGATGAAATAGGAGGCAAGGTCATGTGCTGAGAAAATGTTGGGGCTTGAGAATGGAGTGAAAGTTTAGCATGAACACCAGGCGGAATGGGAGAGGACACAGTAACTACGGAAATGGTGACCTACCCTGGAATTGGTGGGGTTAGAGAAGAAAGAGAAAGCCAGAGGCTCCTGCAAACTGGGTGAAAATGGAAAGAGCAAGGAACTCAGTGGTCTATGAAATACTAGTGGTGGCAATGAGGGCATGAAAGAGAAGTGGGCATCAGCAGATAGCAGTATTTTTCAATTACTCAGTTCTAACACAGTAACTAATATTTGAGCAGCTCTCTACATTTCAGGAAATGCTTTTGCAGACCTATTTCATTTGTTTTCACAGCAGCACTATGAAACATATGTTATTGTTTTCCTATTCTGCAGAAATGGAGAGTCACAGAAATAGTGACTTACTTGAGGTCAGAGGAGTAGTAAAGGCAGGACTTGAAACTAGATATTCGGTCCCCAGGCTTCACACAGATAGGATTTGATATTTAAAGACATTGGTGATCCAAGTCAGGAATAAAATATATGCCTTGGGTTGACTTTTCTAGGAGGAACGGTGAATCTTTTCTCCTCTACTTGTGATCCTAAGCACAGGGCAGCCAAATGGCTCACTATCAAGGTGACTCTTGGCTTTACTGGGCTGATTGACTCCCACAGCCTACAGAGGTCCACACATGCCTTGTGTTAGTTCACATCTCTGTGCTTCTGTACTTGCTGCCCTTCTGCCTAACATATTCTCCCCGTGGTTGTCTCCTGGCTAACTCCTACATCTTGCAAAACCCCCCAACCACCTTTCTCCCTGAAGGCTGAGCCAAGGGCCCTATTTTGTGCCCTTAATTGTACCCTGGGCTCTTCCTTTATTCCGTCCCATTGAACTTGTTGCCTGTACACCTGTCTCCCTCACTAGACTAAGAGCACCTTGAAGCCAAGAACTGTGTCTTATGTCTCTTTGCAGCTCCATACAAAGTGCCCAGCACAGCCCTTGGTGCAAATAAGGGTCAGTCACCTGCAGATATGGAAAATATGACCCTTTGGCACAACTCTCAGTGGAAACCAACTAAGAGCACGAGTTAGGCCATCACGTGGTCAGTCTGAACACAGCCTCACCCTTCTTTGGCTGAGATGACAAGATGTGACAGAAGTATTGAGGGGCAGATCATTAGCAAGAGCTTTCCTTCCTTCCACTGAGACTTGTCTTCCTTTTCTCCTCTAATGGTCTAGCATTTCAGCAGATCCAGAAATTGACTACTTTCCCCCACCTTTACTACTACTACTGCTGCTCCCAGCCAACATCATCTCTTGCCTGGATTATTGCAACAGCGTCCTAACTGGTCTCCCTGCTTTAACCTTCACGGGGTGCAGCCCATTTCCAGCGCAGCGCCAGAGGGATCCTGTTACCATGTAGGTCAGATCATGTCCCTCCTCTGCTCAGCAGCCTCCAGTGGCTCTCAGTTCACCAAACAGGAAAGCCCAAGTCTTTTCAAATTCGTTCAGTGTCCCACGTGATCTGGCCCCTGTGAATGTTTTTCTTTTAAAATTTTATTTATTTAGGCTGTTGTGACATGTGGGATCTTCCTTGCGGCATGTAGGTCCTTTGTTGCGGGCCTGTAGGATCTTCGTTGCAGCATGGGGGATATTTTATTTTATTTTATTTTATTTTACTTTTGGCTGCGTTGGGTCTTCGTTGCTGCGCATGAGCTTTCTCTAGTTGCAGCAAGTGGGGTGTGTGGGCTTCTTATTGAAGTGTTTTCTCTTGTTGTGGAGCACAGGCTCTAGGCACATGGACTTCAGTAGTCATGGCACTTGGGCTCAGTAGCTGTGGCTCGCAGGCTCTAGAGCACAGGCTCAGTAGTTGTGGCGCATGGGCCTAGTTGCTCCGTAGCATGCGGGATCTTCCTGGACCAGGGCTTGAACCTGTGTCCCCTGCATTGGCAGGCGGATTCTTAACTACTGCGCCACCAGAGAAGTCCCAGGGGATCTTTTAGTTGCAGCATGTGGGCTTCTTAGTTGCAGCATATGGACTTCTTAGTTGCAGGATGTGGGACCTAGTTCCCCGACCAGGGAATCGAACCCCAGCCCCCTGTGTTGGGAGCGTGGAGTCTTACCCACTGGACCACCAGGGAAGTCCCTGGCCCCTGTGAACTTTTTGACTCCACCTTCCACTTAGCTACCTTGGTGTCCTCACTGTTTCTTACCCACCAGGTCCACTCACCCCAGGACCTTGCGTTGCCATTCCCTTGCCTGGAGTCCTCCACCAGATTTCATCATCACCCTCTTCTTTCCGCCCTTTGCTCTCTTACTCAGCTACATCCCTCTTCATAAAACTTTTTATAAAGCTTTTATTTTTATTTTTGGCAGCACCACGTGGCTTGGAGGATTTTAGCTCCCCAACCAGGGATCATTGCGGCCCCCGGCAGTGGAAGCGCGGAGTCCTAACCACTGAACCTCCAGGGAAGTCCCTCCCTGCTTTATTTTTTACTTAGCACTAACACTGACTAGAATACTACGTGCCTTACTTACCGATCTTGTTTATTTTCTGTCTCCCCCAGTAGGACAGTGAATTAGGACCGCTTGGGTCATTTCTGTATCCCCTGTACCCTGAACGGTGTCTGGCACAGAGGATGCAAGGAATATTTGTTGAAGGAATGAGTTCTGATTCAAGGCTGACCTCTTATCTCCTGGTTAAAATGGATGGTTCTCAAATTGTTTCATATGCATTAATTTGGTTTGTTTAACTAGAGTATATTCTTTTCAAAAGTAGAGACCTGGTTTACACTTTATGCCTGTTAATTAATGCAAAGTCGTGGCCCTCATAACTCAACTGCATCTGTCCTTTGTCCCATCCTCCCACTCTATGCCTGGGCCCATTCTTCTGCTCTGTGCCTGGATCCATCCTTTCGCCCAGCTGAGGCCTGGGTCAGCTCATCCCTCCCAGACCACCGTGCTTTCCTTTTTTTTTTTTTTCCGGTAAGCGGGCCTCTCACTGTTGTGGCCTCTCCCGTTGCGAGCACAGGCTCCGGACGCGCAGGCTCAGTGGCCATGTCTCACGGGCCCAGCCGCGGCATGTGGGATCCTCCCGGACCGGGGCACGAACCCGTGTCCCCTGCATCGGCAGGCGGACTCCCAACCACTGCGCCACCAGGGAAGCCCTGTGCTTTCCTTTTAACGCCCTCTACTCCTCCTGTTGCCTTGTCTCAGGAAAACCTCATCACTCCTGGAGAAAATCTTCCTTTCTATCGCTTCTGCTGATTTAATCTTTGCTTTTTAATCAGATATGAGGAGGTGGGGGTGGGAGTGGGGAAGGTACTCAGACCATCATACATCATTTTATGGAAGAAAAAGCCTGACATTTTCATTGGCAAATAAATTCTGGAGCTCCGGGACTGGAAAGGACCTAAGAGGTCAGCTCATTCATCCTCACACCTCTGTGTCATTCTGTATTGAAAAACCGTCCTCCAAATGCAACTGTCTAATTTTTCTCTGACTGCACTCTGAGGAAGCTACTTCCCTGACCTCCTTCAATAAGATGTTTTAGTGTCTTAGTGAAAAACATGAAATTATTATTAAAGCACTTGCAGTGCAATAGAGTTATGGAATTGGAGCACAATAAATGTAAATGTACAAACATACACTCAGTAAATGATTCTTTTCTTCTTCCTTGCTTCTTTCCTCTCCCCATCCCACCCAGATGCATTCCATGTTTAATGAATCATCTAAGTCTTCATTATAAAATTTTCAAATCCAAGAGAACCTTTCAGCTTGATGATCCCCCTAAACTTTTTCAAAGACTGTCCCTAAATCATTCCCACCTGAACATAACTGCAGACGATTTAGCGGACAGACATCACAGTCTATGGAGACTGGCTTTGACTCCAGCTCCAAAATGAATCAGCAGTGTGAATTTGGGCACTTGACTTCTTACCATCTTTGTTTCCTCATCTGTAAAACGGGTGTAAAATTGCCAAGGTATGGAAGTGACCTAAGTGTCCATTAATGATAAATGGATAAAAAAAGATGTGAGATATATATAT